>NC_000074.6:69329971-69655596 GCF_000001635.26 Mus musculus | reverse complement strand
TCACTTGATGGTAAGCGCCTTGAAACACTCAGGGTCACACCACCTAAGGAACACCAGTGAACACCTGGTCAGACTGAAAACTGCTGCGGAAAGTCATGGAATTGCAAGGATGTTAGAATACGGGTACAGCCCTGGGAAAGAGCAAAGCAGAGATTCATGATTCACAACTTCAAAACTGACTTAAAAGCAATTATCATTAAGATAGGATAAAGCTGCAGATAGGCCTAAGGAGTAATAGAGCACTTACCCAGCATGCTATGCAAAGCTGTTGCATCTAACTTCCAGACTGTGGGTGGGAAGGAGTAAATATTTTTTAAGAAAAGAAAAAATAAACTATACTAGGCTCTGTGACAACCTGAGTTCTATCCGTTAATCGCGGAAGGACAGCACTCATTCCATAAAGTTGTCCTGTGACCTTACACCTTCCTCACTCTACACACACACCGGGGACACACACCAATAAATAAGGCTGATTTAAGTAGGAGAGAGGGAGGGGGAAGGAGAGAGCTGCAGCGCACGGCAGGGGTCCTCCACTTCGTCTACTCGCTAGTCCCGCTCCACGTTTCTCTCCCTTGTCCTGGGGCAGCCCAGGCTGTCCCCTCTCCTCCAACAGCTGCGGGTTTACTGTGAAGCCCGCACGCAGGGTTACAAGTGAGTGCGACGTTAAGCTGTCACAACCCGCACTAGGAGAAACCTGCGCCGTCGAAGGAGCTGTGGGCAGACCAGCTCAGCACCGAGCGACCCCGCCCACGCGGGTGCTCTGGGCTCTGCAGCGTGCTGCCCTCGTCTCTCCGGGCCAGCCTGGCTCCCTCTGGCCAGCCGCAATCCGTCCGGGGGGAGCTCGCGGCTTCGCCTTTTAAACTCTAATCTTCGCACCAAGCCGAACTTTCCCAGACGCTGGACCCACCCCTCCCCCAGTCCCAAGGAGGACCCACCACCCCGGCTCCCGCGGCTCAGCCGGCCGCTCTTCCCCTTCTGGGGACTTCGGCCCTGCGCTCACCATGGCGCGGCTTCGAGCTCGGCCGCGCTCCCCTTAGCTACGGGCCGCAGTGGCCACAGCGAAGGGGGCCGAACCCGCTGCGCCTTCTCCGCTTCCCAGCGGAATGCACAGCGGGATTGCGATGGAGCCCGCCTCCCACCGCTCCCTGGCGCTCCTGATTGGATGGCTTGTCTGGAGGCCCTGATTGGCTAGGGCCCGACTTCGCTCAGCTCGGGAGAGATTTGCATAAAAGCCAGACCTGCCTGCTTCTTGCTGGGTACTTTAGTCTTCGGTGATCTCAAAAGCTTAGTTCCTATTGGTCTTGGGTCGTTGGTGTCCACAGTGCATTTACCAACTCAACGTCCAGTGTAGTGATTTCTTGCTTCAGACCTAGAATTGTTATAGGACCTTGGGTATGATGTATTCCGTGGACCTGGATTTTTATTCAGGGAAGCCAAAAAAAAATTTTTTTTTTTTTAAGGCGTGAGCGCCACCACTGCCTGGCTCCTTTTATTTTATTTTATTTTTTTTAAAGATTTATTTATTATTTTATGTAAGTACACTGTAGCTGTCTTCAGACACACCAGAAGAGGGAGTCAGATCCCGTCATGGATGGTTGTGAGCCACCATGTGGTTGCTGGGATTTGAACTCTGGAAGAGCAGTCGGGTGCTCTTACCCACTGAGCCATCTCACCAGCCCGGAAGCCAAAATTTTTGATAGTGGTCTGTCAAGTGGGGCTTGGTGGTTGGTACAAGTCCCCTTAATCCCAGCACTCATTCTGCTGGCAGCGAAAGACAGATCTCTGTGAGTTCTAGGCCAGCCTGGTCTACATTGTAAAAATCTGGGCTAGTTAAAGTTGCACAAAGTCTGGTCATTGTTAGAGGCCAGAACACACTGGCTCCTCATCAGCTCTTTCTGGTAGAGTTATTAAGACGCTATCTGTACTGTGATTTTACAACTCTTAACTTATAATTCAGTCCAGTATCTGGTCCTCTGTGCTCAACTTCACAGCTGGAAATAAGATAATAACAAATTCCAAGCGACTGGAGAAAAATGAAGGCGTTTTAAATATTCAGTTCTTCAGAGAGACACGGAACCTTAGAGAAAAGGCAAAAACGGCTGTGAATTTTGGCACAAGATTTTTTTTTTTAAGTCCCCCTGGGGGAGAAATTTCTGTTCTTTGTTTCTCACAGGCCAGTTCTGCTATTTTCTCAAATTTCCCATCTCCCTGGCTTAGGGTACAAAGCCTTATCTAAGGAATAACTCGGGATTTGAGGCTTCCTCTTTTCCTTATCATGATTTAAGTTACATAGTAAACCATGGGTAACTCCAAGTCTCATTATGGGCCGGTACCAGCCAGCGCTTGGAAGAAACATGCCCAGCACCTACTGCTTATCTGTAACTGGTGAACTCTAAATGCACTTTATACTGAAATGGACAATGACAGTCCAATTCAGTGGTTCTTGACCTGTGTGTCATCAGATCATCAGAAAACACATATTTACATTATGATTCACAGTAGTAGCAAAATTATAGTTTATACAGTAGCCAAGAAAATAATTTTATGGTTGGGGGGATCACCACATCATGATGAACTATTAAAGGTCATGGCATTAGGAAGGGTGAGGACCACTGTCTCACACCATCACATATGCTAGCTCAGACTAAATCATGTGGTGTTTAACTTTAATTTTTTCAAAACCTATTTTTAATGATGGTTCTTAAATGCTTTAGCCTTCCTTCTAGCCCACCACCCTCCAGAGGTAGTGGAAAAGAAAGGATACAGGAGAAGTGGACCTGTTTAGAAAGGTTCTTTGGAGAACCTTCCATCTGCATTGTCTGGAAATCTGCAGTTCAGTTCACAGGTCATCAACAGCAGCTCGATTCACTTGTAAACACTTCACAGATATACCAACAGTCCAGTTTGATAGAGTTGGGATAGCAAACATGAGTCAGCAGTGGTGGTACTATTTAGCAGAGACAGCCAGGCCTCAGCCTCGGCAGCAGAAAGGACCAACCAGCAGGAACGCCAGGAAGAGTTCTTGGCTGTGCTTTTCTCAGCGAAGTGAAGATCATCAAAGAAGTCAAAAGACCAACACGTGATGCACAGCTAGCTCTATAAGCAAGCCTAGCTCAGCCTCAGTCACTGTGCACTGAGTCCCTTTTATACCCTCTCCAAACATCATGAGTTCTCTTTGTGCCTTGCCTAAACACATGCCATACTTCAGCATGTATGTCTGTCTCAGCTAACATCACTCTGCCAATCAGCCCAAGTCTGCAGAAGTGGCAAGAAGCTGCAGCACATCACCAGGAGTTTTTTGGTGCATTTATCTCTATGGAGTTCTGACAAATGCAGCTCAACTGCACAATGTAAGGTGGACCAATACATGCGTGTGGTTAGCAAAGAATCCTTCATCACATGTCCTTTCATGTGCTTGCTTTAGCAGAGCATCTTTTCACATGTGTCCACTTCAGGAAAACACTCCTTCACGTGTTTGCCTCAGCAAAACCCCATCCAATACAACAAACTCTCCAAAGAGCCCTTACATTTCTACTTTGTAGTATTGAAATGGCTGACACCCAAAAGCCAATATTTCTTTAATATACAAAAATTAAATATTTCTTTATTGGAGGGATGTTGAAGTCCCCTTTGTAACCCTTCTTTTTTTAAAAAAGATTTATTTTTTTATTATATGTAAGTACACTGTAGCTGTCCTCAGACACTCCAGAAGAGGGCATCAGATTTCGTTATGGATGGCTGTGAGCCACCATGTGGTTGCTGGGATTTGAACTTGGGACCTTCGGAAGAGCAGTTGGCACTCTTAATCACTGAGCCATCTCGTCAGCCCCAGTAACCCTTCTTATTGAGGGGGGAAATCTCTCTTAATCTTAGCTTTAAACTACCCCTTTCCTTTTTTTTTTTCCTCCTGTTTTCTCTTTTTCCAAGTAGGGTGTGTCTTGGTTACATTTTGTCCACTTGACACAACCTAGTGTAATCTGTGAAGAGGACCTCAGGGTATTTTCTGGATCAATGGCTGATGTGCCCAGCTAACTGAGATGGTACCGGTCTTAGTCAGGGTTTCTATTCCTGCACAAACATCAGGACCAAGAAGCACTTGGGGAGGAAAGGGTTTATTCAGCTTACTCTTCCACATTGCTGTTCATCACCAAGGAAGTCAGGACTGGAACCCAAACAGGTCAGGAAGCAGGAGCTGATGCAGAGGTCTTGGAGGAATGTTCTTTACTGGCTTGCTTCCCCTGGCTTGCTCAGCCTGCTCTCTTATAGAACCCAAGACTACCAGCCCAGAGATGGTGCCACCCACAAGGGGACCTCCCCGCTTGATCACTAATTGAGAAAATGCCTTACAGCTGGATGTCATGGAGGCATTTCCCCAACTGAATCTCCTTTCTTTGTGATAACTCCAGCTGTGTCAAGTTGACACACAAAACTAGCCAGTACAGTACCCCTGGTCCTGTGTTCTAGAAGAAAGCAGCCATATCTCCATTGCCTATGCTTCAGCTCCTGCCTCCAGGTTCCTGCCTTGAATGTCTTCCCTAACTTCCCTCCATGATGGATTGTAGGTGTAAGCTGAAATAAACCCTTTCCTCCCCAAGCTGCTTTTGGTCCTGTTGTTTTAGCACAGCAATAGAAGGCAAACTAAGGATCAAACTTTAGCCCTGGATCGCTTAGAACTCACAGATACCCTTCTGCCTCCGACTTCAGAGTGCTTAGATTAAAGGTGTGCCAGTATTCCTGTCTCCTTTCTGGATTTAAAGAGAAGCCTCTTCTTTCCTGTAAGGCTCCCATTCCTGATGTCTCTCACATAAATTGTATTGTTTCTCTCCCGTGCTCTTCCACATCAAGGCCAGACCATGGGCTTCAGGCCCTTTCTAACAGAGCTAATTCCTGAGGGGTAGTGTTGACTTGGCTGCTTTCATGAGTCAACATCTATTTTAGTTACTTTTCTGTTGCTGGGAAGACAGTGGGACCAAGGCAACTTATAGAAGAAAAGTGTTTATTTGGGGCTTATGATTTCAGAGGGTTAGAGCGGCAGATGGTGGAGCAGCAGCAGCAGGTGTCTGGGGAGCAGCTAGAGCTCACATCTTGAAAGACAGGCAAGAGGCAAAGAGTGCACTGGAAGTCCACACCTCCCAGTCTGTCCAGAACAGTGCCACCAACTGGGGAGCAAGTCCTCAGTATGAGCCTGTGGGGGTCATTCTCACTCAAACCCCCACACATCTGTATCTAACCCATACATCTTCTATAGCTAACTGATTGCTCATCCCTAACCTCTCAAGCTGCACATTTCAATGTAAAACCAAAAACACATGCCAAGATCGATGTTACCTAATCCCAGAACACAGGAGGCAGAAGCAAAAGAACCATAGTTCAAGATCAGCTATTGCTACATAGCATGTTTGAGATCAGTAGGGGCTAGCTGAGATCCTGTCTTGAGAAAACTTCTAAATAAATAAAACATATCAGATATTAAAAGTTGAAATAGATAACACATGTTGTCTTAGTTTAGAGTTTCTATTGCTGTGGCAAAACACCATGATCAAAAAGCAAGTTTGGGAGGAAAGAGTTTATTTGGTTTATATTTCCACATTGCTATTCATCACCAAAGGAAGTTAGGACAGGAACTCACACAGGGCAGGAACCTGGAGGCAGGAGCTGATGCAGAGGCCATGGAGAGGGGCTGCTTACTGGCTTGTCTTCCATGGCCTGCTCAGCCTGCTTTTTTTTTTTAAATAGAACTCAGGACCACCAGCCTAGGGATGGCACCACCCACAATGGGCTGGGCCCTCCCCCATTGATCACTAATTGAGAAAATGCCTTGTAGCTGGATCTCATGGAGGCATTTCCTCAACTGAGGCTCCTTCCTCTCTGATGACTCTAGCTTGTGTCAGGTTGACCACAAAACCAGACAGCATGCATGCTAAAAGGGAAACAAAATTATTAAGGCATGTTAAAAATATGGACTTTATAAAGAAAGGGAGAGAGATTAGATCCCTGAAACAGTGAAATGAGAATGTGAATTACCAAAGGCTCCTGTCTTAAAATTTAAAGATCCTGGCATAATGTAAAAGGACACAGAAGCCCTGAAATTGGCAAGATAGACATCAGTGTTAGCAGAACTAGCTGCACTGATTTAGAAAAATAGAGGTGCACAATGCTCTGGCCACTCCTTGAACCTGTGTGTCTGCCAATGTTCTGACCAGGTGTGTGCCCATTGCTGCACCTTCATTAGACTCTTTCCTTGTACCCCTCCCATACCCATTTCTTGAGAATAGAAATTGTTTAGATCTGGAAATCCCCTACTCTCCCCCTTCTCCTTTTCCCCCTGAGGGCCTATAAAAACTGGGACCTTTTTCCCCTCAAGGTCGACTCCTCTACCCCTGAGTGGGATATGAGTCGTCCCCAGAGCTCTGGCTTTCTCGAATAAAGCCTCATGTGGTTTGCAACAAGCTCGGTCTGTCGTGAGTTCTTGGGTGTCCACTATTGTCCTGAGGCCTGAGCAAGGGGCTCCTCTTGGAGTCTTTCATTTGGGGGCTCGTCCCGGGATTGGCGTGACCACCCACGTCTCCGAAGACCCACTTGGAGGTGAAATTTTTTGTCCAAAAATATTTCTGTAAGCTGGCTAGGTTCTGTGCTGAAATTTGCAGCCGCGACGTTTCGTGCGAAATGGAGACCTTTGCCTCGGGATGAGGCACTGAGTGTGAACAGCAGACGTGCTGGAATCACCGGCTGCTGCTCGCTCTGGGGGACGCCCTGAGCGAGGGGAAGGACTCCAGGAGTCCGTCTGAGGCGGGGAGTGTACTCCCTCGACCGTCTGCATTTCTGAGTTGGTTTTGTCTGATGAAAAACAGGCATCTGTCAGTGTGTGTTTGTTTTTTGTGTCTGTTTTCAGGCATTTGTCAGTGTGTATTTGTTTTTTGTGTCTGTTTTCAGGTATTTGTCAGTGTGTGTATGTGTGTTTTTTGTGTTTATTTTGTGATTTACGTGGTGTCAACAATGGGGCAGACTATAATGACCCCCCTAAGTTTGACTTTAGACCACTGGACTGAAGTTAGATCAAGGGCCCATAATCTTTCAGTAGAAATTAAGAAGGGACCTTGGCAGACTTTCTGCGACTCCGAGTGGCCGACTTTTAATGTAAAATGGTCACTGGAGTGGACTTTTGGTTTACTCTTATCTTTGAAGTTAAAGCCATTGTTTTTCAGAGTGGACCTGGGTCCCACCCAGATCAACAGCCTTACATTACTGTTTGGCAGGACCTCGTCCAGAATCCTCCGCCTTGGATCAAACCATGGATTCCCCAGCATAGGTCAGGCTCCTGAGCCCTATGAGAAGCAAAAATGAAACCACAGGCTCCACCCAAAACGGAGCCTCCTTTTCAACCCACAGCTCCCCCCAAGATCTATCCTGAAATTGAAGGGCCTCCCGAGTGGCCAGAGTCCCCTTCCCCTCCTCCCTATCCTCTGCCTCCGCAGGTCCCTGCGCCAGGCTCTGAGATTGCTGCCAGTGCAGTCAGAGGGCCAGCAGCTGGGACCTGGAGCCGACAAGCCCAGAGTCCCCCAGCAGATAAAGCTCCTGACCCCACTTCTGCCTTTTCCTTTGCAAGCTGTGGGCAACCCGCCCACAGACAGGCAGTCTCTGCAGACCCTTCAATATTGGCCTTTCTCATCGGCTGATCTGTACAATTAGAATGCTGGGTTCCCTCTGGACTTGCCAGATTAGAACTACAACACGGCGCAAGGTAAGGAGAGGTTGACAGTTTACCGGCCAGGCTCTAGTCTAAAGGGAGTGATGAGATGCCCCACCAATTTGGCTAAGGTAAGAGAAGTGATGCAGGGCCTTACAGAGCCCCCTCTGTTTTTCTAGAAAGATTAATAGACGCTTATAGATACTATACTCCTTTTAACCTGACCTCTGAGGGTCAACAAGCCGCGGTTGCTATGGCTTTTAAAGATTACATGCCATGGCTTTACAAGATTTAGTTAAGGAGGCAGAGAAGGTGTATCACAAGAGAGAAACAGAGGAAAAATACAGGAGAGGAATTTAAGCAGGATTTTGGCCACAGTAGTAGGGGAACATAAAGAAAAAAATAGGCCAGAGAATAGACAGACAGAGTACCTGGGCAACAAGGATCCCAGACCTGAAGGAAAAAGGTCTGTCCAGAAGATTTTAGAGAAGGACCAATGTGCCTATTGCAAGGAAAAAGGACATTGGGCACAAGAATGCCCAAAGAAAAAGGGAAGGGCCCCTAAGGTCCTGACTCTGAAAGATGATGAATAGGGGAGACGGGGCTCAGACCCCCTCCCCGAGCCTAGGGTAACCCTGATGGTGAAAGAGACTCCCATGGACTTTTTAATTGACACAGGAGCAGAACATTCTGTGTTAAAACATCCACTGAGAAAATTAAAAAATAAAAGAACCATAGTGATTGGAGCCACTGGTCAGAAACAATACCCCTGGACCACTGCACGCACTGTAGATCTGGGGAAAGGCCAAGTGAGTCATTCCTTCTTGGTCATTCCTGAGTGTCCCACACCGCTTCTAGGAAGAGATCTTCTGACTAAATTAAAGGCCCAAATCAGATTTACCAAAGAAGGGCTGAGAGTAACTTGGGAATCTCCCACCTCCATAGTTTTAGCCCTGCAGCTTGAGGAAGAATACCGATTGCATGAAGGTATAAAGCAAACAGAGGTGCCAGACCTAAAAGACTGGTTGACTGCTTTCCCTAGAGCATGGGCAGAGACTAAAGGCATGGGAATGGCTGTCAGAGTTCCCCCTGTGGTTGTGGGACTGAAGACGGATGCAACCCTTATAGGAGTGCGCCAATACCCAATGAGCCGTGAAGCAAGAGATGGAATCAGGCCACATATTCAGAGACTATTACAATTAGGTATTTTGGTACCTTGCCAGTCACCCTGGAATACTCCTTTACTGCCGGTAAAGAAACCTGGCACGAGTGACTACCGACCAGTCCAAGACCTGAGAGAGGTCAATAAGAGGGTCCAAGATATTCACCCAACTGTTCCTAATCCCTATAACCTCCTCAGCTCACTCCCTCCGGAGCGAAAATGGTACACAGTACTTGATTTAAAAGATGCTTTCTTTTGCCTGAAGTTACATCCCTCCAGCCAGCTCATATTCGCCTTTGAGTGGAGAGATCCTGACACTGGACAAACGGGACAATTGACCTGGACACGGTTACCCCAGGGGTTCAAAAACTCCCCCACCCTTTTTGATGAGACTCTACATCGAGATTTAGCCTCCTTCCTGTGGAAAGCCGGTACGTGCTATGAGCAATCGCATGCGTGCTGCCAGTAATCTCTGAGGAGAGCCGTGTGTGCCACGAGCAATCGCCATTATAAGATGGCGCGGGCCTCCGCTGTGCCTAACTGGTAAACAAGCCTTGTACGCAGGTGCAAGAGTGAATTCACTCCTAGTCACTCCCATTCTCGGGGTGTAATAGTGAGGTGATGGGCAAGCAAAGAATCGGGAGCTGTCACGCCATATCAGGTGCTGAAACGTCACGCTGCGGGTTATAAAAGCAGCGCCATTTTCCCAGTTCGGAATCTTCCTGAGAAGCAAGCAATAAAGCTCTTGCCGTGGAAGATTCTGGTTTGTTGCGTCTTTCTTGCCTTTCGAGCGGGACGCAATACCTTCCGAGCTGAAAACTCCCAGGTAACGCCATTTTGGCTGCCAGAACGACTCACCCGCAGGATATTCATCAAGGATGGTGCAGAAGATGCTGACCTCCCGAGGACTGTTCCTGATCCTGACAATGCTGAACTTGTCTCAGGTTCCTAGTATAATGGGCGAGCAGAGATGGGCTATTCTCTCGACTTTCCCTAAACCAATGCCAGTTCGCCATGATGCTATAGTTTTTCCAAAATTCTTTACTACTAATAAAACAGTGGATTTGCCATATTTACCCTATGATCCCACCCGAGCACCATTAGGAGAAAATCGCTCTTTACTAGAACAGGGTTCTTTATGTTTTCAAATTAATGGACCAGGAAATTGTATCAACCTCACAGCCCGAGCTTTGGGGAAGTTTAATGAGCATCGAGGAGGTTGGGTAAGCACAACCCAAGATACTTCCAATGTAGATATAACCTTTACAAATCGGACCTTTTGGCAGGAGGTAAATTGGGTTAATGGTACATTTCTACCACCTAACTTTTCAGACAAAGAACGTCCACACCAACCAAAAATAGCCCCTCATTGTAGTTTGGAAGATGAAGGGCTGATCCTGCCTTGGTCTGATTGTCAATCCTCCATCACTCGTTGGGCAGATCAGAGTAAAACCTTTTCCTTTTCTCCCAACATGATAGATGACCCAGAGAAGGAATTTGTTATGAAAAAGGGACTTTTCATACAGGACTTTAGAATGCATCCCTTTCACAAGTGGGTGCTTTGTGGAGTCAATGGCAGTTGTACAGAACTCAATCCTTTGATTTTTTATCCAGGGAGGAGCAGTTGGAAAGGCTTCTTTTACTGGCATCTCAAGATTTGCTCAGTATTGGGGAATACATGATGCCTCCCAGGACTCTTATGGATATACTAATACCAGTGTAGAGATCACTGGGTTCAATAAAACTTTGGTAAACCAGATTAATTATCCATCTACCCCAGTCTGTGTTTACCCCCCTTTCTTGTTTATTCTTTCAAATGATTCATTTGAAGTCTGTTCCAATGATTCTTGTTGGATTTCTCAATGTTGGGATGTAACAAAGAACACCCGTGCCATGGTGGCACGGATCCCACGTTGGATCCCTGTTTCGGTGGAAACACCCTCCACCTTATCTATGTTTCGACAAAAGAGAGATTTTGGCATTACTGTTGCCGTGATCATAGCAATTTCAGCCAGTGCAGCTGCTGCTACAGCTGCAGGGTACGCTATGGTTAGTGTGGTTCAATCAGGCACAAAATTAAATCAGCTTTCAGCAGATCTGGCTGATGCCATCACTGTCCAAACTTCTGCTAGTACCAAGTTAAAGGGAGGGCTGATGATTTTGAATCAGTGCCTTGACCTGGCAGAGGAACAGATAGGTGTTCTATACCAGATGGCCCAGTTGGGTTGTGAAAGAAAACTGGAAGCTTTGTGCATTACCAGTGTCCAATATGAAAATTTTACTTATGCAGCTAATCTGTCTAGACAGCTTTCTTTATATCTTGCAGGAAACTGGTCTGAAAGATTCGATGAGACCCTTGAGGCCCTGAGAGCGGCCGTTCTAAAGATCAACTCGACATGAGTGGACCTGTCATTGACAGAGGGCCTCTCCTCCTGGATTTCATCTGCCTTTTCTTATTTTAAGGAATGGGTGGGAGTAGGTTTATTTGGCGTTGCCACCTGCTGTGGACTTGTGGTCATGCTCTGGTTGGTTTGCAAGCTCAGAACCCAACAAACACGTGACAAGGTTGTGATAACTCAAGCACTTGCTGCCATCGAGCAAGGGGCCTCCCCTGAAATCTGGCTATCTATGCTAAAAAATTAATTGACATTGGTGGCTGGCCTCTTTTATAGAGTTCACCCTAGGTCATTTAGTAGTTAATGTCACATAGCACTGCAGTATTCAGGGATGGGCAACTTTCCTCATGCACAGATCAACCTAAGACACGGAGCCCGGTGGCAATAGGGTTACCCTATGACAGGAAAGGCTGTGACATTGGAGGAACGACCTAAGACAGGAGCCACAGCGGATGGGCATAATTACACAGGCCTAGACCAGCCTTAAATTTTAATAAAATAAAAAGGGGGAGATGTGGAAAGCCGGTACGTGCTGTGAGCAATCGCATGCGTGCTGCCAGTAATCTCTGAGGAGAGCCGTGTGTGCCACGAGCAATCGCCATTATAAGATGGCGCGGGCCTCCGCTGTGCCTAACTAGTAAACAAGCCTTGTACGCAGGTGCAAGAGTGAATTCACTCCTAGTCACTCCCATTCTCGGGGTGTAATAGTGAGGTGATGGGCAAGCAAAGAATCGGGAGCTGTCACGCCATATCAGGTGCTGAAACGTCACGCTGCGGGTTATAAAAGCAGCGCCATTTTCCCAGTTCGGAATCTTCCTGAGAAGCAAGCAATAAAGCTCTTGCCGCGGAAGATTCTGGTTTGTTGCGTCTTTCTTGCCTTTCGAGCGGGACGCAATACCTTCCGAGCTGAAAACTCCCAGGTAACGCTGCTTCAATATGTTGATGACTTGCTCCTTGCTGCAACCACGGAGAGAGAATACTGGCAGGGGACCAAGAGATTGCTAGCAGAACTGGGTGAGTTTGGTTACCGGGCCTCTGCTAAAAAAGCCCAGCTATGTCAGATGGAAGTGGTCTACTTGGGATATACCCTCCGGGATGGAAAACGGTGGCTGACAGAGGCTAGAAAAAGGACTGTGACTCAAATACCAACACCAGCTACTCCAAGACAGGTGAGAGAATTCTTGGGCACCACTGGGTTCTGCAGACTTTGGATAACTGGGTTTGCAACACTGGCCCCCCCCTGTACTCCCTGACCAAGGAAAGTGGAGAATTTAGATGGACATCAGAACATCAGAAAGCCTTTGAAAATATTAAGAAGGCCCTGCTGACTGCGCCAGCCTTGGCATTGCCAGATCTAACCAAGCCCTTCATCCTCTATGTTGGTGAGAGGGCAGAGGTGGCCAGAGGAGTTCTTACTCGGGCTCTAGGGCCGTAAAAGAGGCCGGTGGCATATTTGTCTAAGAAGCTGGACCCAGTGGCCAGCGGATGGCCCATGTTTAAAGGCTGTTGCTGCAGTAGCCCTACTCATTAAGGATGCTGACAAATTAACTCTGGGACAGCAAATAACCGTGGTAGCCCACCCCACTCTCTTCAAAGCATTATCCACCAGCCCCCAGATCGATAGATGACAAATGCCCAGATGACTCACTACCAGAGTCTGCTGCTGACTGAATGGGTCGTGTTTGCTTCTCCTGCTATTCTCAACCCTGCCTGCAAAGTGATTTACATGACCAGCCATGGCCAGGTGTTCCAAACTGGTACACAGATGGAAGCAGTTTCCTAGTGGAAGTTTTTGTAGATACCTTTTCAGGATGGGTGGAGGCCTACCCAACAAAAAAGAAACTGCCAATGTTGTGGTTAAGAAAATCCTAGAAGAAATTTTTTCACGATTTGGAATACCTAAGGTAGTAGGGTCTGACAATAGACCCACCTTTGTTGCCCAGGTAAGTCAAGGACTGGCCATTCAACTGGGGATTGATTAAAAATTACATTGTGCTTATAGACCCCAGAGTTCAGGGCAGGTAGAAAGGATGAATAGAACTGTAAAAAAACAAACAAACAAACAAAACAAAACAAAAACCAAAAACTTGACTAAATTAATCTTAGAGACCGGCAGGAATTACTGGACAGCCCTCCTTCCCTTTGCCTTGTTCCGAGTTAAGAACACACTAGGAACATTTAAGCTCACACCATATGAAATCCTGTATGGGGGGGGGCCTCCCCCACTCACTGAAGTAAAGAGAGTGTTAGATCCTTTAAAATTTAACCCTGGTCCTTCATTGTTTACATGCATGAAAGCCCTAGAAGTGGTCAGAAACACCGCCTGAGAGCAGCTCAAAGAGGCCTACGAACCAGGAGACTTGATGATACCACACCAGTTCCAGGTGGGAGATGCAGTTCTCGTCTGACGACATCGAGCTGAGAATCTGAAACCTTGTTAGAAAGGCCCATACATCGTGCTGCTGACCACCCCCACTGCTGTCAAAGTAGAAGGCATCTCTGCTTAGATTCATGCCTCTCACATAAAGAGAGTTCCTGAAGAATAAATCCCCTTGGTTGACCACCCTCATTTCTACTCTGATAGACCCTCTAATAAGTTTGCTCTTACTGCTGACGTGTGGCCCACTAATTTTTAATAAACTAATGACCTTTGTTAGAGAGAGGATTGGTGCCATCCAGCTGTTAGTATTAAGACAACAATACCAGTCTCTGCAGAACTTTGAAAAAGAGGTTGCAGTTTAGTTCTAAGATTAGAACTAATAACTAGAAGAAGTGGGGAATAAAAGATCCTGGCAGAATGTAAAAGGACACAGAAGCCCTGAAATTGGCAAGATAGACATCAGTGTTAGCAGAACTAGCTGCACTGATTTAGAAAAATAGAGGTGCACAATGCTCTGGCCACTCCTTGAACCTGTGTGTCTGCCAATGTTCTGACCAGGTGTGTGCCCATTGCTGCACCTTCATTAGACTCTTTCCTTGTACCCCTCCCATACCCATTTCTTGAGAATAGAAATTGTTTAGATCTGGAAATCCCCTACTCTCCCCCTTCTCCTTTCCCCCCTGAGGGCCTATAAAAACTGGGACCTCTTTCCCCTCAAGGTCGACTCCTCTACCCCTGAGTGGGATATGAGTCGTCCCCAGAGCTCTGGCTTTCCCCGAATAAAGCCTCATGTGGTTTGCAACAAGCTTGGTCTGTCGTGAGTTCTTGGGTGTCCACTATTGTCCTGAGGCCTGAGCGAGGGGGTCCTTTTGGAGTCTTTCAAAATCATTTTAAAGTGTGCACATAACTGAGAAGCCCTTAGCTGTATTGACTTTAATAATGTGTGAAAGTACTGGGAAGGTAGGCCATGATGATTCATCATAGTTATTGGGGTCAGAGAGTGAGCCCTGGCAGCCCTAATAAGCCAAGCTGAACACTATCCCCTATAGGCAAGTTATACAGGTAAGCAATGGTTTAAAGAAAAAAAAAAGGATGTATTCAATAAGATTATGTTGGCGAGAGAAGTCTAGAGATTCCAAGTTCCACCCTTAAATCAATAAAACAGCTTAAGGATTAATTAGAAGGCAAGAGATTATCATGGCAGGGCAGTTCTGGTAAATGGTCTGGAAGGGCCTTTTTGGAGAGGACTAACAGAGGCAGCAAGATTAACCCAGCAGGGAGGTGGCAGTGTACACAGAAAGGGGTCTGTCTTAGGGTTTTACTGCTATGAAGAGACCACATGACCTCTTATAAAGAACAACATTTAATTGGGCCTGGCTTACAGTTTCAGAGGTTCAGTCCATTATCCTAACAGTGGGAACATGGTAGCATACAGCCAGACATGGTGCTGGAGAAAGAACTGAGAGTTCTTCATCTTGATCCTAGGCAGCAGAAGGAGACTATGTACCACACTGGGCATATATTGAACATATATGACCTCAAAACCTGACTCCAGTGACACATTTCCTCCAACAATGCCACATCTGCTCCAAGAAGGCAACATTTCCTAGTAGTGCCACTTGCAATGGGCCAAACATTCAAACACATGAGTCTATGGGGCCATATTTATTCAAACCAACGCATTCTATTCCCTGGCCCCAATAGGCTTATAGCCATAATATAATGCAAAATTCATTTAGTCCACCTTCAAAAGTCCCTATATCTACAACAGTCTCAACAGTGTTTAAAAAGTTTCAACAATGTATAAAATGTTCATACACTCTAACTGTAATCCCCTATAATATCAAAATCAAAACCAGACAACATACTTTCAACATACAGTGGCACAGGGTATGATTACCATTCCAACACATAGAGAAAGGAGCATAGTGAGGAAATACTGGACCAAAGCAAGACCAAAAAACCAGCTGGGCAAACTCCAAACGCTGTAACTCCATGTCTAACATCAAAATGCTGTTCAGATCTCCGACTCCTTTCAGCTTTGTTGACTGTGGCACATTTCTTTTTCTTGGGATGGTTCCTCTTCCTGTTGCAGCTTTCCTTGCAGGTATTCCATGACTCTGGCATCTTCAACATCTTGGTGTCTCCAACATAATCCAGGCTTCCCCTTCACAGCTTCACACAGTGGCCTCTCTGAGCATGCCTCCATGCAAGGACACCCCTGCCACAGGCTTGGCCTCAGAGGCTTTCTTTACTTATGGAGGGAGATTGCATAGTCCCTTTCTTCTATTCTTGACTTTAAAGCCAGAATTATATGGCCAGGGCTGCCAAGTTCTGCTGCTTGCTTGGGACAGAACATGGCCCTCTTGTTCTAGTACATCTTCACCAGCTTTCTACTTTCAATGGTTTTCTTCACTGCTTAGGCTTGGCTGTCCTGGAACTTTCCCTTAGACCAGGCTGACCATGAACTCAGAGATCTGCATTCTTCTGTCTTCTCGGAACTCTGGGGTTGAAGGCATGTACCACCATGCCTAAACCTAAGCTGTTCTCTAATTCCTTTTCACAAGATGGTAGCTTAGCTCGGTGGGATCTTGCCCTGAGGTTACCACTTCCTTAATTTCATTTAAAATCTTTAATCTGCTTATCACCTTGAATACAAGATTTAGCTCCATTCCACTTCCTGTTTTCCCTTTAATCTGTGACCCCATACATTTTGTATTTTTCTTGTTTAGCTTACACTGCTTCATCAAAATGCTCTTCATAAGAGTGGTTCACAGGACAGAGTCTATACTAGGCTTTTTTGAGACTTCCTTTGCCCATGCAATTAATCTAAGACTCTTCACCTTAGCCTTAGGCAGACTTGTCAGACAAGGGAAAAAACCAGCCACATTCTTTGCCAAACTATCACAAGAACACAGGCAACATACTAAAACTCTTCTCTTTTGAGACCTCAAGCTAGATCCCCACAGTTCAAATCACCCTCAGCATCACTTCTTCCATGCTTCTACCTGTATGGCCAATTAAGCAGCACTCAAAGCATTCCACTGGTTTCCTAATCCAAAGTCCTCAAATCCACATACCTCCAAACAAAAGCATGGTCAGGCCCATTACAGCAAGACAGCAGCCCCTGGTATCAACTTCTGTCTTAGTTAGGGTTTCCAATGCTGTGAAGAAACACCATGACCATGGGGCAACTCTTATATAAAGGACAACATTTAATTGGGGATGGATTTCAGTTTTCAGAGGTTCAGTCCATTATTGTCATGGTGGAAAAAATGATCACATGCAGGCAGAGAGTTCTATATCTTAATCTACAGGCAGGAAGACTGTGTACCACACTGGGAATAGCTTGAGCATATGTGACCTCAAAGCCTGCCTCCACAGTGACACACTTCCTCCAGCAAGACCACACTTCCTAATATTGTCACTCCCTATGGGACAAGAATTCAAACTCATAAGTCTATGGGGCCCATACTTGTTGAAACCACCACGGGGAGTCAGACTTCTTTAAAAGAAGAAAGTGCTGAGCTCTAGTGTTTATCTCTGCTTGCTGCTCCCTAACAAGGGCAAGGGAGATGTGAGTAGCTGCTTTTCCCTCCTGCAGGCACAAGCACAGCCCCTTACAGCAGCAGACTGGAGCCAGATTAAACCCTTCCCTTTGGAAGATGCTTTTTTCAGTTATTTGGTCACAGCAAAGAAAAGAGTAATTGTAACAGAAAATTGGTGCAGAGGACTGGAGTCTTTACTGTGAGAAACTAGTGTGTGATATTCTTGGTTTTATAGAATTGATCTATAGCAGCAACGTAGGAGATTTGGGGTTCTATGATAGAATCCCTAGATTCTTTAAACAGTTAAGAGAATCATTTTATGAGGCTGTTTGTGGCGTTACAGCCCCTCTCTGGAACATCCTGGAAGGACTATGACAAAGGGAAATTTTCACAGAGAGTAGAAATCTGGGGAGTGCCAGGCAGTGGTGGCGCACACTTTTAATCCCAGCACATGAAGGCAGAGGCAGGCAGATTTCTGAGTTTGAGGCCAGCCTGGTCTACAAAGTGAGTTCCAGGACAGCCAGGGCTATACAGAGAAACCCTGTCTCAAAAAACAAAAGAAAAAAAAATCTGGGGAGCTTGCCTAGCAATGGTGGTGCACGCCTTTAATCCCAGCACTTGGAAGGCAAGAGGCAGGCAGATCACTGAATTCGAGGTCAGCCTGCTCTACAGAATAAGTTCCAGGACAGCCAGGGGGTAGACAGAGAAACCTTGTCTTGAAAAACAAAGAAAAGAAAAGAAATTTGTGGAATTCACATGGGATGACTCTCTCTCTCTCTCTCTCTCTCTCTCTCTCTCTCTCTCTCTCTCTCTCTCTTTCTCTCTCTCTCTCTGTGATTATATGTATAAAACTATTTAAACCACCATAGGTACTCAGACTTATTTGAAACTCAGTCATTCTCAACCTTCCTATTGCTGTGACCCTTTAAGACAGTTAATACAGTTGCGGTGACCCCCAACTATAAAATTATTTTTGTTATTAATTCATAACTATAGTTTTGCAACTGTTGTAATATTGTAATATTATAATAATATAAATAATAATGTAAATATCTGTGTTTTCTGATGGTCTCTGGGGGTCGCAACCCACAGGTTGAAAACCATTGATAACTGGTGTTGCATGATAGTAATACGTGGGTTGTTTACTGATTTCTGTCATTCCCTCAATGTGCCCATGAATAAATCAACCAGAGTGGCTGGGATTCATGTTACATATGGACTGCTACAGGGGCTTTCACGTGACAGGACATATCTGATGCTGAACGCCAAATGCTTTGGCTAGATGGTTGGGAAAATCAGAAGAAGCATAACTAGAAATTGGTGAGAAAAGATGGATAGTTCTTTCCAAATGTGACATGAAGTGCGCATTAGTTTCCTTTTTCATTATTGTCATTAAAAACAGACAAACCAACAAACAAACCCAAGCAAACCAGAGAAACAACTCTGAAAAAAAGAGTGTACTTTTCACTAGAGTTTAAGGGATGAAGTCTATCATCACATGGGATGAAAAGTGGCAGAAGCCTGAAGTAGCTGGTCACCGTCTGCCACAGTGGGGATGTAAAAGAGGGTAAGAATTAGGACTTGGCTTAGACACCCCAAGCCTTGCTCTTAGTTGTAGATTGCCATCTGTAAGCAGGTGAAGGCAGGTAGAGCCTGTGATTGGGCAGTGGAAAAAGAAGGCAGGCTGAGAGTTTTAGAGATGAGTACAGAGAAACAGAGAGAGTCAGAGAAGGAGACAGAGATGAGGAGACAAGATGGAACCAATAGGAGAGGAAAACAAACCGGATCCACGTGGCCTGTCCAATCTAGGTGGGCAGCTTGTATCAATATCAATTGAGCTTTGAGTTCTTTGAGTGGGCGTTTTGTGGGTTGGGAATTTACTGTTATAAATCTGACTGATTTATAACCACAAGACTCTGGAGTTTTCTTTCTTCGGGGCTTGGGACTTAGAGCCAGTCTTGGCAGACTAGCTGCAGGGGAGGAATGACTGCGAATGTGAGTGGTTCAGCGACAAGCGAATCTTGAACTTTGGGAAATTGGAAAGACCGAGGCTTGCTTCTCCCAATGTGGGAGGGGAGGTAGCGATGATGAAGCATAGCCGGCATTAGGGTGGACTGTGTGTTTTTTTTTTTTTTTTTAATAATTACACGCTACACTTAGTAACATGA
This sequence comes from Mus musculus, assembly GCF_000001635.26. Lineage (NCBI taxonomy): Eukaryota > Metazoa > Chordata > Mammalia > Rodentia > Muridae > Mus > Mus musculus. Next base: position 69,636,255 of record NC_000074.6, on the reverse strand, counting down.
CTCTTCCATCTAGGATTCACTTCATGAACTTATCTCATTTGAGGACCAAGTGTCCGAACTTATGCGCCTGACCCCCATAGATCATGGCTATCTCATAGTTCAAAGTGAATTTATTCCAACATTAAAGGTCCTTATAGTCTAACAATCTGAACATTGTACAAAAAATGCAAAGTCCTTTCTGAGATTCAAAGCAATCTTTTTATTTTTTAATTTTTTTTTTACTTTATGTGTATGAATGTTTTGCCTGTGGGCATGTGTGCACACTACATGCATACCTGTTAGATCCCCTGGAATTCAAGATACAGATGGTCATGAACCTCTGTGTAGGTGCTGGGAATCAAATCCAGGTCCTCAAGAGCAACAGGTACTCTTTTTTTAAAAAAATTAAATTTATTTAACCCCCGTACAACTTAATATCAGCCCTTCCTCTCCTCCTAGTACCGCCTCACACGAATCCTCCCCTCATTACCCCTCCCCTTTCTCTTTTGAGAGGGTAAAGACCTGCCCTGGATCTCAATTCCCCAACACCCTCAACCCCAATATGAAGTTGCTGCTGGACTAGGCACATCCTCTCCCACTGAGGCCAGACAAGGCTGTCCATTTGGGCCATGGGATCAGCAGGCAGGCAGGCAGGCAGGCAGGCAGGCAAGCAGGCAACAGGCTCAGAGACAGCCCCTGCTCTGGTGCAACAGGACTCTTAATTGTCAACTCTCCAGCCCCTGTAATAGCAAAACAAACGACATGTTTCAGTGTCACAGAGCATACATTCCTATTACAAAATGAAGAGACAAGAACGTGGAGAGGAAAGACAGGACCAAACCAAGAGTGAAACCCTGGTGGTGGTGGTGCACTCCTTTAATTCCAGCGCATGGGAGGTAGAGGCAGGTGAAACTCTGTGAGCTTGATGACAGCCTGGTTTACAGAGCAAGGTTCAGGACAGTCAAGGATACACAGAGAAACCCTGTCTCAAAAAGCCACCCCCCCCAAAAAAAAAACAAGACAAAGCAAAACAACAACCACACCCCCCACATTATATTTTAAAAATACATCTTTAAAAATGCAGAGCAACCATCAGGTAGAGATAGACTGAAGTGGTACCAAGGGCTGTCTATATTCTGAATTGGTGTCCATTGTATGGTACTTTTCTTTAGTGATCAGGATTCAAGTGGTGGAAATAGAAATGGTCCACTTACAATCACCATTAATAACACCGTATCAAAAATTTTTTCTTTTCCTATGACTTCATACTTTGATAACCTAGAAATCTTGATTTCAAAAGGCAGAGGTTATCTACAAGAGGCACAAGCATCATTTCATTGATTTAGAAGCTTTCCCCACTTCTGTCTTTGGGCTCCTGATGCTCTGGGGTCACTTAAAGAAAGGAGTTACAGTGTTACTAGAGTCGACTGATTTATCCAGACTTTCAATGTATCTTGTTTGTATCTTCTTCCAACTCCCATTTCCCACATCCTCCAGGCACATGTGTCCCTCTCCCAGTTCATGTTCTTTCCTTTTTATTCTCTCCTGGGGTCCAGTTGATGCTGCTTGTTGAAAGGCCGACTGATCAGTTGGCTTGATTAGATGCAGGTGAGCACAGTTGCAGTGGGTTCACCATGGCACTCTCCACACCTTGCCCGTGATTTTCACAACAATCCTCCCCACCCCCCACCTCTCATTCCCCCTTTGGCTGCCTTCCATGATGTTTCCTGAGCCTTGCTAGTAGGAGGTTGATCTAGAGGTCTTCTTTAGGGCTGAGCAACCCCAGCTACTTATTCTCAGTACTTTGAACACTTTGGAGTCTCTGTGTTGACTGCTGACTGCTACAGAGGAACAGGGCTCTGGTTGAGGCTGAGAGAAGCACTAGGCATGTGTATAAGCGTGAGCATGTAGAAGGCACTGTGACAGCGGCACTGTGACAGTGTGTCCATTTAGCAAGACAACAGTGGTGTGTTCCCTGTTATAGACCTGCTGAGCTTCCTGAAGGCTGTGTAGTGAGCTCTAGGTTCCCAGTTTCGGTGAGCTGTCATGTTGGTGTGGGCTTTGGTGATACAGCTGCCTTTCAGTTATTTATGGTCCTGTAAGTAAGCCAAGTAAAGCTCATTGGTTTACAAAGTTGGACTTTGGTGGTATCTGTCCTTTGGTGTCTTGTACAATCCCTGTTGGCCTGTTTGTTGCTTCTCCCTAGGAAAAGTTTTGTTGCACAACAGCATTGTCTACTCACGAAGGGCAACAGTTTAACCTCTTCTTTTTATTTAAAATTTGAAAATGTATGTAAAAATAAAATGAAATGAATAAAATAAAAATAAAAATGTCTAGGAGGTTGTGGTGCACACCTTTAATCCCAGCACTTGAAAGGCAGAGGCAGGTGGATGATCTCTGAGTTTGGGCTCAAAGCCTGGGCTACACAGAGAGACCCTGTCTTGAAACAGCAACAACAAACAAACAAACAACATCACCACCCCACCCCCCCAACTAAAAACTAAACAAAAGCAACAAATAAGAACTCCAAACAAAAAACCAAAACCAAGGAGATGGGGAGATGGCTTAAACATTGAGAGCACTGGCTGCTCTTCCAGAGGTCCCGAGTTCAATTCCCAGCAACCACATGGAGGCTCATAACCACCTATAATGTGATCTGGTGTCCTCTTCTGACCCGCAGACATACATGCAGGCAGAACACTGCATACATTAAAAAACAAACCAAATCAAAACCAAATCCAAAACCAACTAACCAAGCAAACCAACCAACCAACCAACCCCTCCCAAAAAAACTAAAAACAAAAAACAAACAAACAAAAAACAGGATCTCACTCTGTAGCTCTGACTTGCCATGTGGACCAGACTTGCTTAAAACCTCTGTTGCCTTTCTTCCCATTAGCATGTTTACTGGTGTCCTTGTTCAGGTCACGATTGATGAGACTTCACACATGTGGCTTCTCACATTTAGAAAAGTCTGTCAGACAAATGCCTGTCACCCCTAAATGTGGTCTTTTCAGTGTTGTGCCTATGTGTGATTCTCACTGGTAACTACTCATTATTATCTATGTCCTTGTTGGATTGTTCAGTTCCTCCACTGTGTCTTCAAGCTCAGCTATTCAGTTCTCTCCTTGATCTATTCTATCCACGAGGCTATCCAGTTTTTTTTATTTCCACATTCAGACTGGTTTTTCTCTTTGTTAAGTTTCTCTTTCATATTGTCCACCACCTTCTTTATTTTGTTCAGTTGTTTGTGTCTTTGAACAAACTTATTTTTCCCCCTTCCCTTCTCCCTCTTGCTCCTCTGCCCTCTCTTCCCCCCTTACTCCAGGCTCTGCTCCCTTATAATCATTTGAGTTCTATTCTGGGATATCATCTAACTCACTCTCACTAGATGCCATTGCTGCTGTATGGTTAATGTGTAAATGTTTATTTATTTTACATGCAATATGTGTGAGCCTACATGAGTCTATGTGCAGCACATTTGTAGATCAAACCATTAAATGATGAACACTTTTTATTTTGAGGTAGGGCCTCATTGTGTAGGCCAAGCTGGCCTAGATCTCACAGAGATCTGCCTGCCTCTACCTCTGTCTCTGGAGTGCTGGGACTAAAGTCATGATCAACTTTTAGGTGTTTCTGGTTTTTTTGGATTTTTTTTTTTTTTGAGTGTCACGCAGCAGAGACAGGCCTCAAAGCCACTATGTATTAGAGAATGACCTTGAACTTATGACTCTCTGATTTTCATCACTGATGGGGGCTTATAGACAAATACCATCTTTGTTAGTTTATGTGGTTTTGAGGATTGAACACAAGGTTTCCTGCATTCTAGGCAACCGAGCCACTTTCTTAGCTATCCAATTACATACTTAAAACATTTAGTTTTATTTTATGTGTATTGGTGATTTGTCCAAATGTTTGTCTGCTATGTATGCTTGGTGCCCATGGAGGCCAGAAGGTGTTGGATTTTTTGGAACTGGAGTTACAGAGGGTTGTGAGCCTCTTTGTGGGCACTGTGAATGGTAACTGGGTCCTTTGGAAGAACAGGCAGTACTCTTAAACAACAAACCATCTCATTGTCACATTTGCTAGCCCATTAACTACATACTCTCAAGTTTTTTCCCTTCAGTTTTACATGTGAAAAAGAGTACTCAAAGAAAGTCTAGAAAGTTATGAGTTCTCTAATGACTGTACGTAAGAAAAAAATTATTACCCCCAGAGGAGGCTTCATTCCCAGCCGCTCTAGCATGCCCAGGATCTTAGGATCAGGGGCTAGATGAACACAACATCTATTCCAACACCACCAGGAATAACTGGGACCAGCAGGATCCAGGGACACAGGAACCCCACCCGAATAGTGGCTTGATCTACCTTGTGCCGGTCTACCTTGGGTGTGAACTCAGTGGCCAGTTCCACAGCCCCCAGAAGAGGGTCTACTCCCAGGCGCTCTAGCATGACCAGGATCTTAGGATCCCAGGATCCCAGGATCCCAGGAGCTTGGACACACCAGGATCTCAGCGTCTCAGAGGAAGCTTGACTCCAAGGAACTCTGACACACCCAGAATCTCAGGATTACAGGATCCCGGAATCATAGGATCACAGAGACAGCTGGACTCTGAGGAGTTCTGACTCAACCGGGATTACAGGAAGCAAAGACTCTAGTCAGATATAGCAAGGGCAGGGAGCACTACAGATAATAAGATGGAGGCAAGCATAAGAACAGAAGAAACAGAAACCAAGACTACTTGGCATCATCAGAACCCAATTCTCCACCATACCAAGTCCTGGATACACCATCACACCGGAAATGGAAGATTCGAGTCTAAAGTCACTTCTCATGACGATGATGGAGGACTTTAAGAAGGATAAATAACTTCCTTAAAGAATTACAGGAGAACACAGGTAAACAGCTAGAAGCTCTTAAAAAGGAAACACAAAAATCCCTTAAAGAATTACAGGAAAACACAATCAAACAGGTGAAGGAATGAACAAAACCATCCAAGATCTAAAAATGGAAATAGAAACAATGAAGAAATCACAACGGGAGACAACCCAGGAGTTAGAAAACCTAGGAAAGAGATCAGGAGTCATAGATGCAAGCATCACCAACAGAATACAAGAGATAGAAGAGAAAGTATCAGGGGCAGAAGATAACTTAGAAAACATTGACACAACAGTCAAAGAAAATGCAAAATGCAAAAAGCTCCTAACCCAAAACATGCAGGAAATACAGGACACAATGAGAAGAACAAACCTAAGGACAATAGGTTTAGAAGAGGGTGAGGATTCCCAACTTAAAGGGACAGTAAATATCTTCAACAAAATTATAGAAGAAAACTTGCCTAACCTAAAGAAAGAGATTCCCATGAACATACAAGAAGCCTACAGAACTCCAAGTAGACAGGACCAGAAAAGAAATTCCTCCTGTCACATAATAATCAAAACACCAAATACATTAAATAAAGAAAGCATATTAAAAGCAGTAATGGAAAATGGTGAAATAACATATAAATGCAGACTATCACAATTACACCAGACTTCTTACCAGAGATTATGAAAGCCAGAAGATCCTGGGCAGATGTCATACAGACCCTAAAAGAACATAAAAGCCAGTCCAGGCTACTATAACCAGCAAAACTCTCAATTACCATAGATGGAGAAACCAAAGTATTCCATGACAAAACCAAATTTACACAATATCTTTCCACAAATCCAGCCCTACAAATGATAATAGATGGAAAATGCCAACACGAGGAAGAAAACCACACCCTAGAAAAAGCAAGAAAGTAATCTTCTTCCAACAAACCCAAAAGAAGATAACCACACAAACATAAAAATAAGAGGAAGCAACAATCACTATTACTTAATATCTCTTAACATCAATGGACTCAATTCCCTGATAAAAAGACATACACTAACTGACTGGATATGTAAACAGGATCCAGCATTTTGCTGCACACAGGAAACACACCTCAGTGTCAAAGACAAACACTACCTCAGAGTAAAAGGCTGGAAAACAATTTTCCAAGCAAATGGTCCCAAGAAAGAAGCTGGAGTAGCCATTCTAATATCAAATAAAATAGATTTTAAACTAAAAGTTATCAAAAAGGATGAGAAAGGACACTTCAAACTGGTCAAAGGAAAAATCTACCAAGATGAACTCTCAATTCTGAACATCTGTGCTCCAAATGCAAGGGCACCCACATTCATAAAAGAAACTTTACTAAAGCTCAAAGCACACAATACACTCCACACAACAGTAGTGGGAGACTTCAACACCCTATTCTCAGCAATGGACAAGTCATGGAAACAGAAATTAAACAGAGACACAGTGAGAATAACAGAAGTTATGAATCAAATGTATCTAACAGGTATTTATAGAACATTTCATCCTAAAGCAAAAGAATATACTTTCTTCTCAGCACCTCATGGTACCTTCTCTAAAACTGACCATATAATTGACCACAAAATAGGCCTCAACAGATACAAGAAGATTGAAATAATCTCATGCATCCTATCAGATCACTATGGATTAAGGCTGACCTTAAATACCAACAAAAACAATGGAAAGCATACATATACATGAAAGCTGAACATTGCTCAATTCAATGATAATTTGGTCAAGGAAGAAATAAAGAAAGAAATTAAAGACTTTTTAGAATTTAATGAAAATGAAGACACATCATACCAAAACTTATGGGACACGATGAAAGCAGTGGTAAGAGGAAAACTCATAGCTCTAAGTGCCTCTAAAAAGAAACTGGAGAGAACTTACACTACCAGCTTGATAGTACAACTGAAAGATCTAGAACAAAAAGAAGCAAATACACCCAAGAGAAGTAGAAGGCTGGAAATAATCAAACTCAGGGCTGAAGTCAACCAAGTACAAACAAAAAGAACTATACAAAGAATCAACAAAACCAGGAGCTGGTTCCTTGAGAAAATCAACAAGATAGATAGACCCTTAACCAGATTAACCAGAGGACACAGAGACAGTATCCAAATTAATAAAATCAGAAATGAAAAGGGAGATATAACAACGGAAAGCATGGAAATTAAAAAATCATCATATCCTATTACAAAAGTTTATACTCAACTAAATTGGAAAATCTTTATGAAATGGACAATTTTCTAGATACATACAGGATGTCAAAGTTAAACAGGATCAAATAAGCCATCTAAATAATCCCATAACCTCTAAAGAAATAGAAGCAGTCATTAAGTCTCCCAACCAAAACCAGCCCAGGACCAGATAGGTTTAGTGGAGAATTCTAACAGACCTTTCAAGAAGACCTAATTACCAATACTCTTTAAACTATTCCACAAAATAGAAACAGAAGGTACACTATCTAACTCATTCTATGAAGCCACAATTACACTTATACCTAAACCACACAAGGGCCAAATGAAGAAAGAAAACTTCAGACCAATTTCCCTTATGAACATTTATGCAAAAATACTCAATAAAATTCTTGCCAACTGAATCTAAGAATACATCAAAATGATCATTCACCACGATCAAGTAGGCTTCACCCCAGGGATGCAGGGATGGTTCAATGTATGGAAATCCATCAATGTAATCTACTACATAAACAAACTCAAAGAAAAAACCCCCACATGATCACTTCATTAGATGCTGAAAAAGCATTTAACAAAATTCAGCATCCCTTCATGTTAAAAGTCTTGGAAAGATCAGGTATTCAAGGCCCATACCTAAACATAATAAAAGCAATATACAGAAAATCACTAGCCAACATCAAACTGAATGGAGAGAAACTTGAAGCAATTTCATTAAGATCAGGGACTAGACAAGGCTGCCCACTCTCTCCCTATCTATTCAACATAGTACTTGAAGTTCTAGCTAGGGCAATTAGACAACAAAAGGAGGTCAAGGGGTACAAATTGGAAACAAAGAAGTCAAAATATCACTGTTTGCAGAAGACATGATCATATACTTAAGTGACCCAAAAAATTCCACCAGAGAACTCCTACAGCTAATAAAGAACTTCAGCAAAGTGACTGGATATAAAATTAACTCAAACAAATCCATGACCTTCTTCTACTCAAAGGATAAACAGGCTGAGGCAGAAATTAGGGAAACAACACCCTTCACTATAAAATATATTGGTGTGACTCTAACTAAGCAAGTGAATGATCTATATGACAAGAACTTCAAGTTTCTGAAGAAAGAAATCGAAGTAGATCTCAGAAGATGGAAAGATCTCCCATGCTCATGGACTGGCAGAATTAATATAGTAAAAATGGCCATCTTGCCGAAAGCAATTTACAGATTCAATGCAATCCCCATCAAAATTCCAACTCAACTCTACCTAGAGTTAGAAAGAACAATTTGCAAATTCATTTGGAATAACAAAAACCCAGAATAGCGAAAATGATTCTCAACAATAAAAAAACTTCTAGGGGAATTACCATCCCCAACCTCAAGCTGTATTACAGAGAAATAGTAGTAAAAACTGCATGGTATTGATACAGAGACAGGCTGGAAGATCAGTGGAATGGAATTGAAGACCCAGAAATGAACCCATACACATATGGTCACTTGATCTTTGACAAAGAAGCTAAAGCCATCCAGTATAAAAAACGAGCATTTTTAACAAATAGTGCTGGCTCAACTGGTGGTTAGCATGTAGAAGAATGCAAATTGACCCATTCTTATCTCCTTATACAAAGCTCAAATCTAGGTGGATCAAGGACCTCCACATAAAACCAGAAACACTGAAACTTATAGAGGAGGAAGTGGGGAAGAGCCTCTAAGATATGGGCACAGGGGGAAAATTCCTGAACAGAACACCAATGGCTTGTGCTGTAAGATCAAGAATTGACAAATGGGACCTCATAAAATTGCAAAGCTTCTGTAAGCAAATGACACTGTCAATAAGGCAAAAAGGCAACCAACAGATTGGGAAAGGATCTTTACCAACCCTACATCTGATAGAGGGCTAATATCCAATATATACAAAGAACTCAAGAAGTTAGACTCCAGAGAACCAAATAACCCTATTAAAAATGGGGTACAGAGCTAAACAAAGAATTCTTAACTGAGAAATACTAAATGGCTGAGAAGCACCTAAAGAAATGTTCAGCATCCTTAGTCATCAGGGAAATGTAAATCGAAAGAACCCTGAGATTCCACCTCATACCAGTCAGAATGGCTAAGATCAAAAACTCAGGTGACAGCAGATGCTGGAGAGGATGTGGAGAAAGAGGAACACTCCTCCATTGTTGGTGGTATTGCAAGCTGGTACAACCACTCTGTAAATCAGTTTGGCAGTTCCTCGAAAATTGGACATAGTATTACCTGAGGACCCAGCTCTACCACTCCTGGGCATATAACTAGAAGATACTCCAACATGTAAGAAGGACACATGCTCCACTATGTTCATAGCAGTCTTTTTTATAAGAGGTAGGAGTTGGAAACAACCCTGATCCCTGATTTGAAGATTTGATCCTTCAAATCTGGAATGGATTCAGGAAATGTGGTACATTTACACAATGGAGTAGTACTCAGCTATTAAAAACGAATTCATGAAATTCTTAGGCAAATGGATAGAACTAGAAAATATCATCCTTAGTGAGGTAACCCAGGTGCAAAAGAAAACACATTTTATACACTCACTGATAAGTGAATACTAGCTCCAAAGCTCCAAATAACCAGGATACAAGTCACAGACTGCATGAAGCTCAGTAAGAAGGAAGAACAAAGTATGGTTGCTTCGGTCCTTCTTAGAAGGAGAACAAAATATTCACAGGAGCAAATATGGAGATAAAGTGTAGAGCAGAGACTACAGGAAAGGGCACTCAGAGTCTGTCCCACCTGGGGATTCATCCCAAATACAGTTACCAAACCCAGACACTACTGTGGATGCCAAGAAGTGCATGCTGAAAGGAGCCTGATATGGCTATCTCCTGAGAGGCCCTGCCAGATTCTTACAAATACAGAGATGGATGTTGGCAGCCAATCATTGGACTGAGCATGGGATTCCCCAATAGAGGAGTTAGAGAAAGGACTGAAGTAGAGGATGGCCTTGTCATGCATCAATGGAAGGAGAGGTCCTTGGTCCTATGAAGGCTCGATAGATGCCCCAGTATAGGGGAATTGATGGCTGGGAGGTGGGAGTGGGTGTGTGGTTGGGTGGAGTAACACCCTCATAGAAACAGGGTGAGGAAGAATGTAATAAGGTGTTTCTTGGAGGGAGGGAAACCGGGAAAGGGGATAACATATGAAATGTAAATAAATATCCAATAAAAAAGAAAAGAAAAAAAATGGCTTTAGGCACATTGACTGAGGCGGACTACGAGTTTGAGGCTCTTGTACACAATAAAGGAAGAGTCTCAACAAAAATATTCTGAAGAAGCTATGGTACAGTGCCCCCTGAACTGTCATCACCAAACACTAGTTTGGTTCTTTCAGCGGACTTGTCCCTAGGTAAGTCAGAGTCACAAAACTGGCCTGACATCGTTAACTATTTTCACTGGTCAGGGTCCTGGAATCATTCAGTAGGGCACACCTAGAGGTACACAAGAGCCATGAACCTATGTTGACACCTGCTGGCCACCGCAACACTAAACAATGGGCTCTAGACTCACAGCCTAAGGAACTGCAAGAGGAGCTACTCCTGTCACTCAGATCACCTAGAGCAGTTCTAACCAATCAGGAGCTACAGACAGGTTGTCCAATCAGAAGCTTCTAGGAGGCGGGGGGGCGGGTTCTTTTCGGCCGCCATGTTAGCTAAAGGTTCTTCACCGAAACTGAGGAAAGCCGTTGTGGGAGCCAGTGCTTGGAGCTGTGTGGGGGAGCGCGGGTGAGCTCGGAGCCTGGCAATGGTGAGCGAGGGCCGCTGTCCCCTGATGGGAGGAGCGGCCGGCTGGGCTGCGGGAGCCGGGGTGGTGGGTCCTCCCTGGGGTTGGGGCAGTGAACGCGGGGACGTCGGGGCTGCGACCTGGGCCTCCGCCTGCGGTCCGTAGGTACTTCCGCCCTGATCCTCTTGGCGTCAGCGCTGAGCGGGAGGTCCCGCCCTGCGGGGGGCGGGGGATGGGCGGAAGCCAGTACGCGGATGACGTCACGATCCGGGCTGGCGGGGACGTCCTGCTTTTGGTGGTGCGCTGAAGGCTGCTTGCTAGACTAAGGCTGTCTAGGTTCTTTGTGCTGTCTTCGAGAAGTTCTGAACTTTGCTTTCCACATGTAAGTGTGGCAACCTCTTTAGGTTAATTTTACGACATTTGTAAAGTCCAGTGAGTTTCTTTGCAAAGATGTTTAAAACCAGCTCTGGGAAAGATGACTTGTCTCCTTGAATTTATTTTGTTCTTCGGTCAGACATCCTTTGATTATATTTTTGTTTTTATTTCTGCTTATGCATTTGTGGGCTTGTTAATTTTTCTTCCCTCAAATAGTGCATTGTTTTGCGTACCGAGGTTCGCCGAGAACTGTTAGTCAGGAAGCATTGTAGTCGATTCTTCTGTATTGTGTTCACCATTCTGGTCCTTTTCTTCATTTCCACACAACCTTTATTTCTTGTTTATTTTAGCATTTTTATTGGAAGTATGTTGAACTACTAGTTTAAACTGAGAACATGAGCATACTATGCTAGAAATAAGATAGACACATTTGTATCTCCCCAAAGTATCAAATATTTTTGAATAACAATAAACTTAAAAGGTTTTGATGGCAGCAATTTGCCAAGTGATTTCACTTACATTTGTAATTAGGACAAGGTTAATGTGGGTTTTATTCTAGTCTTTTTTTTTTAAGATTTATTTATTTTATGTATGTGAGTACACTTTCGCTCTCTTCAGACGCAATGGAAGAGAGCATCTGATCCCATTACAGATGGTTGTGAGCCACCATGTGGTTGCTGGGAATTGAACATAGGACCTCTGGAGGAGCAGTCAATGCTCTTAACCACTGAGCCATCTCTCCAGCCCTTCTTTTAGTTTTAATTGTTAATATTAATTCTCATGTCAAAGCACACAGTATATCTCTGCATATATTTAGTTTATAAAATGAATACTTAGAAGTAGGCTGAGAGAAATGTAGGTAGAGTTTGTCCTGATATGAAAAGGAACTCAAAACAATTGTGCCACAGGGAGCGAGCCTTTGATGAAGTCACAGAGAGGACTCAGGCTTGTCAGCCATGCTGCTTAGTTCTAGATAGAAGGCCCTGAGAGCAGGCAACTGTGGGCTCAGGTCCAGGTCTGGATAGGGACTAGGTGGAAGGCCAGGCAGGTGAGTAGGTGAGTCATGGGGCCTATTGAAACCTCAGGGACAAAAGTCTCTACTTGTCCTTTCTTCATCTATATACTAGTTATCAGACGATAGGATGGTTTGGGGTCAGACATCCTAGTGCTAGTAGGTGTCTATCAATTTAAGAGGCCAGGAGAGGGATTTATGCCCTTCCCTGGTTTCCCTGATAGCATTGTAATACATGCCCATCTAGTCTCAACTCACCCTGATAAACTTACAGAGTAGCCCTCTTTCTGTTCTCAGGAACAAGCCTGTGATATCTGGCTGAACAGATAGTATTGTTTGTGCATGTACCAAGGGGCTGGAGTCATTCTCTTTCCTCAAAATGGAGTCAAATGGAGTCACTCAGGGCAAGGCATTGTCTGGAAAACCACTGTTTTCTCACAGTATGGAGTAACTTGGGACAGGACACAGCCGACTGTGCCCTTCAACACTTCACGTCCAGGATCCTGCAGTAGCACTTGCTTTATTAGGTTCATTGCTTTCATTGGTGATTTGAAGTGTGAGGCTGGAGAGCTGGCTTAGTGGTTAAGAGCACTGCTGCTCTTGTAGATTGATTTCCAGTGACCACATGGTGGCTTAAACCGTTCTGTAATTTCATTCCAAGGAGATATGAAGCCCTCTTCTGGCCTTCGTGGGTACCAGGCATGCATGTGGTGGAAGCAAAACACCCATACATGTAAAATACATAATTTAAAAAAAAAAAGAAAGTTATAGTTAATGTCTGCGGACTTCCCCTCCCAACCCCTTATTTTGTCTTTTTTAGACAAAATCTCACTTGTGACCTGTCTGACCTGGAACTCTGGAACTTTGTAGACCAGTGTGGTCTGGAAATCACAGCAGTCTGCCTGTCTCTGCCTTTTGAGTCTGTGCAACACCACACCCAGTATGTCTGTAGTTCTTTGTTTTATTTGTGTATTTTCTTTGTGTCATTTATCTCTACTGGTGTACAAGCAGCGTAGTGTTTTTCCTTTTATATCCTATTGCTTATTGCCAATGTACAGGAGTAGGATAGAATTATGTATCCTATATGTTTGCTATGGTATCACATTAATTCCTTGAATTTTTTGAGTTTTGAGATTTTCTTTGGGCAAAACCAGTTTTTTATTTCTTCCGAAGAAGCTTACTTCCCCTTTTGTTGACATACAGTTTTATTCTCCCTTAAATATAGCATGATAATGATTTAAAATTAATTTTATATTTTATTTCTGTGGGTGTATTGCCCACAGAAGTAAGTCTGTGTGCTGGTGCCTGGGGAGGACAGAGGAGGGTGTTAGATCCCCTGGAACTGGTGTTGCAGATGGCTGTGAGCCACCGGGGTGCTGGGAATTGAACCTGGGTCCTCTGGAAGAGCAGGCAGGCAGTGCTTTAACATTGGCGCCCTCTCTCCAGCCCACTCATGTGACTGTTGTTATTTACTGTTGATGGTGGATTCCATCGTTTCTAACTTTTCTTGGGGAGGTGCATGTTGAGAATTGAAATCTGGTTCTTGTGTGCTCTGCCATTGAGCTTCATCCAGTTTGAATTTTGAAGTTTAGTTGGTTTTGCATACCTGTCTTAATTTCTACTTGGTTGCAGTATGTAAGTTTTGATTTGGTTTAGTTAATTTCTGTATTATGTTGAGGTGGGTCCTTGTGTAGGTATGGATGGCCTCAAATTCCTGATTCTTTTGCTGCCTCCAAAGTTCTGGAGTAGCAAGTATGACTCATGATACTGTTTTTCTTTAAGATTTTTTTTTTATAACTTAAACAAATTTCCCCTTTAACAATTTCCTACGTATATAAAGTGCATGCTGTGGTCCATCCTCTCTGACTCCAGCACACCCCCGTCCTGCCTTATCCCTGCAATTCCCTTTCTGATCTCCTTGCTTAAATTCTGTGTTGGAACCACACTGAAGACAATGACTTCTTCCTCCGGGATCTGTTAGTGGTCACTAATTCAAGGAAGAGTAGTAGAGCACTGTAGGCCCCTCCCCGACCTATAATTGACTGTTGTTGGTGCTGTTCTGAGTACCATTGGATGTGACCAAACCACTATGAGGTCAGAAAGCTCTGGCACTGCTATACCTAGAAGTCAGGATTTTACAGCCCTTCTCCCTTGCCTCTCGTGCTCTTACACTTTCACCCCTTCCTGTGCTGTGATCCCTAAGAAGTAATAGTACAAGTGTCCTATTCAGGCATGGAGAAAAGAAGAGCACTGGCTGTTCTTTCAAAAGACTAGAGTTCAATTCCTAGCACTTACATGGTGGCTCACAACCATTTGTAACTTTAGTTCCTCTTCTGGCCTTGTACTGCATGAACATGTTGCTTAGAAATACATAAAGGCATAACATCATGCTATAAACTAAAAATAAGTAAAATATCAAAAGCAAAATTAAAAATAATTTAAAAAATGTCCTATTTGGGTTGAGCACTTAACTATCACTTATTCTCAGCGCTCTGAACACCCTGCATCCTGTGTTCACTGACATTTATTGAAAAAAGAGGCTTCTCTGACTAAGACTAAGAGTGGGATTTGTTTATGGGTATGAACATAGGTATTTAGAAAGTAACCTGGCTGCAGGACAGTACAGCTAAACTCTGTTAGCAGGTTAATCCTAGAGGCCATGAGTTTTTCCCTAGGTTTACAGTGTCAGATGTGGATTTCCTCTTGTGAAGCAGGCCTCAAATCCAATCAGAGAATGGTTATTCATCTAACAGGTTTTTTTAAAACTACATATGATCCAGAGTCTTAGTCATTATTCTATTGCTGTGAAGCGATAACATGACCATGGCAACTTTAAATTGGGATAAGCTTAAAGTTTTAGAGGTTTAGTTCATTATCATCATGGCGAGGAGCATGGTGGCATGCAGAAGACATGGTGCTGGAGAAGTAGCTAAGAGTTCTACAGTCAGATCTGTAGGAAGAGAGAGACACTGGGACACTGGGCCTGGCTTGGGTTGACCAAGCATTCAAGTACAGGATCCTCTGGAGGCCATTCTTTTTTTTTTTTTTTTGGTTTTTCAAGACAGGGTTTCTCTGTGTAGCCCTGGCTGTCCTGGAACTCACTCTGTAGACCAGGCTGGCCTCGAACTCAGAAATCTGCCTGCCTCTGCCTCCCAAGTGCTGGGATTAAAGGCGTACGCCACCATGCCCGGCTCTGGAGGCCATTCTTATTCCAGCCACTACACCCAATTATTACATTCCTAGGTATATACTCATGGGACTCTATATCCTACTACAGTAGGATATATAGTAGTATATCCTATAGAGAGACTTGTTGAACCATGTTCATCATTGCTTTATTCAAAATACCTAGAAAATGAGAACTGCCTAGATATCTATCAGTGATGAATAGATAGCAAAAATGTGGTATACATATGTGTAATGCGTGTGTGTGTGTGTGTGTGTATGTATGTATATATGTATGTATATACATGCGTATGCATACCTAATTTGTTTTTATGGTAGAATGGTGGCTTCATACTTTAAATTCAGAAGTATTTGCTTTTCTGAGACACATTGTACCAGATTGGTGTAAATTTGTTTTTGTATTTTTAACACTGGGTCTCTATTAAACTCACTCTGTATACCTGGATAGGCTTGATCTCAAGAGATTCTCTTGCCTGTTTCCTGAGTGCTAGGGTTAAAGTCGGGCATCACTGCACGCAGCTTGGTGTAAATCCTTGACCGTTTGCACCTTCCATCCTTTTTTTGGTTTGTTTGTTTTGTTTTCATTTTTCAAGTTTTCCCTTTGACATTTTATTTCTTGATTTTTATGACTTTATTACTTGGTTTTCTTTTCATTGATACATTGTTTAATCTTTATAAATAAAACCCTGAGCTATATGACAAGAGTTCAGTGAGAACATGGACAGTAGAATGATAAAGATAGAGCCTACTTGCTGGCCTTCAGAGAAGCTCTTAGAAAGATACATATTCCCGATGATGCAGGTAAAGTATTGCTAGAAAAGCTAAGAATAATAAAAACAGAGCTGATCACTTCAAAACCTCAAAAACCGTTTACCGTTGTGGCTTCTGTAGGAAAGGCCTTCTGAGCCCGAGGGCTTTAGCTGAGTGTGTGCAAGGATTGTGCCCGTGGTATGGTAGGGAGGAAGGCCAAGGTTAGATGGGAAACCCAATAGTTAGAGAAAGTGCAGTTGCTGATGATGGCACTTGAGACACATTTAGTCGGAGGTGAGCCTGTGGATGGAGACAGGTAGACCTGAAAGTTGTGAGGGTGCATGTGTGCGTGTAGTTCTCAGTGGGCACACGTGTCCTGAACATTGCTGGTTGCTTGTGTGATGGCTGATCTTTACTGCAGACTTGTATGGCTCTGGAACCAACTAAGAGGCCTGTCTCTGCAGGTCTGCCAGGAACTTTCAGGGAGGACTAACTGAGGTGAGAAGACCCTGTCACCGTCGTAGAGTAGGTGGCACTTTGAGAAGTCCAAAGAAGGAGCAGTGTTCCTTCCCTGCTTGCCTGACTTCTTGCTGGTGAGTGCATCTGTCTTGCCACCGCTGCCACCGCCACCGCGTCATCCTTCCCTGACACTGGAGTCAGCTTCTTGGGCCTTCCGGTGTGGACTGAAGACCACTGAAGAAGCTCTCCCGGTGTCTTCTGAGCCCTCAGTGCCAGGTTGAAGCTCCTGAGTCTTCCAGCCTTCGTGGATGGAGCCTCTTCATCATGGAGACAGCCATTGTTGGACTCTCCAGGCCTGATCAGGTAAGCTGTAAATTAGATCAGGTAATGTATTAAGTTCCTTTGTTATTTGTTCTTATATTTCTATCCTCCAGAGAACCCTGACTCAGGTAGCTACGATTGTTCTCCAGTTTTCTTTTTTTGTTGTTGTTGTTTTTTGAGACAGGGTTTCTCCGTATAGCCCTGGCTGTTTTGGAACTCACTTTGTAGACCAGGCTGGCCTCGAACTCAGAAATTCACCTGCCTCTGCCTCCTGAGTGTGTGCCACCAAGCCCGGCATTCTCCAGTTTTCTTATGTGCATCTTAAACATTAGTTTAAAGTCATCATTCTCTTATTTAACTTGTGTGTTTTTAAATTTTTAAAAACTTTTTTATTGATTTTTGGGAATTTCACATTATATATCCCAATCTCACTCATCTCCCCATCCCTCCATATCTATCCTCTGTCCTTGCAACTCACCCACCCCCTAAAAAAAAAAAGAAAAACACAACAAAACAATATCATCATGGAAGTTGCAGCATGTGTACACTTTTGTCCAAACAGCTTGCCTTGCAAATATTCATTGTAATGAGTCATTGGTCTGGTTTGAGGCCTCTGGCTACTGCTACACTGTAAATACAGGAACCTCACTGGGACTCCTCTCAGATATTTTGTTGTTGCCCTATTTCATGGAGATCCTGCAGCTTTGGTTCTGCAGGACTGGCCCCTTCCCAGGCTCCAGCAGTTCATAGATGGGAGTGGGTTAACTCAAAGTCCTGAAGCTGGGCCTGGGTGGTAGCTGAGTTGATCTGCTCAATAGCTCTCCTGCACTGGCACCATCAGGGCCAGCTCCCCTGCACTTCCCAGGTGAGGGGTGAGGTTAGCCTCCTGTTTTCAGGACTGGCCTATCCTCATGCCCTTCCCCCATCCCTCATTCCCTACCAGAGTCAATCCAGGAGAGGTGCAGAGCCAGCTCTCCCATGCTGCCCAGGCAAAAGGTTGGGCTAGCTCTCCTGTGCCCATGGCTCTGTATGACTGTGAGGAATGGGACCAGCTCTCCTGTGTTCACACTGTTGGGGTTGGCTCACCAACTCCCATTCCACCAGGGCCAGCTCTACAGTGCTGCCCAGGTGTGTGGGGCCCCATTTCCTGAGTGCTGAGTCAGCGAGGTCAGAACCAGCTCTCCTGAACTCATGCCCTAGGGGCTTCCTACCCCTACCCTACCACCAGGGTCTACTCTGTTGCTCAGGCATGGTGTGGGGGTGTTTGGAGGGGTGTCCACTTTCTTCAGTGCTACAGCTGGTGGTGGGGGCAGCTCTCCTGCTTTCCAGGTCAACTCTCCCATGCAGCACAGGTGAGGGGCAAGGGGCAAGGGGCAAGGGGCAGGGACAGCTTTGCTCAGCCCTCAGACAGCTATCTGGCCCTAGGCAGCAATCAAGAAAGGGTGTCTGTGTGACCTTTGGTGGTAACATGGGCCGTGGAGCAGCAGACTCCTGCTGCTACAGCGCCATGGACCCAGACATGGCCCTCTGTGACAGCAAGGGCTGGGACTTCACCATGGCCTCAGGTGGAAGTGCAGGCTAGTATCTCTCCTCAGGCTGTTCCTCACCACCCTCACGTTTCCAGTTCTGCTTCCTTCATAGTGTATAAACTGTTCCTGCTTCTCTTTCTCTTCTGTCTTTCTACCACATACTTCTCATCTTAATTGTGTTCAAATGTACTATGCTAGCAATGCCATCTTATTTGGAAAGTCAGGATGGCTGAATGTTTGTCCAGCCCAAAGAGTCCAAAGGAAATACATCCTCAGCCAAAGCTAAACACAGCACAGAGAAACCGTAATCCAACATAATGTCATCCAGAGATGAGTCAACTGTGGGTTTCCACTCTGCAGGTACTGCTCTTCCTCCTGGACTAGGATGCAGCTCTGGGAGTTGCAGCAACTCACCAGTGGTCCATTTACTCAAAGGAAGAAGCCGTAGGCCCACCGGCATTTGCATTTGTTACTGGCTCTATTGATGGACAGTGTAACTCACCATTTCCCAAGGAGCAGGAGCAGTAACTACCTTTGAGTCTCCAGATCTACCTCTCTTCATAGTGCTCAAACCACTTGATCCTGTCTTCCAAGTATCTGACCCTTTCTGTGTTCATTTATTTCTATTTTATGTACATTTTATTTTATGTACAGGTGTTTTGCCTGCATGTAGTCTGTGTAAGGGTTAGATCCTCTGGAACTGAAGGTGTAGATGGTTGTGAGCTGCCATTTAGGTGCTGGGAATTGAACCCTGTCCTCTGGAAGAGCAGCCAGTGCTCTTAACTTCTGAGGCATCTCTCCAGCCCTGATCATTCTTTATTTTAGAGTTGACACATTCGTTACTGTCTTCTGTGTCTTCTGTTTTCTTCATAATTGAAGACCTGAAATAATCACCTACAACAGCATGCTTCATACCAACAAGTGGCGTCACTAGAAATTTTGGAGAGCTCTGCCCCATTTGTACATGGGAAATTTGAGTCCACTCTTGGGGTTCTTAGTCTCATTACTAAGACTTTTTTTTAAATTAATTTTTTTTTGAGACAGGGTTTCTCTGTATAGCCCAGGCTGTCCTCGAACTCTAAATCCGCTTGTCTCTGCCTCCCAAGTGCTGGGATTAAAGGCGTGCACCACCACCGCCTGGCCATTAATTTATTTTCTTACACTCCAGATTTTATTCCCCTCCTGTCCATCCTCTGACTGTTCCACATCCCATACCCCCTCCTCACCTCCCATCTTCACGTGGATGCCCGTATCCCCTACCCCACCTGACCTCTAAACTCCCTGGGACCTCCATCCTCTTGAGGGTAGGGTTCATCATCTTTGAATGGGCACAGACCTGGCAGTCCTCTACTGTATGTGTGTTGGGGGCCTCATATCAGCTGGAGTATGCTGCCTGGCTGGTGCTCCAGTGTTTGAGAGATCTTGCAGGTCCAGATTAATCGAGACTGCTGGTCCTCCTACAGGATCATCCTTCTCCTCAGCTTCTCCCAGCCTTTCCCTAATCAAACAACAGGGGGCAGCTGCTTCTGTCCATTGGTTGGGTGCAAATAACTGCTTCTGACTCTTTCAGCTCCTTGTTGGGTCTTTCAGAGGGCACTCATGAAATGTCCCTTTTTGTGAGCACTCCGTAGCCTCAGTAATAGTGTCAGGCCTTCGGGCCTTCCTTC
This sequence comes from Mus musculus, assembly GCF_000001635.26. Classification (NCBI taxonomy): domain Eukaryota; kingdom Metazoa; phylum Chordata; class Mammalia; order Rodentia; family Muridae; genus Mus; species Mus musculus. Next base: position 69,616,159 of record NC_000074.6, on the reverse strand, counting down.
AGCTGGATCCCACTTTGGGCCTGTCACTGGACCTTCTTTTTCACAGGCTCCTCTCCATTTCCATCCCTGTAATTCTTTCAGACAGGAATAATTATGGTTCAGAGATGTGACTGTGGGATAGCAACCCCATCCCTCACTTGATGTCCTGTCTTTCTGCTGGAGGTGGGCTCTATAAGTTTCCTCTCCCCAATGTAGAGCATTTCATTTAAGATCCCTCCCTTTGAGTCCTGAGAGTCTCTCACCTCCCAGGTCTGGTGCATTCTGGAGGGTCCCTCCAACCCCCTATTTCCTGAGGTTGCCTGTTTCCACTCTTTCTGCTGGCCCTCAGGGCTTCAGTCCTTTTCCCTCACCCAATACCAGATCAGATTTCCCTTTCCTCCCCACTCTCCCCCGTATCCACTTTCCCTCCCAGGTCCCTCCCTCCCTCCCCACTTGTGATCGCATTACTAAGAATTTAAGGTTGGTTAGAGAGATGGCTCTGCGGTTAAGAGCAGAGGACCTAGATTCAGTTCACAGAACTTACATGGCAGCTCACAACTGCTGTAACTCTAGTTCCAAGGTGTTCATTGTCATCTATGTGTGTACTGCATGCATATGGTGCACATACATACACTCAGACACACATGCACATGCAGGCATATAGGCACACAAAAAATAATATTTTGGAAGGATTTAAGAGCTCTCTCAGAGCTTAAGGACAGTTTTATGAATTTAAAAGAAGTCCTCAGGACTGAGAAGTTGTAAGTTCTGGCAGCTGTTGGGAAGGGGAGATGGATAAGAGAAGAAGAAGAAAACCAAAATACCAAAAACAAACAAACAAAAAACCAAAACAGTCCCTTTTGAGTTAAATTGGCATAGTGGTCAGTCTCTTGGCAGATAAACCCAGAGTTTAGAGCATAATTGAGCTCTGGTCAGCATTCTAAAGAGAAGGAAAAGTTACCCAGGAGAGTCTCATGTCAGGGAGCCCTTGCCCCTTTTGCAACTGTTAAGTATTGATTTAATTTCTTTCCTACGTGTGTGCGTGCATATTTATACTATTTAATCTCTCTTCTTGATAGTCTTCAAATAATCTGTCCATTTAAGCTATTCCATCTCCATTTGTTCCTTTATGATTGTTTTGGACTAGATTTATCATTTCAAAGGATTTGTTAATTTCATATAAGTTACTACATTTGTGACCATGGAGTCGCTTATTTATTTTACAGTTGTAGTCATTTGACTGTGACAGTGCTCCTCTAGGTTCCCATGCAGGAGCACTTGGTCTCCAGCTGGGGGCGCTGTTTAGGCTGTGTCATAACTGGTATTTTTCTGAGATGATGATTAATTTTTCCCACATTCCACTTGTCACATTTGTGTCTCTTTGCATTATTTTCTCATTTTTTAGTTGTTAAAAAGTGAGCATTACTGGGTACATGCCTTTAATTCTAGCACTTGGGATGCTGAAGCAGGTTGATGTCTGTGTGTTTGAGGCCAGCCTGGTCTACCTAGCAAACTACAGGCCAGCAAGCAAGGCTACATACTGAACTTTGTCTCAAAAAAACCCAAAGTGAATGAGCATTTGGGCCAGTGATGTGGCTCAGCAGGTCAGTGCAACTGCCACTAAGTCTGATAACCTGAGTTTTATCCCTGGGACACACATAGTAGAAGGAGCAAACAGACTCCCACACTCATGGAGCCTTTGTGCCCATATGCACCAAGCACACACTAAATAGTTGTCTTAAAGAGTGTTTATATATGATTATAGAGTACCTTAGGAAATCAGTTCTCTCTTCTCCAGGGTTTGAAGGTTGTTTGTTATAGAGTATAGTTTACCGTATGTTTAAGAACATTTCTGAAGTACTTGTTTCAGAGATTCTGTTACTTATATTCACTGAACTCCATGTAGTTTTTTTTTTTAAACCCTTTATTCAGAAAGTTCTTTGAATGTTAGAAATATGGAGGAAGAGGCTTAAACTCTTGAGTATGAGTTTCCAAGGGCAGGCAGCCTACTGAGCCGCAGTGTTAATGCTGCTGTGTGTATCACATGGTAGGGTGTTCCTGGGACAAGAAGTGGAGATCACTGGAGAAGGGGAATGAGGTGGGAAGCAGTGCATCTCTTCCCTGGACGCAGTCACGAGAGGAGTGGGCTGTCCGGCCATCTCTGAACATCACTCAGTGCTCTTACTGCACTTGTGTGTCATGGAATGAGTATGTGGAGACCACAGAATTGCGTGGCCATACTGCCAGCTGTGGACAGATGTGTCTTTCTCACCCGATCTTTCATATCCTAATCTGGAATGTTTTAGGGTTTGGTGAGCTTTGAGGATCTGGTGGTGCACTTCACCCAGGATGAGTGGGATTTGCTGGCTCCTTCCCAGAAGACTCTCTACGGAGATGTGATGCTGGAGACCTTCAGGAACTTCACTGATACAGGTAAGACTAGCCATGCCTTTAATCCTAGCAGCCAAGAGGCAGAGGACAGAGCATCTAAATGAGTTTTAGGCCAGCCTCTCTACATAGTGAGTTCAGGACTACATAGAGAGACCCTGTCTCAAACAAGACAAAAATATCTTGTCTTCACTCCATAAATTAGAGAACAAGTATTTCTGGTTGTCGGTGGTGGTTGGGATTTGGATGTGGAAAGGGAAGAGTGTGGTGAAGAAATTAGGCATAGTTATAATATACATTCTAATATTCACCATACATTTTCTGTGACCATGGTTTAGGATGTGAATGGGAAGACCAGAAAATTGAAGACCATTTTGAAGAGCCTGAAATAAATCTAAGGTAATTTGCATGCACAAGTGCAAGCAAATATTTCTTGAAGACATTTTAATGTGCTGTAAAAATTTTGTTTTTAAGATTGATTTGTTTGTTTTTGAGATAGTGTTTCTCTGTGTACCCTTGGCTGTCCTAGAACTTACTCTGTAGACTAGGCTGGTCTTGAACTCACAGAAATCCACCTGCCTCCGCCTCCTAAGTGCTGGGATTAAAGGCATGTGCCCTCCCCCCCCCCCCAAAAAAAAAAGCATGGGCCACCATTGCCTGGCAAGATTTATTTATTTTATTTTTATGTATATAGGTGTTTTGTTGTGTGTTGTTTGCTGTGTGCTGTATGTCTTTGTATCACACACATACTGTGCCCTTTGAAGCCTGAAGAGCATATCAGATCCTCTGGAATTGATTTACTGCTGGTTACTACCCTCCATGTTGGTGCTGTGAGCTAAATCAGGGTTCTCTGGAAGAGCAGCCAGTTCTGTAGTAACTGAGCCCTTTTTCAGCCCCTATGCCATGAAAATTAAGAACTAACAAAACAAACAAGCCCAAATTTAAATTAATTTATCAGTAGAAAAATTGCACCCAAAATATATTTTGTTTAGTCTTTCACCTGGAACCAGTTCTGGGACCCTGCATTGACAAATGTTGCTATTTCCATCATAGGCTTATGGGAGCCATATTCTAAAATCATCAGTTCATTTAGTTTCAGACTTTTCATGTGAAGGCACACATTTTGCTTGTTTTGGGTAGCAGGTTGTCCAAGATGGTATAACAAGCAAACAGTAGGAAAACAGCTGTCACTAATATGCTTGTTATTTTTCATAGTAGTTATATTTGTAGACGCTGTATGATACTGAAGAAGGTGGTGGAACAGCCTTATCCATATACCAGTCTCAATATGAGCAGCAGTGTGGAGACATTTTCATGTGTCATTCATCTTTTAATAGGAACATCGTCACTCACTCTGAATACACACAGTATGAACACGAGGAATATGAAGAGAAGCCACCTGATTCTAATTTTCTCACAAGTGTTGAAGGCTACATGGAAACTCACACTGTGAATGGGCCTTCTGAGTGTGAGGTATGTTTAAAATCCTATGGACTATACCACCTAACTTACAATGGCCATCACAACTATGAGTACAAAGAGTGTGTAGGAAGCCAACCTGTACGAAAAAGTTATGAATGTAACCAGTGTGGTAAAACTCTGAGTTCTTACAATTCTCTTCAAAGACATCAGAAAATTCATATTGAAGAAAGACCGTATAAATGTCAACAGTGTACTAAGGCCTTCAGATGTCTCAACGCCCTTCAATCACATGAAAGAATTCATACTGGAGAGAAACCTTATGAATGTAAGCACTGTGGTACAGCTTTTAGCAGACTTACTCACTTGCGATTACATGAGAAAGTTCATACTGGAGAAAAACACTATGAATGTAAACAATGTAATATCGTTTTTAAATCTCAGAGTTCCTATCATAGACATAAGATAATGCATGGAGAGACATTCTATAATTGTAAAGAGTGTGGTAAGTCCTTCATTTATCCCTCTTTACTTCAAATGCATGAAAGAACTCACACAGGTGAAAAACCCTATGAATGTAAACTATGTGGTAAGACTTTTAGATATCATTCTTCCATTCGATTACATGAAAGAACTCATACGGGAGAAAAACCCTATGAATGTAAACACTGTGGAAAAGCCTTTACACGTCAGAGTTATCTTCAGTTTCATGAGCGAAGCCACACTGGAGAGAAACCCTATGAATGTAAAGAATGTGGTAAAGCCTTTAGACATCACTCCTACCTTCGGTTACATGAAAGAAGACATACTGGGGAGAAGCCGTACCAGTGCGGACAGTGTGGCAGATCCTTCAGCCGGCAGAGTTCCTTTAAGAGACATCAGTCAGTTCATGCTGTGGAAAACCCCTATAAATGTCAACAATATCTGATTCCTTTATCTCTGTTTCCTTCAAATGCATGAACGGATTTACACCAGTACCAAACCTTATGTATGTGAACAATGTGATAAAACTCTTATCCTTATTCACAGAGGACACATGTAAGAACTCAAAATAGTTATGAACCTAACATAGTATAGCCTTCAGGGGTCACGGACTGTAGAACCCCACCCCCCAGAAGTAGTTACCAAAGATGGTATCTTCTGCCCTTCAACTTCCATACAAATTGGTGGAGATCATGTAGCTGAGGGAGAAGTAATGAAGGAGAAAGGCCAGAAAAGAGAGGCTGTGAGCCACAGCAATTTAACTCCAGAGCCCTATAACCAAGAAGGCTAGCACATGGACTCTGATGGATCATCTTGAGGTTATAGAACCTCTTCTAGCCAACCTAGGAAACCATTCCCTACAATCACTAGAAGATAGGTCTCCCCTTTGAATGAACTCTTGCCATTTTAAGTGAAAACCCATGGACTCAAAACAGTGTTCTTGAGACACATGCTTGAATCTACTTCTATTCTGTGGAATGTATTCTATGCTGTTACTCTCAAGTTCAATAAATCTACATATACTGTTAGTATTACCACTTATTACTTAGTACTCATTTCTTTGAAATAACCTTCATATCATGTCCTGCTTCCCTCCCACCACACTTCTGGGTAACAGAAAGGTGTTTGTAGTTAATTTGAAGCTTTTAATTATATTTCTCCTTTATTGTTTGAGAATTTTATATATGTATACATTGTGTTATTGTGTTTTGATTAAATCCTATCCCATTCAATCCTCTTTAGTGCCTCCCATACTTTTTTTTTTTTTTTTTTTTTTTTAAGTAAGGTCTTACAAAGTAACGCTGGGGCTCACTGTGTAGCACAGGTTGGCTTTGAACTCAGCAAAGATTTTCTTGCTTCCACTGACATTAAAGGTATGTGCCACCAGAGTCATCAGTGTACTTTTTATCTTGGTCCCTGGAGTCCAATTAATGCTGTATTTGCTTATTCCTGGGCCATAGTACTCAATCCAAAGTAACAAATATGTCCTTCCTACTCCTATGTCTTGCTACCAGTATTGGCATTTCTACTCTTACCAGAAAGAGTTAATTCCATGTATACTTAAAGGGATTACAAAGACATTTCCTAAAGAGAATACCAAATAAGACAATGTTGATGCAGACTCGAGCCTTACCAAGACCTCAGAGGTAAGGTACACATTTCTACTCTTACTAAAAAGAGTTAATTCCATGTATACTTAAAGGGATTGCAAAGACATTTTCTAAAGAAAATACCAAATAAGACAATGTTGATTCAGACTCAAGCCTTACCAAGACCTCAGAGGTAAGGTACACATTGTGATCCATGTGGTCCTGAAGAGGGTTTTTAAAAAAGATTTTATTTATTTTATGTATATGAGTACACTGTAGCTATCTTCAGACACACCAGAAGAGGGCATCGGATCCCATTACAGATGGTTGTGAGTCACCATGTGATTGCTGGGAATTGAACTCAGGATCTCTGGAAGAGCAGTCAGTGCTCTTAACTGCTGAGCCATCTCTCCAGCCCCCCCCCCCAAAAGATGGGTTTGAATGTGTATGGATATGAATATTAGTAGTATGTTGTAATGGTGGGAGAAACGTAAAACTGGATCCGACTGAATTGGCATGGGTACATTGAGCAGAAATTCTGGGCATAGTATTATAGATTATATATTGAGAAGGTACAGTTTAGTGGACTGGAGAGATGGCTCAGTGGTTAAAAGCACTCGGTGTTCTTTTGGATAACCTGGGTTCAGTTTCTAGTAACCTGGTAGCAGCTTGCAACTGCCTCCAGTTACAAGGGCTCTAATGACCTCCTCTGGCCTCCACAGGGACCTTCCTATTTGTGGTACATATACATATGTGTAGGCAAACACACAGATTTAAAGTACAGTTTATTTGATTTTGGGGCTGAATTCTGTGTCCAAGGACGGCCTTCTGTGAATGAAGCAGTAATGCCTGATATATCGAAAATTGATATTGATGAGGAAATTCTGATTCATGAGATTAGAGTGGTTTACCATGTAAAGCCTATTTGTTTTTAGGTTGAGTGTATGTGCCTTTTTCTAGAGGTGCAAGAAACAAATGTCAGGGGTGTCAGCATACATCAGGAGCTCAGATGGAGAAGCTCAGTTTGAAAACATAAATTCAGTGGGTTTAATGGGACACTAGAGAAGTGTAAACACTAAATAGCAAAAGGCAAAGTAGGTGTGCTTATCTGACAGACAAGATTGGCAAAGCAGTGTTCATAATTGTCTCACTCATGTCAAACTGGGGTGCAGGCACATTGTCAGAGTGTTCCTAGAAATGAAATAGGAAGCCCAGTAACTTTTTGTCTCACCTATGCAAGTATTAAAGTTCCAGAGCAAACAAACTATCCTATATACCTTGATTTGTGGTCGGAGCCAATCTTGTGAGTAGCCAATGTGTCTCTGATTCTTTCTCTTGCTACATTGTTTTTTCTTCCCAAGCAGGCACTGATGGTCTCAGGGCAGGGGGTGTTCTTGAGAGAAGACTAGGTCCTGATTTATAGATGCTTCTGCACACTATGCAAGCACCACTCAGAAGCAGGCAGCTGCAACATTATGGTGTCTTTCTTGCACAACTCTGAAGGAATGTCCTGAAGGGAACTCTTCACAGTGGACAGAAGTCCAGGCAGTGCACATGGTTGTACATTGTGCTTAGAAAAGTAGCCAGATGTGAAATTATGCCCTGACTCATCTGTAACTATTGGTTTGGCTGGATGGTCATGAACTTTGAAAGCAGTATGATTGGAAGATTGATAGGAAGATACTTGGACAAGAGTTCATTGGATTAAACACTCACAAATGGTTCTTTTAGCAGAGAAGAGTTTCAGTGATCAAGGAGTAGGATCGCTTGTTCTGAGGATAATGGACATCCCAGTAAGTACAAGCACAGCCTTGCAGTGGTCATAGCACTAGGGGTTATGTGTGTGCATGGTCTACCATTCACTGTGGCTGACCTGGTGACAGTGCTCTAAAGTGTTAAGTATACTGTCATGCAGATCTGTGTCTGCGAGGCCTGGAATCTGGGGACCTGAAAGAATGGGGTGGACTTCAGTCTAACACTGTAGACAGCCTTACTTCAGCCTCAGTGTGCTTTTATACATGAATGAAACAAAACAGTGAATGATCCAGGGAAGGCTGTTTGAGTTAAAAATCAAAACCAAATATGATCAGAAAAATCACATAAATAAATGTCAGTAAGCACATACTAAATATTGACAGAGTAGCCCTTTTCCAGAACTTTCTCAGGTCAGACCAGTTTAAACACAATTGTCTGGCATGTACTATAGATTATATCTGGGAAAGCATGAAAGCAAGGTAGGAGGCCATATTCAGGATACAGTGACCAGACTGGGTTCTATGGCTAAGATCTTTTTTTTTTTCTTCCAATTTTTTATTAGGCATTTTCTTCATTTACATGCTATTGCTTCATTTACATTCAAATGCTATCCCGAAAGTCCCCTATACCCTCCCCACTGCTTCCCTACCCACCCACTCCCACTTCTTGGCCCTGTTGTTCCCCTGTACTGGGGCATATAAAGTTTGCAAGACCAAGGGGCCTCTCTTCCCACTGATGGCCGACTAGGCCATCTTCTGCTACATATGCAGCTAGAGACACGAGCTCTGGGGGTACTGGTTAGTTCATATTGTTGTTCCACCTATAGGGTTGCAGATCCCTTAGCTCCTTGGGTACTTTCTCTAGCTCCTCCATTGGGGGCCCTGTGTTCTATCCAATAGCTGACTGTGAGCATCCACTTCTGTGTTTGCCAGGCAGTTGCATAGTCTCACAAGAGACAGCTAGAATAAACATGTCTTATAAATTGAATGTGTTTGTCATAAGAGGCATGAAATCAAGTCTTAAGAACAATCCAGAACAAAATGAACCTGAGGTAAAAGGCCCTCTCTGTCTATTTTTCTGGAGCTTCTCTCATAGTTCCTCAAGGTATTGTTCACCATGCATCATTCTTTTGATCATGTTCTGACAGTATACCAATGGTAGAAGCAATATGGTTCCATTTACCATGGTGACCATGTCTTGTGGCAAGTGACCTACATTGGGCCACTTTTGACATGGAAGGTGCATAACTATTTTCACTGAAATGGATACTTTGGATATGGATTTGCCTTTCCTGCACGAAATGAATGCTTTCACCTAAACTACCATCCAAGGAGCTACAGAGTGCCTTATACATCATCGTGACTTCCCACAAAGCATCACTCATGACCAATGAACTCTTTACAGTTAAAGAAATTCAGCACTGTGCTTGTGCCTGTGGAATGTAGTTTTATTTCAATGTTTTCTACCATTTGTAGCAGATGTCATTAGAGGCCTATTACAGATGCAGAGTTCCAACTTTGAGGCAATAGCCTGAAGGTCTGGATTTGGGTGTTTAGATGGCTTTATATTTAGATGGCTTTATATTTATATGTTCAGTGAATGGTATGCTTTCTCCTACAGATAGGAGTAAATGGTCTGGGATTCAAAGGCAGAAGGGGTATGGCACCACTCACCTTCGTAAAATATCCTAGCCATATGTCCCTTAAAACTTGCTGTTTTCTCCTGGCCACGTGCTCAACGTCCATCTCCTCTCATGGCAGCTTTCTCCTCTCCTGTCTTCTTTTGTCTCATCTCTACCTGTGACCCCCAGCCAGGTAACTGAAAACCCACCTACCTCTATCTACTGCCCAATCATAGCCTCTAGCTTTTTATTGACCAATTAACTTGGGGAGCATGGTTACATAGTATCACTTGGTATATATGAGGATCTCCTTGTGGGGGGCGGGCAACCAGATCTTAGGGGCCATTATTTAGCATTTGAATACGTAGCAACACCAGAGCAACCCCCTACACACCATCACTAGGGTTTTACTAGCAAAGATGTTGCCCATAACTCCCAAGACTGTATGATTTATGCTGGAATAGAAGACTAGTTTCCAGAACAGAGGGTGCTTCTGTCAAGAAGTTCAGCAAACATTTCATTAATATAAAGTTTGTGGTTTCCCCTGGAACCATGGGGTTCTTGAATCACCAGACTTAGGAAGGAATTATAGCATCACCACGGGTGATGTAGATGACCAGGGAGAAATTTCATCCTGCTCCATAATCCAAGAGAGTGTGACTGGTTCAGGAGGTTCTTGAGGGTGTCTCTTGGTGTTGTCACATCCTCTAATTAAGGCCAATAAGAAAGTGCAAAAGCCTGGTGTACCGGCTGGTTTTGTGTCAACTTGACACAGCTGGAGTTATCACAGAGAAAGGAGCTTCAGTTGAGGAAATGCCTCCATGAGATCCAGCTGTAAGGCATTTTCTCAATTAGTGATCAAGGGGGAAAGGCCCCTTGTGGGTGGTGCCATCTCTGGGCTGGTAGTCTTGGGTTCTATAAGAGAGCAGACTGAGCAAGCCAGGGGAGGCAAGCCAGCCAGTAAGGAACGACCCTTCATGGCCTCTGCATCCAAGCTCCTGCTTGAGTTCCAGTCTGACTTCCTTGGTGATGAACATCAATATGGAAGTGTAAGCTGGATAAACCCTTTCCTTCCCAACTTGCTTCTTGGTCATGATGTTTGTGCAGGAATAGAAACCCTGTCTTAGACACCTGGCAAGGCAGGGTGATAAATATGCCATCCCCTTCAGAAGTTAATGCGTGGGTCATTCCTTTAGAAATGAACCTAGACTTGAGTTTTGGAGGAATACAGTATGGATAGGAAAAGAAGTAGTTTTAAATACTATGTATGGCAGTGTGATCCCTGATGGAAGTGTTTTAATTATCAAATGCACTTTGTTAATTATATTTGTTGATGATGTTCAAGGTTTTGAGAAATAGCTCATTTGCTTCCATTCTTTCTGTGCAAGTATTAGGACATGTGTAGTACTTCCCTCCTAATTGAAACGTTCCCTCCAGGAGGTAGGGATGCTCAGTAGACTCAGGAGGTAAATGTCACATGTCCCCAAAAGATGAAACTGCAAGATTCTCTGTAGCTCCTTACACAACTTTATAAATAAACTAAAAAACTTTTTGGAGCAGAGACTGTTGAGAGATTTCTGGGACCTGCTGCTACCTGCATATTGAACAAAGAGCTCCAGGGTTGAAGGTGACTGGACTTTTTGGTGATAGGCTGCTTTAACTCATCTGTGTTCCTTTAAGTCACCCTGTACCCTTACTCAATATGGTGTTAGTAACCGTACCAAATAGGCTAGAGAGATGACTTACCAAGTAAAAACATGTATTCCTTTTAGTAGAGGACCCAAACTTGTATATGGTACACCTCCTACCTCCATCCTTTAAAAAAAAAAAAAAGAAAGAAAGAAAGGAAGAAAGAAAGAAGGGACATATATATATGTAAGTGTGTGTGTATATACATTCATCCAGTCACTTATATATATACACACACACATACACTTAGGCACACATAAAATCTTTTTTTAAAATATTTTTAAAGATTTATTTATTTATTATATGTAAGTACACTGTAGCTGTCTTCAAACAATCCAGAAGAGGGAGTCAGATTTTGTTACGGATGGTTGTGAGCCACCATGTGGTTGCTGGGATTTGAACTCCGATCCTTCGGAAGAGCAGTCGGGTGCTCTTACCCACTGAGCCATCTCACCAGCCCACATAAAAATCTTTTAAAGGTGAAATATTAACTATTTAAAAAATAATTGGTTCTTGATACCCTGTCTTTCTACTGGAGGTGGACTCTACAAGTTCCCTCTCCCCACTGTTGGGCATTTCATCTAAAGTCCCTCACTTTGAGTCCTGAGAGTTTCTCACCTTCCAAGTCTCTGGTACATTCTACAGTATCCCCCCACCTCCCACCTCCCAAGATTGCATATTTCCATTCATTCTGCAGGCCTTCAGGGCTTCACTCCTGTTTTCCGACCCCCTCTCCTCAATACCTGATCACGTTCTCCTTTCCCCCTCTCCTCTTTCCTACCCAGGTCCCTCCCTCCCTCTATCCCCCCATCCCTGTGATTGCTTTCTTCTCTCTCCCAAGTAGGATTGAAGTATCTTCACTTGGGCCTTTCTGCTTGCTAACCTTCTTGAGTTCTATGGATTGTATCCTGGGTATTCTGTAAATTTTTGGCTAATACCCACTTATTAGTGAGTACATACCATGCATGTCCTTTTGGGTCTGAGTTACCTACCTCACTCAGGATAATATTTTCTAGTTCCATCCATTTGCCTGCAAAACTCATTATGTCCTCTTCCCCCCCACCCCAAACAAAGGCAACATTTAATTGGGGCTGGCTTACAGGTTCAGAGGTTCAGTCCATTATCAAGGCAGGAGCCTGGTGCAGGAGGAGCTGAGAGTTCTACATCTCCATCTGAAGGCCTCTAGGAGAAGACTGGCTCCCACATTGTTAGGAGGAAGGTCTTAAAGCTCATACCTACAGTGACACATTTCCTCCAAAGCCATATCTCCAAATAGTGCCACTCCCTGGACCAAACCTACTCAAACTACCACATTCCACTCCCTGCCCCCCCTAGGCTTGTTTAGACACATGAGTCTATGGGGGCCACATCTAGCCATAGCATAATAAAAATATATTTAGTCCAACTTCCAAAGTCCCCATAGTCTATAGCAGTTTCAGCAATGTTGAAAGTCTTAAGTTCTGAGTCTCTTCTGACATTCATCCAGTCACTTAACTATAATCCCCAAAGCAAGACAGGAAACCAGCTGGGAAACTGCATCTCCATGTGTGATGTCAAAGCAGTCTTCAGATCTCCAAGTCCTTTTTATCTTGTTGACTGCAACAAACTTCTTTTCCTGGGCTTATTCTACTCCCTGTCAGCAGCTATCTGTAACATGTATGCCATTGCTCTGGCATCTCGCACATCTTGGGTCTCCAAGGCAACCTCAATGTTACAGCTTCTTGTTGCAGTGTCTGGGATCTACATATGATCTTCTGGAGCCCTCCAAAGTCTTGCATCATTTCTCTAGTTCTGCCCTCTGTAGAACTCTGGGCTCTGCTGGACTCTACCCTACTGTTGCTGCTGTTTATCCTATGGTACTGTCATCTCCAGTACACTGGGGTCTTCTGCTGCAACTAGGCTTCATCAAGAGCTTCTCATAGGCTCTCTTTATGCTGCCAAGCGAAACTTCTTTGCATGATCCCAGTCTTGGGCTGTCAACTGCAACTGAGGCTGCACCTTTACCAATGGCTTTCCCTAGCTTCTCACAGTGCCAAGCCCCAGCTGCTCTCTATGTCTCCTTCATACCTTCAACCACTAGGGTAACTCTTACACATTACTGAGTCCAGCTGGAGTACAAAGTACAACCTTGGCTATCTCTGGAACACAGCTTCTTTGTGCTCTCAGAAAATTTCACCTCAGTGGTACTGTTCTCTTCTTAATCATTGCTAATTTCTTAGATCCAGCTAACCAGTATGAATTGTCCAAATAGTCCCTTTTATTTTTGACTTTTAATGTCAGAGCCACATGGCTGAAGCTGCCGAGTTCTGCTCCTTGCTGGAGCTGGAGTATAGCCTCCTTTTTCTATTACCAGCTTTCTGTTTTCCAACTCCTTCAATGCCTAAGCATGACTGTCCTGGAACTTGCTCTGTAGATTGACCTTAAACTCAGATTTGCATGGCTGTTTCCTGAATTCTGAGATTAAAAGGTGTGCACCACCTCTCCTGGATTTAAGCTTTTCTTCACCTAGAATTTGCTCTGTCCCAGGCTGAACTTGAACTCAGAGATCTGCTTTTCTTTGTCTCCTGGGATTAAAGGTATGTGCCACCATGCCTGGGCCTAAGCTTCTCATGGCCACTGTTCCTCAAGATTCGGATCAACAGCCTAAGTCTTCCAGCCTTAAGCTCTGGATCACAAGTATGCCCTCCATTTCTGGATTGTATTTCATTCCAGATTAAAAGTCCAAACTATTTCTTATTCATCTACAAATATAAACAATAAGCTTCAGTGGGTGGGATCTTACCCTGAGATCACCACTACCTTTATCCCCTTGATCTCCCGTGAACACAGGATTCAGCTCCATTTCATTCCTGGTGCCCCTTTATTACTACTTGAACCATATAGTTCATATTTTTCCTTTCTCAGTTTGCTCCTTTTCATAAGAGTTAACTTTAGTAACCACACAACAGAATTTATACCAGGCTGTTTTGAGACGTTGTCAAAGTAATTACTCTAAATCTCTTCATTTTGTCTCAGGCAGACTCTTTGAACAATGGCAAAAAGCAGCCATGTTCTTTGTCCAGATATCACAAAAACAGTATGCAGATGACACTAACATTCTTTTCCATTGAAACTTTTGGGCCAGCAGGCCTACACAATTCAAATCACCCTCAGCACCACCATCTTCCATATTCCTACTAGGATGACCCATTAAGCCCCAATTAAACTATTCCATGGATTCGCAAACCCAAAGTCCCAAAATCCACATTCTTCTCAACAAAAATATGGTTAGGCCTATCAGCAATATCCCAGTCCCTGGTACCAACTTCTAAGTTAGGGTTTTACTGCTGTAAACAGACCCCATGACCAAGGCAACTCTTTAATTAGGGCCGACTTACAACTTCAGAGGTTCATTCCATTATCATCAAGGCAGGAGCATGGCAGTATCCAGGCAGAGATGATGTAGGAGGAGCTAAGATTTCTACATCTTGTTCCAAAGGCAAACAGGAAAAGACTCGGATGTCCTTGTTCTTAATAGCTGAGTAGTATTCTGTTGTGTAAATGAACCACATTTTCTGTATCCATTCTTCCATTGTAGGACATTTGGGTTGTTTTCAGCTTCTGGCTATCACAAATAAGGCTGCTATGAACTTAGTGGAGCTCATAGCCCTGTGGCATGGTGGGACATCTTTTGGGTATATTCCCAAGAGGGATATAGCTGGGTCTTCAGGTAGATGTATTTACAATTTTCTGAGGAACCCTCAGATTGATTTCCAGAGTGGTTGTACCAGTTTGCAATTCCACATCCCACAGTCAAACACCCTAACCCAGAATTGTTCTTGTCTAAAAGAACTGCAGGGACAAAAATGGAGAAGTGACCGAGGGAAAGAAGGTCCAGTGACTTGGGATCCATCTCAAGGGAACGCTCCAAGGCCTGACACTATTACTGATTCTATGGTGTGCTTACAGACAGGAGCCTAGCATTGCTGTCCTATGAGAGGGCCAACAAGCAGCTGACTGAGACAGATGCAGATACTTACACCCAACCAATGGACTGAAGTTGGGGGCCCCTGTGATTGAATTAGAGAAAGGCTGGAAAAAGTTGAAGAGGAGGGTGACCCCACAGGAAAACCAAAAGTCTCAACTAACCAATATGCCACAAACGAACCCCTTTTTGGGTCTCCTATCTGTGTGCAACAGGTTTCTGGTTGCAGGTGGGTGAAGGAGTTGGCAAAAGTGGGTGACAAATAGACGCGACATGAGAGAGTGTGTTGAATTTGAATGGAATTTATCAAATCGAGCATCAAACTTTTTATACAGAAGAAAATAGGGAAGTTAGGTGACACACCGGCAAGGTACAAATGAGGTTACTGGATGCTTAATGACTCTTACACAAAGCAGAGGAATGTAAACACAAAGATAGGCGGGAACTGGGCAATAAAACAACTGAGTCAAAGTCAGCTCTATCTAAGGTCAGCTATAGTCTTAGAAGCCAGGTCTTAGAGGTGTGAGGTCTTTGCACTCCCAGGGCAAGGGCTTTCACACCCAAGTCATGGTTCTAATTAGGGAGTTCTGCTCTAGCTAACCTTCTCATGAATAATGCAATACCCTAAAACCACAGCCTGATCTACTTCCTAAACCATTGTAAATTCCTGAATATGGGAGTCACTTGGCTTTTATTCTAAATGATTGTGTGGGGGGACTTTCTACCAATAAGTAATGTAGTCTGCCATATATAACTATAATGAAAATTCTAAACTTACGTTGCTAAGCTTACCCTGAGATTTCTAACTCTATGTAGTAGATAGTAAAGCCTGATTTCTTTCACTATCTCTCTTACAATACTAGAGGCAATTCTGAATGTCACTGAATAGACAACATTCTTACTGAATTCCAAGCCCATGGTCTGCTCAAGGACTACCTAGGGCATCGATGAAGGCCAGGAAGCAAAGATCGATTTTGCTTAGGTATTTGACAAGTCATTGCTTGGAGGCACCTAAAACAAAACAATACTGAAAGGAAGCA
Organism: Mus musculus; assembly: GCF_000001635.26. Lineage (NCBI taxonomy): Eukaryota > Metazoa > Chordata > Mammalia > Rodentia > Muridae > Mus > Mus musculus. The sequence goes on along the minus strand of NC_000074.6, from coordinate 69,600,232 downwards.
CACAGATGCTATGGGATGCCACAGTCCCAGGAGACTAAGTTTCTGTGAAACTCTTAGCCTCGGGACAACTTCCAGGTTTCTAAACCTGTCAAAGCAAGTCACTACTGGAGTGGATGTAGCACCAATACCCCTGAGATCTCTCAGACACTGACCCACTAACCAGGCAGCATACACTAGCTGGTCTGAAGCTTCCAACACATATACAGCAGAGAACTGCCTGGCCTGGTCTCAGTGAGAGAAGATGCACCTAACCCTTGAGAGACTTGAGGCCCCAAGGAGTGGGGAGGCCTGGTGGGTTGGGGTGGGTGGGTGTGGGGACATCCATTTGGAGACTGGGGTGGGGTGAGGAACTCTGGGAACCAATCAGGAGGGGGGATAACGACTGGACTGTAAAAAATATTAAAGATAATAATTTTTTAAAAAGTCATTGGTTCAATCAAGTTGGATTTTGGTGAATCATCACTTTGGCCTGCCATAGATTTACTTTCTGAGGTGTGCAGATGTATGTGTCTTGTGTGTCCCCAGGAAACTTCTCACACATCACTTAGTGCCTGAGTAGGTACCTGCAGAACCATAGACGAGTTTGGGAGGAATGATTGCTTGGTCCTAGTTGTGGGAAGCAAGGCATACAGTTAAGGCCAAACTACCTGAAGGTGTTTCCTACATGGTGTGTATTTGCTCACTATGTCAGTGGTTATATGACTTTTGCTTTTGAGTAGGGAGATGTGTAACTCAGGCTGAGCCATGAGGGTTTGGAGTATCTATGGGGCAAATCCTTGGATGGTAGTCTTCTGAGTGGTACGTCATAGCACATCTGTCTGAGTGAGGTCCACCTTGCGACTATGAAGATGCCCTTAAAATGGTTGACAGGTTAGAACAAATTTTGAAATCTTTGGAGAGCAGCACATAAGACTGAGAGCACTGGGATATGGCAGCAGGCGTTGTCTGGCTGCTGCTGTGTGTAATAAGATGTACATTTAAGGCAAAGTTAGCTTCTCAGCAGAAAGTTGTTTCTGTAAAGGAGGAATTACAACAAGAAAAGATGTGGTTAGCATCTCCATAATTAGCCTGTGATTTGGAGATGTTCACTTACATTTCTAATGGTTCACTGCGGAAAGGAAAAGAATACAAGTTAGATATGTTCTATAAAGTCCTTGGGAATCAAAGAACTTGGAACCCAGGGGAAGACTTGGAGGGTGAGGAAGAGAGGATCATGGTAAAAATGATGAGGATACCTTTCAGGTCTGACCTTTAATCCAGAAGCAGGGAAAGGCTGAGTCAGCACACTGGCCTTAGCAATGGTCTGGTACAAGAAACTATGATAATGAGAGAATACTCAGCACTGAAACTGCTCAAATTGGTGAAAAATTTATGTGTATGAATGCTTTGCTTGCTCATGTGTGTGTATGTGCGTGTGCATGTGTGTGCACTATTATGATGTGACAGACATTTCTTGGGGAGATGCAACATATACACGCAGCTATTCATCCCAGTAAAGGAGCCAATGACTAAACAAAGTAATGATTGCACCAGTGTCCAATTTGGTAAACTAATGGCTTTTTTATTGGGGGGAGGGGGGTTACTAACAGGAGCAAGGGTTAGGGATTGCCTACAAGGAGCAGGAATAACTCAAAAGTAGCTGTGTCACCAGAAATGCCATCCCAGCATGGGTGACAACTCCTTGGGATTCTTGGCACTGCTTGCAGACAGCCCCGCAGTTTGTTTCTGCAGCTCAGCTGGTTGAGTCTCCACCCCACCACTGTTTGACCCCTCTTCTGCTGTTGGTAGGGGCTTTCAGGGCACTTTTATGCTTCTGTTCTTCCCAGGTACCTGAAATTGTGTTTGTTTCCTGTTTATTACCTGAGGCTCAAGAACATCCCCCTCCTTCCTGGGGCAAATGTTTTAACGTGGAGGGAGTATTACAATTCAGAGGATCATGCCTGCCTATTTCTGACCATAGAGGCCAGAAAAGAGCATCAGACCTCCTAGAACCAGAGTTATGAATAGTTGAGAGCCACCATGTGGATTCTGGGAGTCTGGGTCTGCTGTGAGCGTAGCAAGTCCTCTAAACCACTGAGCCATCTCTCCAGCCTCACTGGTGAAGACTTAAGCAAGGAAAAAGGCTGCCACAGACTAGTTCATGGAGTTCTGAGGCATTGGAGAAGATAGGATGCTTCTGACGGCTGTGAAGGCAGAAATGAGTAGCATAATTACCTTCCCTTGTTAAAATAATTTAAATTCACTTTTCCTTTCCTGGCCTTGGCTCCTGGAATGACAACTCTGAAACTAGTTATTTATTAATAAATTCCTAGACTGTAAGCTTGCCCATTTCCTGACTAGCTCTTAAGTTATGTAAACTATTCTATGTCTACCATTTGGTTAGTTACCTCTACTTCAGTCCTGGCCCGCTTCTTCCTTCACACCTCCTCTGCATCTGAGTTCAGCTACTTGCTGGTTTACATCCAACCTCTCTATACATCTCCTTGAATTGCTCGCTGTGTCTCCTTTTATTCTCACACTATTTCCCAGAACCCCCCTTCCTGCCAATGCTCCACCTCCTATTTCATGCATCAGCTCATTGGCCATCAACATTTTTATTGATAGATGGTGCTTATAAGAGTGACCAAGCCCGTTCAGTCAGTCAACAGGTTTTCCAGTGCGGGAGTGAGGATTTAAAAAGGAAAAAGACAGTTAGACAACACTGTAGCATGACCCCAGTCAAGTCTGAGACTGAAGACAAATTTTTACTTTCCAACCCACTTTTTATACCATTTTAATTACATGCAAGTATTTTGGGCAAGCAGTTCAATAATAATGAACATAGTGGAGCATGTGTACTTCTTAACGGTTGGGACATCTTCTGGATATATGCCCAGGAGAGGTATTGCTGGGTCTTCCGGTAGTACTATGTCCAATTTTCTGAGGAACTGCCAGACTTATTTCCAGAGTGGTTGTACCAGCTTGCAATACCACCAACACTGGAGGAGTGTACCTCTTTCTTCACATCCTAGCTAGTGAGTTTTTGATCTTGGCCATTCTGACTGGTGTGAGGTGGAATCTCAGGGTTGTTTTGATTTGCATTTCCCTGACAACTAAGGATGTTGAACATTTCTTTAGGTGCTTCTTAGCTATTTGGTATTCCTCAGTTGAGAATTCTTTGTTTAGCTCTGTACCCCATTTTTAATAGGGTTATTTGGTTCTCCAGAGTCTTAACTTCTTGAGTTCTTTGTGTATATTGGATATTAGCCCTCTATCCGATGTAGGATTGGTAAATATCTTTTACCAATCAGTTGGTTGCCATTTTGTCCTATTGACAGTGTCAATTGTCCATGTGCTCCAGGCTCTTTCCCACCTTCTTTTCTATTAGTTTCAGTGTATCTGGTTTTATGTGGAGGTCTTTGATCCATGTGGACTTTAGCTTTATACAAGGACATAAGAATGGATCAATTCGCATTCTTCTGCATGCTAACCTCCAGTTGAACCATCACCATTTGTTGAAAATGTTGTCTTTTTCCACTGGATGGTTTTAGCTCCTTTTTCAAAGATCAAATGACCATAGGTGTGTGAGTTCATTTCTGGGTCTTCAATTCTATTCCATTCATCTACCTGTCTGTCACTGTAACAATGCTATGCAGTTTGTTTTTTTTTTAATCACTATTGTTCTATAGTACAGCTTGAGGTCTGGGATAGTGCTTTCCCCAGAAGTTCTTTTATTGTTGAGAATAGTTTTCACCATTCTGGGCCTTTTGTTATTCCAGAGGAATAATAATAATTGCTTCCTTCCTTCCTTCCTTCCTTCCTTCCTTCCTTCCTTCCTTCCTTCCTTCCTTCCTTCCTTCCTTCCTTCCTTCCTTCCTTTCTTTCTATTAGATATTTTCTTCATTTACATTTCAAATGCTTTCCTGAAAGTCCTCTATACCCTTCCCCTGCCCTGCTCCCCAACCCTGGCATTCCCCTGTACCGGGGCATATAATCTTCACAAGAACAAGGGCCTCTCCTCCCAATGATAGCCAACTAGGCCACCTTCTGCTATATATGCAGCTAGAGACAGGAGCTCTGGGGGTACTGGTTAGTTCCTATTGTTGTTCCTCCTATAGGGTTGCAGACCCCTTTAGCTCTTTTGGGTACTTTCTCTAGCTCCTCCATTGGGGACCCTGTGTTCCATCCAATAGCTGACCATGAGCATCCACTTCTGTATTTGCCAGGCACTGGTATAGCCTCATAAGAGACAGCTATGTCAGGATTCTGTCAGCAAAATCTTTCTGGCATATTCAATAGTGTCTGGGTTTGATGACTGTTTATGGGATGGATCCCTGGGTGGAGCAGTCTCTAGATGGCCTTTCCTTCTGTCTCAGCTCCAAACTTTGTCTCTGTATCTTCCTCCATGGGTATTTTGTTCCCCATTCAAAGGAGGAACGAAGTAGCCACACTTTGGTCTTTCTTCTTCTTGAGTATTATGTGTTTTACAAATTGTATCTTGACTATGCTAAGTTTCTGGGCTAATATCCATTTATCAGTGAGTGCATATCATGTGAATTTTTTTTGTAATTGGGTTAACTACTCATTTTGTAGACCAGGCTGGCCTCGAACTCAGAAATCCGCCTGCCTCTGCCTTCTGAGTGCTGGGTTTAAAGGCGTGCGCCATGCCTAAGAATTTAATAAATTTATTGTTTTTAATAGCTGAGTAGTACTCCATTGTGTAAATGCACCACATTTTCTTTATCCATTCCTCTGTTGAGGGACATCTGGGTTCTTTCCAGCTTCTGGCTATTATAAATAAAGCTGCTACGAACATAGTATGAGCATGTGTCCTTATTACAAGTTGGAACATCTTCTGGGTATATGCTCAGGAGAGGTATTGCTGGGTCCTCCGGTAGTACTATGTCCAATTTTCTGAGGAGCTGCCAAATTTATTTCCAGAGTAGTTGTACCAGCTTGCAATCCCACCAACAATGGAGGAGTGTTCCTCTTTCTCCACATCCTCGCCAGCATCTGCTGTCACCTGAAATTTTGATCTTAACCATTCTGACTGGTGTGACGTGGAATCTCAGAGTTGTTTTGATTTGCATTTCCCTGATGATTAAGGATGTTGAACATTTCTTTAGGTGCTTCTCAGCCATTTAGTATTCCTCAGTTGAGAATTCTTTGTTTAGCTCTGTACCCCATTTTTAATGGGGTTATTTGATTTTCTGGAGTCCAGCTTCTTGAATTCTTTGTATATATTGGATATTAGTCTCCTATTGAATTTAGGATTGGTAAAGATCCTTTCCCAATCTGTTGGTGGCCTTTTTGTCTTATTGACAGTGTCTTTTGCCTTATAGAAGCTTTGTAATTTTATGAGGTCCCATTTGTCAATTCTCAATCTTACAGCACAATCCATTGCTGTTCTGTTCAGGAATTTTTCCCATGTGCCCATATCTTCGAGGCTTTCCCAATTTATCCTCTATAAGTTTTAGTGTCTCTGGTTTTATGTGGAGTTCCTTGATCTACTTAGACTTGAGCTTTGTACAAGGATATAAGAATGGATCAATTCACATTCTTCTACATGCTAACTGCCAGTTGAGCCAGCACCATTTGTTGAAAATGCTGTATTTCTTTCCACTGGATGGTTTTAGGTCCTTTATCAAAGATCAAGTGACCATAGGTGTGTGTGTGTGTGTGTGTGTGTGTGTGTGTGTGTGTGTGTGAGAGAGAGAGTTCATTTCTGGGTCTTAATTCTATTCCATTGATCTATTTGTCTGTCACTGGACCAGTATCATTTTTTTTTTTTTTTGTCACAATCGCTCTGTAGTACAGCTTGAAGTCAGCCATGGTGATTCCTCCAGAGGTGCTTTTATTGTTGAGAATAGTTTTTGCTATCCTAGGTTTTTTGTTATTCCAGATGAATTTGTAAATTGCCCTTTTTAACTCTGTGAAGAATTGAGTTGGAATTTTGATGGGGATTGCATTGAATTTGTAGATTGCTTTTGGCAAGATAGCCATTTTTACTATATTAATCTTGCTAATCTATGAGCATTGGAGATCTTTTCATCTTCTGAAATCTTTAATTTCTTTCTTCAGAGACTTGAAGTTTCTTATCATACACATCTTTCACTTCCTTAGAGTCATACCAAGGTATTTTATATTATTTGTGACTATTGTGAAGGGTGTTGTTTCCCTAATTTCTTTCTCAGCCTGTTTATCCTTTGTGTAGAGAATGGCCACTGATTTGTTTGAGTTAGTGTTATATCCAGCTATTGAACTGAAGCTGTTTATCATGTTTAGAGTTCTCTGATGGAATTTTTAGGGATATATATATATATATAATCATGTCATCTGCAAATAGTGATATTTTGACTTCTTCCTTTCCAATTTTTATCCCTTTGATCTTCTTTTGTTGTCTAATTGCTTTGGCTAGGAGTTCGAGTACTGTATTGAATAGGTAGGGAGAAAGTGAGCAGCCTTGTCTAGTCCCTGATTTTAGTGGGATTGCTTCAAGTTTCTCTCCATTTAGTTTGATGTTAGATACTTGTTTGCTTTATATTGCTTTTATTATGTTTAGTTATGGGCCTTGAAATTCTGATATTTCCAAGGCTTTTTATCATGAATGGGTGTTGGATTTTGTCAAATGCTTTCTCAGCATCTAAGGAGATGATCATGTGGTTTTTGTCTTTGAGTTTTTTATATAGTCTATTACGTTGATGGATTTCCATATATTAAACCATCCCTGCATTCCTGGGATGAAGGCAACTTGATCACGATCGATGATTGTTTTGATGTGTTCTTGGATTCAGTTAGTGAGAATTTTATTGAGTATTTTTGCATCAATATTCATAAGGGAAACTAAAAAGCTATTAAAAACAATAAATTGATGAAATTCTTAGGCAAATGGATGGATCTAGAGGCTATTCATCTGGTCCTGGCTTTTTTTTGGTTGGGAGAAGATTAATGACCGATTCTATTTCTGTAGAGGAAATGGGAGTGTTTAGATCGTTAATCTGATCCTGATTTAACTTTGGTACATGGTATCTGTATAGGAAATTGTCCATTTCATCCAGGTTTTCCAGTTTTGTTGAGTATAGTTTTTTGTAGTAGGATCTCATGTTTTGGATTTCCCCAGGTTCTGTTGTTATGTCTCCCTTTTCTTTTCTGATTTTGTTAATTAGGATACTGTCCCTGTGCCCTCTTGTGTCTGGCTAAGGGTTTATCTATCTTGTTGATTTGCTCAAAGAGCCAGCTCCTGGTTTGGTTGATTCTTTGTATAGTTCTTTTTGTTTCCACTTGGTTGATTTCAGCCTTGAGTTTGATTATTTCCTGCCATGTACTCCTCTTGGGAGAATTTGCTTCCTTTTGTTCTAGAGCTTTTAGGTGTGCTGTCAAGCTGCTAGTGTATGCTCCCTCCAGTTTCTTTTTGGTGGCACTCAGAGCTATGAGTTTTCCACTTAGGAATGCTTTCATTGTGTCCCATAAGTTTGGGTATGTTGTGGCTTCATTTTCATTAAACTCTAAACTCTAAAAAGTCTTTACTCTCTCTTTTTTTTTAATTTCTTCCTTGACCAAGTTATCATTGAGTAGAGTGTTGTTCAGCTTCCACATGAATGTTGGCTTTCTATTATTTATGTTTTTATTGAAGATCAGCCTTAGTCCGTGGTGATCTGATAGGATGCATGGGATAATTTCAATATTTTTGTATCTGTTGAGGCCTGTTTTGTGATACATTACATGGTCAATTTTGGAGAAGGTTCTATGAAGTGCTGAGAAGAAGGTATATCCTTTTGTTTTAGGGTAAAATATTTTGTAGATATCTGTTAAATCCATTTGTTCCATAACTTCTGTTAGTTTCCATGTGTCTCTGGTTTCTGTTTCCAGGATCTGTACATTGGTGAGAGTGGGGTGTAGAAATCTCCCACTATGATTGTGTGAGGTGCAATGTGTGCTTTGAGCTTTACTAGAGTTTCCTTAATGAATGTGGCTGCCCTTACATTTGGAGCATAGATATTCAGAATTGAGAGTTCATCTTGGAAGAATTTACCTTTGATGCGTATGAATTGCCCCTCATTGTCTTTTTTGATAACTTGGGTTAGAAGTCGATTTTATTCTACATTAGAATGGCTACTCGAGCTCCGTTCTTCGGCTTGTTTGCTTGGACAGTTGTTTTCCAGCCTTTTACCCTGAGGAAGTGTCTGTCTTTTCCCTGAGGTGGGTATCCTGTATGCAGCAAAATGTTGGGTCCTGTTTAATAGCCAGTCTGTTAGTCTATGTCTTTTTATTAGAGGAATTGAGTCCCCTGATATTTAGAGATATTAAGGCAAAGTAATTGTTACTTCCAGTCATTTTTGTTGTTAGAGTTGGGATTCTGTTCTTGCGGCTATCTTCTTTTATATTTGTTGAAGGATTACTTTCTTCCTTTTTCTAGGGTGTAATTTCCCTCCTTGTGTTGGAGTTTTCCCTTTATTATCCTTTGTAGGGCTGGATTTGTGGAAAGATACTGTGTGTATTTGGTTTTGTCATGGAATACTTTGGTTTCTCCATCTATGGCAATTGAGAGTTTTGTTGGATATATTAGCCTGGGCTGGCATTTGTGTTCTCTTAGGGTTAGTATGACATCTGCCCAGGATCTTCTAGCTTTCACAGTCTCTGGTGAGAGGTCTGGTGTAATTCTAATAGGTCTGCCTTTATATGTTACTTGACCTTTTTCCCTTACTGCTTTTAATATTCTATCTGTATTTAGTGCATTTGGTGTTTTGATTATTATTTTTTGGGAGGAATTTCTTTTCTGGTCCTGTCTATTTGGATTTCTGTAGGCTTCTTGTATGTTTATGGACACCTCTTTCTTTATGTTAGGGAAGTTTTCTTCTATAATTTTGTTGAAGATATTTACTGGTCCTTTAAGTTGAAAATCTTCAGACTCATTGATACCTATTATCCTTAGTTTTGTTCTTCTCATTGTGTCCTGGATTTCCTGGATGCTTTGAGTTAAGATATTTTTGCATTTTGCATTTTCTTTGATTGTTGTGTCCATGTTTTCTATGGAATCTTCTGCACCTGAGATTTTTCTCTTCCATCTTTTTTATTCTGTTACTGATGCTCACATCTATGGTTTCTGATTTCTTTCCTAGGGTTTTTATCTCTAGAGTTGTCTCCCATTGTGTTTTCTTTATTGTTTCTACTTCCATTTTTAGATCTTGGATGGTTTTGTTCAATTCCATCATCTGTTTGGTTGTGCTTTCCTGTAATTCTTTAAGGGATTTTTGTGCTTCTTCTTTAAGGGCTTCTCTACCTGTTTAGCAGTGTTCTCCTATATTTCTTTAAGTGAGTTATTAATGCCCTTCTTAAAATCCTCTACCAGCATCATGAGATATGATTTTACATCTGAATCTTGCTTTTCGGGTGTGTCGGGGTATCCAGTACTCACTGTGGTGGGCGTACTAGGTTCTGATGATCCCGAATGGTCTTGGTTTCTGTTAGTAAGATTCTTATCTTTGCCTTTTGCTATCTGATAGTCTCTGGTGTTAGATGATCCAGCTGTCTCTGGCTGGGGCTTGTTCCTTCTGTGAGTCTGTTAGCCTCTGTCAGCACTCCTGGGATTCCAACTCTCTCCTGAGTCCCAGTGTTCAGAGCACTCTCTGCAGGCAAGCTCTCCTCTCCCAGGGAAGGTGCCCAGAGGTCTGGCGCTCAGATCCACCTCTTGGCTGAAGATGAAGGCCCCAAGGGACCCTGTCCAAGAAGCTCTTTTGCTTCTGTGGCCCACAAGCTCTTCTGGGCTGACTAGTCTCCGAGAGACTCGGGATACAGGATGGCCCTCTCACCTGAATCCCAGGGTCAGAGACCTCCCTGGAGGCTGACTCTCCTCTGGCGGGGAAGGTGACCAGAAATCTGGGTCTCAGCTCTGCCTCCTGGCTGAGGATGAAGGTTCTAAGGGACCCTGTCCAAGAAGCTCTGTTGCTTCTGTGGCCCATCCGCTCTCCTGGGTAGACTGGTCTCTGAAAGATTCAGGATACAAGATGGCGCTCTTACCTGAGTCCCAGTGTCAGAAGCCTCTCTGGAGGCCAAGTCTCCTCAGTGATCCCAAGATCCTGGGTGTGCTAGGGGGCCTGCTGCATGGAGAGTCCTCTGGGGACCGTGGGACCGTCTGCCGAGTTCAGGCCCAAGGTGGGAACAAGCCCCAGCCGCAGGTCGGGCAGGTTTCCTGTGTCCCTGTTCTCCACTGAGTTCACACCCAACGTGAAAATTGCTCATTCAAGCTCTATGAAGAATTGAGTTGGAATTTTGATGGGGATTGCATTGAATCTGTAGATTGCTTTCGACAGGATAGCCATTTTTGACTATATTAGTCCTGCCAATCCATGAGCATGGGAGATCTTTTCATCTTCTGAAATCTTCTTCGATTTCTTTCTTCAGAGACTTGAAGTTCTTGTCATACAGATCTTTCACTTCTTTAGTTAGAGTCACACCAAGGTATTTTATATGTTTTGTGACTATTGTGAAGGGTGTTGTTTCCCTAATTTCTTTCTCATCCTGGTTATCCTTTGTGTAGAGAAAGGCCACTGATTTGTTTGAGTTAATTTTTATATCCAGCTACTTCACCGAAGCTGTTTATCAGGTTTAGGAGTCCTCTGGTGGAATTTTTAGGGTCACTTATGTATACTATCATGTCATCTGCAAATAGTGATATTTTTACTTCTTCCTTTCCAATTTGTAACCCCTTGATCTCCTTTTGTTGTCGAATTGCTCTGGCTAGGACTTCAAGTACTATATTGAATAGGTAGGGAGAAAGTGGGCAGCCTTGTCTAGTCCCTGATTATAGTGGGATTGCTTCTAGCTTCTCTCCAGTTACTTTGATGTTGGCTACTGGTTTGCTGTAGATTGCTTTTTATCATGTTTAGGTATGGGTCTTGAATTCCTGATCTTTCCATGACTTTTATCATGAAGAGGTGTTGGATTTTGTCAAATGCTTTCTCAGCATCTAAGGAGATGATCATGTGGTTTTTGTCTTTGAGTTTGTTTATATACTGGATTACGTTGATGGGTTTCTGTATATTAAACCATCCCTGCATCCCTGGGATGAAACCTACTTGGTCATGATGGATGATCGTTCTGATGTGTTCTTGGATTCGGTTTGCGAGGATTTTATTGAGTATTTTTGCATTGATATTCATAAGGAAATTGGTCTGAAGTTCTCTTCCTTTGTTGGATCCTTGTGTGGTTTAGGTATCAGAGTAATTGTGGCTTCATAGAATGAATTGGGTAGGGTACCTTCTGTTTCTATTTTGTGCAATAGTTTCAGAAGAGTTGGGATTAGGTTTTCTTTAAAGGTCTGATAGAACTCTGCACTAAACCCTTCTGGTCCTGGGCTTTTTTGTTTTTGGTTGGGAGACTATTAATGACTGCTTCTATTTCTTTAGGGGAAATGGGAGTGTTTAGATCGTTAATCTGATCCTGATTTAATTTTGGTACATGGTATCTGTCTAGGAAGTTGTCCATCTCATCCAGGTTTTCCAGTTTTGTTGAGTATAGCCTTTTGTAGTAGGATCTGATGATGTTTTGGATTTCCTCAGGTTCTGTTGTTATGTCTCCTTTTTCATTTCTGATTTTGTTAATTAGGATACTGTCCCTGTGCCCTCTAGTTAGTCTGGCTAAGGGTTTATCTATCTTGTTGATTTGCTCAAAGAGCCAGCTCCTGGTTTGGTTGATTCTTTGTATAGTTCTTTTTTTTCCCACTTGGTTGATTTCAGCCTTGAGTTTGATTATCTCCTGCTGTCTACTCCTCTTGGGAGAATTTGCTTCCTTTTGTTCTAGAGCTTTTAGGTGTGCTGTCAGGCTGCTAGTATATTCTCTTTCTAGTTTCCTTTTGGAGGCACTCAGAGCTATGAGTTTTCCTCTTAGGAATGTTTTCATTATGCCCCATATGTTTGGGTATGTTGTGGCTTCATTTTTATTAAACTCTAAAAAGTCCTTAATTATTTTCTTTATTTCTTCCTTGACCAAGTTATCATTGAGTAGAGTGTTGTTCAGCTTCCACATGAATGTTGGCTTTCTATTATTTATATTTTTATTGAAGATCAGACTTAGTCCGTGGTGATCTGATAGGATGCATGGGATAATTTCAATATTTTTGTATCTGTTGAGACCTGTTTTATGACCAATTATATGGTCAATTTTGGAGAAGGTGCTATGAGGTGCTGAGAGGAAGGTATATTCTTTTGTTTTAGGATAAAATGTTCTGTAGATATCTGTTAAATCCATTTGTTCCATAACTTCTGTTAGTTTCACTGTGTCCCTGTTTAGTTTCTGTTTCCATAATCTGTCTATTGATGAGAGTGGGGTGTTGAAGTCTCCCACTATTATTGTGTGAGGTGCAATGTGTGCTTTGAGCTTTACTATAATTTCCTTAATGAATGGGGATGCCCTTGCAGTAGGAACATAGATATTCAGAATTGAGAATTAATCTTGGAAGACTTTACTTTTGATGAGTATGAAGTGCCCCTCCTTGTCTTTTTTGATAACTTTGGGTTTGAAGTCAATTTTATTTGATATTAGAGTGGCTACTCCAGCTTTTTTCTTCAGACCATTTGCTTGGAAAATTGTTTTTCAGCCTTTTACATTGAGGTAGTGTCTGTTTTTTTCCTTGATGTGGATTTCCTTGCATTGAACCTTTATATACAGAATTACTGTCTGAAGGTGAATTTTTACTATCATGGGAATAACACATAGGGACTGGACAAAATGTTCCAAGGTGTACATGTCTCTTTAACACAAAAAGCGTTTTGTTCTTTAATTGTATTGTATATATTTAAATCACACACTCACACTATGGTGTGCTGATTGGTGTGGTAAATTACGTGGTGAAATGCTTTGATGCTGGCATTTGCTCATTTGTTTTAGGGTTAAAAGCACTGGTAACTCACCATAATTCATTAATGATCATTCTTGTTTGACCTCAGACTTCCTGTCCTACCTGCTTATCTGCACCTCTCCCATTCTGTGTTTGTCTTTACACATGTGTCTCATACTTAAGCAGGTCCAACATTTTCCTTATGTGCTTATTTTCCTTAACAAAATATCTTCCAGGTTCACCCTTTTGTGATAAATTGCAGAGCTCTCCCCTGGATTTTCTAATACAGGCTCTTGCAGTGAGATCTAGGCTGGCCTAGAGTTAGTGCTCTGTCTGCCTCAGGTTCCTGAGTTTTGGGCTTAGAAGGATACTTCCCCTCCATTTCTGTCTCAGTATTGACCTTCTTTGATAGATACTGTAGACTGTATTCTAAAGATTCAAATCCAGCTTGTTTGGGCTTTGAGTTGTTGAAAAGCTTTCCTGTGGCTACAGTTCCTCTGTTGTTTTTCCAAACTCAGTGTTCTCAAATGCTTATCATTGCTGATATTTTGAAGAGTCTCAGAAGGGGCCAGACTTCTGTCTCCTAGGCTCTGCCCCTGATGAATAGTCTTTTTTTAAATTTAAGTTTGTTATTTATTCATTTCACATCCTACTCACTAACCCCCTCCCAGTCACCCTCTTCACACAATCCTTTCCCCAACTCCCCTCCCCTTCTCCTTGGAGTGGGTGGGGCTCCCCTGGGTATTTCCCCCCACCCTGCCACTTCAAGTCTGCAAGGCTAGACACTTCCTCTCCTATTGAGGCCAGACAAGGCAGCCCAGATAAAATAACATATCCCATGTACAGCCAACAGCTTTTGGGATAGCCCCCATTCCAGCTGTTTGGGACCTACATGAAGACCAACCAATAACCAGCCCATCTTTAGACCTATCCCAAGGGCAAGTACCAATCCCTAACACTTTAATGATACTCTATTATGTTGGCAGACAGGAGCATGGTGTCCTCTGAGAGGCTCCACCCAGCATCTGACTCATACAGACAGATACAGGCACCCACAGCCAAACAGTTGATGGAGTTTAGGGACCTTGTTGTTGTTGTTGTTGTTTTACATTCCTAATGTTATCCCCCTTTCTGGACTCCCCTGCAAGAGTTCTTCAGCCCATCCCCTTCCTTTGCCTCTGAGAGGTGCCCCCCACTCTCTACCTCCCTCCCTCCCTCACCCACCCATCCCCACCTCATCCCCCCTTTGGACCCCCCTCCCTGGAGCACCAAATCTCTGCAGAATTAGGCACATCCTCTCTCACTGAGGACAGACAAGGCAGTCCCCTAGTACATACACATACATATATGAAACGAAAATACTCGCATACATAAAATTGTACCAGAGTCCAGGGACCAGCCCATGTACGCTCTTTGGTTGGTGAGTTAGTCCCTGGCAGCACTGATGGGTATAGTTAGTTGATACTATTGTTCTTCCTATGGGGTTGCAATCTCCTTCAGCTCCTTTAGTCCTTCCCCTAACTCTTCCATCAGGGTCTCTGAGCTCAAGCCAATGTTTGCCTGTAAGTATCTGCATCTGTCTCAGTCAGGTGCTGGTTGAGCCCCTCAGAGGATAGCCATGCCAGGCTCCTGTCTGCAAGCACAATATGGCATCAGCAATAGAGTTGGGGTTTGGTGTCAGGCCCTTTTCTATAGGTGACGCATTCTGTCATTATGGTGAACCTCTGGGTTGATATCTCCAAAGGCCCCAAATATTATCATTGCTTCAACATAAATTTGGAAGGACCCATGTTCCAACACCATGCCCCACAAACTAGAGCCGGTTACCATTAGATATGCTTTGCCTGAGAGAAGTCATATTAGGTCCACTGATGGACATCAGGCGGAATCTCAAAGACAAAGTAGAAAGTCCTTCCATAAGGTCTGAGGACATGCCAGTAAATAAAGTTGTCATTGTGAGATGAAGGAGCTCAAGGAGCACAATAAAATATTTCCATGCCAAGACTGATATGGAAGTTTTAATGACTGATAGGCACTTCAGGCAGACACACAGCAGGTGAATCCTGAAAGAGAATATTTTGCCTAAGAGTGAATGGGGTCAATTTTATAGTCATTAGGAAATATCTGTCCTTGTCTCCTGGGAAGTTTGTTTGGCCTCTTATTTGAGTAGTTAGGAGGACAGACAACTATGGTTTCTGACATGGTTGGCTTCCTTTTCTGAAACTGACCATTGGGTAATGTACCCAGAGCTATTTGGAGCGGTTTGGGAAGTGCACGGGGCGGAGATGGCGGCGGAGCAGCAGGAGGCGTTGAGGGAGTTCGTGGCGGTGACGGGCACTGAGGAGGAAAGGGCTCGTTTCTTCCTGGAGTCGGCTGGCTGGGACCTGCAGGTAGCTCCGCAAGGCGGGCCGCTTCGGGCGGGCTGGGGAATGCGGAGTGCGGCGTCCGCTCCGCGATTCCTACGCTGCTGAAGCGCACAGTTATCCGTGCGGGGCTGGGCCCTGCCTGGCCCAGGCCTCATGGTATCTGGGGTCGCTTGCCACGCGTCGCCGGCCTGGCTTGGAAGTTCATGGACGCGGGCGGGCCCGGCCTGCTTTTCAGGGCCTCCGTTTTCCGGCGGGCTCGCACTGTTAGCGAGACTTTGGGCGCTGCGGCAGTCTGCGTGGAGTCGCCGCCTGGGGACGTGGCTGCCGCGGCGAGTGCTTGCGGGTGGCCTGGTGGAGTGCCCTGCTTCCAGATGGAGCCCCACCAAGGTCGCGGTGGCCTTCCGATTCCGCTTCTGCAAGGATGCTGTGCTGGTGGGGGAAACCCTGCAGGGCATCAGCCCACGCCCCACTCTTGCCTAATCGCAGGGAGAAACTACTTGTGGGACTGTGGCGCACGTTTGGGATCTCTGCACATTTCGTAGTTAAGTGTAAAATGAGAATTTCTTAGGACTTACTGTCTTGTTCGCTGGCATGTAGTAAATATTCATTAAGGAATTAATTTAAAAGACAAAGCTCCACCAGGCTTGAAATGTTGCACACTTCTGATCCCTAGAGCAACGCCCATCTCTTAGTGCTCAGAAGCACAGTAATTAATGTTAGAAAGAACTGATTGCATGAATGTCCTTGGCCAGCCTACATCTTAGGTAGATGATGATGACTAATATTTCTAGAGTACCTACAACAAGCCAGGCACTGTTCAGCATTACAAAATGTCTCATTTACATGTCTCACATTGCAGCTGAGACTTTGGAGGATAAATAACTTGCTGAAGAACTTACTAACTACTAATTAAACAGGTAAAGACTAACCCTATCTTATGGATGAGGAATTGGACCCTCAAAGGAACACCGAATGTGCTCACTGTGTGAGCTTTCTGATGTAACCATGTCTACTGACTGTAATATTTAAATAGCTTCCCAAACATTAGGGATCTTTATTCCTGTAACTCTTTCAGCACTCTGGAGGCAGAAGATCTCTGAGTTCGAGACCAGCCTGATCTACATAGTTCCAGGAGTAAATAGTCCCTCTTTCAAAAACATAACAAACAAAAAGAGGTCAGATGCTCTTAAAGGCGCTGTGAAGCCTCTGTGCTGAGCGGAAATACATGAGAGAAAAGCTTCTATCCCAGCAGATCTTCTGAACTGAGGCTCTTACCTGTGTGGTAACTTGACTAACAGCGCCAGGACTTGAATGCAGGTTCTCTAAATGTCAGTTTAGTACACCTCCTACGATGGCATATGACTTCCCAGAAGCTGGTTATACTACATGAAGAATACCTTCAGACTGATTGTCCCATGACAGCTCATTTCCTCCTATACAGTTGGTTACCTTTTAGACAGGAGGTGCCTCCTCCATCTCTGTGGAACTTCATTGTTCTGTCTTCTCTCTTTGTGTGGAGAACGTGTGATAAATCAATGCCTTCTCGTTGAGTTGGCGACAGTCACAAATGACCAAAGGACTCATATGAAGGGCTTCCACATGTGTAAAGCTAAGGTGACTGCGTTAACTTTAGTGATTATCTCCTTCAGTTTTATAGGTTTGGTGGAACAGCATCCCCATTTCAAACAGGAACCGGGCTTCACAAAGAAAGGAAATGTAGCATCTGTCCCTATGCTCTTCTTCCTCTTAGAACATAAGCATGAGGGCCTGAGCATGCTGCCTGGGGTTGAACCTGACCCCACTTCTTACCTCCAGAAGCTGTCTTCATTTTGCAGTCCGTTTGTGCCTGCTATAAAGTGAGACAATAATAATACTAATTATGAAATTCTGAGTAGATTAAAGGAATTAACATATAGTGTACAGACAAATAATAGTTGGTGGTCTTCCTTTATGTTTTTCATATTAATTTTATTTAGTATCTTTGTTCCCCTTAGTGGGTGGATTTCCCCCTGAAGTAATATATCCCCATCTCCACTTCCAGGCTAACATGTCTATTGACTTTCCATCTCATCTTCTTTAATTGTGGTTTCCTGTTATTTTTGTTGTGAGAGTTAAGATTCTGTTCATGTGATTTTCTTCTTTTAGGTGTTTTGAAAGATTTCTTTCTTGCTTTTTCTAGGGTGTAGTTCCCTCCTTGTGTTGGAGTTCTCACTTTATCATCCTTTGAAGGGCTGGTTTTTGTGGAAAAATATTGTGTGAATTTGGTTTTGTCATGTTTTTCTGAGATTTCCTTTAGTGGGCACCCGAGATACGAAGCCCTTCATTTCACAGACATGAAGATGGGGTTGAGGACATGAAGCAGCAAGGTAGTCGTAGATATCAGGTGCCCGGTACAGCATCATTTGTATAACTTCATTCATCAACAAACATTACCTGCTTCAGAGGTTAGTTTTCACATCTAAGACAGTGAGTGACTACTAAAGCGTTTTACAGGGACTTTAATAACCTCTCAGAATAGCTGATCAAAGTGACTTAAATGGAACTAGTGCATTAAGACACTTGGGACTAAAGCGTAACTTGAAATAATTTTAAGAGCTATGGACAATGGGGTCCCCTTAGAACCTTAAAAATACTATATTCTGGGATTACTTTATCTCTGTTTGATTTAGGGTGTGGTAAGGAATTTTGTAAGTTTCCCACGTGATTCAGGTGTTCAGCCAGGGTAAGAGTAGATAGTCTAGGTATTCAATTTCATGAAGGTAAAATCAATTTGTTCTCATGGTCCTTTGTACACAATAGCAAGGACTATAATGAAGAGTTACCATCTAAAATTTTGGAGAATTAAATGTATCCTACATTATCTTCTGTTGAAATATCCTATTTGAATTTGTTAATCAACAATGTGATCCAAAGGAAAGGAAATTGGCATTTCTAACTGAGGAAAATGAAAGGGGAAACCTTTCTTTATTATGGCACTAATAAATTAAAAACAAGGTACATGATTTTTAATTTGTTTTGCCAGAAATGTGTGTGGAACAATAGATTATTCTTCTACATAAGTAAAAATCACATCAGTAATTCTCAGCAGGATTAACCTAGGATTATAGAAACTAATTAAATGAGTCCTCTCTCTGTGACCCAAAAAGGACACTTGACATTACCTTGGAAAGTTCCATCTGTCTAGGGTGGTAGGCTCATGCTTTAGTAATTACTAGGAGGCATGGGTGAGTTTGCTGTATCCAATTGCTTTTCTTTCATCATTACTTCAAAAATATCCCATTCTTTCTGATAAATGGCATTAATTTACTGAAGGAAAAAAAAGAGTGTTTTAATGGATGGATTTATTGAAACAACAGTGAGATAATTATGAAGCTTTCTAAAAATAAATGGGTAAGACATCCTTTGTAATATACACAGGCATATAAAAGAGGCATTTAAATATGTCCCATGGTTTATTTAGACTGCCCTGAGCCATATGGGGTGGTCCAGACAGAAGATTAAGAAAGAGACCTCTGAAATAGCCCACCCACACTCTGGAGAGAACCAGGCTTCTGGTAATTGGAAGCAGTTTGACTCTGCATTCCTCATTCCTCTGGTTGAGCTAAAGTGATGCTTGTGGATCTGGGAGGCTAACACCATGGATTATAATTCTCTGACAGAAGATCTGGTACTGGGTTCTGGTGACTTCAGGCACTCCCTTCCCTGGTTGTAGTGATCAGTTTGCAAGACTTCATCAAGCCTTTTTTTAGGGATGAAGCCCAACTTCAGACAAGACTTTCTCTCACTATCTATCAGAAAACAGACTGACAGTAGCTCTGTGAGAAACCTCAAGTACTAGGGAGAATATACAGAGCAGTATCTCTTATTTCTTCCACCTCTGACTCTTTAAAGAGCACTCTTAGATTGCTTAAGATATATTTCCCTTCATGAAATCTGAGGATTTTGTTTCCATAGATATGACGTGAATGGAAAACTATATTTAATGCAGGAGACAACAATCCTATGAAAATTATCTTCCACTTCCTGATATTTTCTTTCTCTCTCCAGAGAGTAGGGGGGTTTGAGGCTCACTTGATCTAGTTTTAAATGTTAGCCATCAGCTCCTATATTTGTTTCCCCTTTTCTAAAGAAATGAAAAAAAAAACCAAAAAACAAAACAAAACAAATCAAGACAAAAAAAACCCTTAATAGTTGAGCATCTTTACCTTGTCATCTAATTCTGGATTTCTGAAAATTTACAGTGTAACAAAATCTCCCAACCTGAAGCAGACATGGTTTCATTTCATCATGGTTTCATTCATTCATTCTACTAGGGGAAGAATTTTGGGACTTTCAGTGATTTCACACATTCAAAGTTTTTAAAACATAGATCTTGTTCCCAATCCAGCCCTTCTACTGAGGCTAAGAACATGAGCATCTTTCCCTCCATCTACCTTCCCAGTGTCTCCTTTAGGATCTGCTGATTTCAAAGGCCATCTGAATGTTTTCCCAAATAAATAGTTGTCTAACTAACTAACGACAGCAGTCTTAATTCACTAGTTCTTCACTCAGAGGATTGTTATCACCAGAAAGAAAGAAAGAGAGAGAGAGAGAGAGAGAGAGAGAGAGAGAGAGAGAGAGAGAGAGAGAGAGAGAGAGAGAGCAATTATGTAGATACTGAGGCAGAGGCATCTCTCTGTGTTTGGTCTTTCACCTTCTCTTAGAGATGCAGAATTAGCTAGAACTGGAGAGGGTAGAATCCAGGTCTGGGATCTGTTATCCCACAGGGTTCAATCCCATCTTTTTCCCTGGCATTCTCGAAAACTTTGGAAAAGTTACTTACCTCTGTGTGCTTTATTCCACTTGCATATGTAATGGACATGACAATACCATTTATGTTTGTGTGGTTTTTGTAACTTAAGTCATGGAAAGTCCACTTGAGGAGGTTTGGAGGATAATACTAAAAATACTAGCTATTCTTTTTTTTTAAATCACAGGTCTGTTATTGCTATCTAGCCAACTCCAGACAATGAACTAATATTCTTCAGTTTGATAGGTCTTAGGTAATATTTTTCATTTATTTATGTACTTTAAAAACAGACAAAGGGGGGCTGAAGAGATGGCTCAGCAGTTAAGGGCACTAACTGTTCTTCCAGAGGTCCCAAGTTCAATTCCCAGCATCCACATGGTGGCTTTTGACCATCTGTAATAAATAGGATCTGATTCCTTCTTTGGGTATGTGTGAAGACAGAACACTCATGTAAAATAAATAAATAAGTAAATATTTTAAAAATTAAACATTAAAAAAAAAGAAAAGGGAAAAGAAGGTTTTTGGTTTTGTTTTGTGATTTTCAAAATAGACAGCAGAGTTAGATAGTCTAGGCTCAAATCAATTTGGCTATCAACAGAACTTTATAGTGGCACAAATTGTATTTAATTTGTCTTGATCTCAATATTAATATCCTTTTAACAGAATATTCACAGTTCCCATTAATAGGGTTGGCATATTAATCAATAAATTACTTAATAATTATGAAGCTTTTAGAATGATGGCTAATAAACCCTAATTTTATCACGTTTATTTTACTCTAAAGAGAATAATTGACTTAAAATTCAAATTCTATAAAACAAGGGTTAATTATCAAGGTAGCTAATATATTGAATTATATTCAGTCATATAAGCATTTAAAAATCACAAGACCAATTAGTTAATTTTATGCATTTAGTTTTGCTATTGTTTTCAACAGAAATTTTATAATGTTATCTTTTTTATAAAACGAGTAAAGTTCATTGTTTATTGGTCACATTGGAACTCTTACTAATTAGTATGAAACTAGAGGGTTTTTTTTAATATGTTTATATAAAGTAGAAAAGTTGTCATGTAGTTTCAGCACTTTAGTGTCAGAAATAATTGTGCTTTACAGCAACATGGCAACAACAAAAAAAAGAGGCTTTAATTAAACCCTTTCTTTCAAATACACTTCACAGTTTATATGCAGGAATAATTTATCACCTTGTGAATGAACACTTAATACTTGGCATGATATAAAATGGGCAGGAACCCTACACCATATGGTCTCTCCTTTCTCTTCTAGAATTTCCAAAAGAGACAGAATTAAGTCTGAAGTTCAAGGGTGTGCTTGATCTCATACACTGAGTTGTTATGGATGGCCCCTTTGAACTCAGGTCCTAATCCATGTGTAGTAAATACAACTAATTAAGAAACTACCAGTCACAGCCCTAGCATCTGAAACAGAAAAGACACTCCCCACAATCATTCATCAAAACCCCAATCACATATAAGAAGATGGAAGCCACTGGTAGAAATTTTATTCAGGACTTTCCCCAATTAGGAGGCAGAGGGGGACTTCAGAGCTTCAGGTACAAATCAGCATTGGGGCCTGGTTTCCTCAGTTAAGCCAGACTTCTCTCTGTTGCTTCCTGTGGCCTCACTTTAAGATCTTCTCCTGCTGCAGACTTCACTGTGCTTTTTCCACATAGTGCTCTGGATTTGCCACAAGCAGCACTTTGTGCATCATTAAACTGATGCTTGTCTGGGCAGTAGAGATTACTCGGTGGTCAAGAACATTTGCTGATCTTGCAGAGGACCTGAGCTGGGTTCCCTTCACTCATATCCAGCCGCTCATAACCATATAGAGCTCCATCTTCAGTGGATCTGATGGCTTCTGGCCTTGTGAACATCTGAACTCATGTACACAACAACAGCAACAATGATAAGAACAACAACCTCCCCTCATGAGTCACACACAGACACACACACACCCTTACATACACAGACACATGCATACACCATTACACACTTACACAGAGAGAGAGAGACAGAGAGAGAGAGAGAGAGAGAGAGAGACGTCAGTGTGAATCTATAAATATATTTCATGTGAGGAATGAGGTTGGTGTGTGACAGCAAGGCATCTTTTGCCTTTATTCCTTCATACTGCATTTTACACATTCCAATGCATCTGTAAACAACAAATACTAAGGTCTTCAACTCCCTATTTCTTGAGAAGAGACAGGAGTAATCCTATGGAGAAGTTGTATTTGGATGATAGCAGACACCTTTGTATCTGCAGCATGTCCAAATATTATCTTGGTGTAAGACCAAAGACTTGAAAAAGCTAAGTCAGACTACCAAGAGAAAAGGGATTTGCTATGTGAATAAGAAGTCTACCAGAGCCGGGCGGTGGTGGCACACACCTTTAATCCTACAACTCAGGAGGCAGAGGCAGGCAGATTTCTGAGTTCGAGGACAGCCAGGGCTACACAGAGAAACCCTGTCTTGAAAAAAAAAAGTCTACCATCCCTCTTGTGCCCAAGACTACTAAAGCCAAATGGCTAAGTAACTCTACTTCCTTTTTCTCTGAGTGCTTCCCTGCCCGTTTTTTGTTTTGTTTTGGTTGGTTTGGTTTGGTTTTTGTCATCTCCAGTTGCAAGGCACGTGTGCACAATGTGGTTAGCAACAGTGACAGGCTTGCATTTTGCCTCCCTGGGAAAATGAGAGGACTCTAGGTTCTCACTCTGTGTTTATCCATGGGTAATGTGTTAATAGAGAATGCATGTGTTTTTGAGAACACCTGGACTCTGGATACCACCAAGAAGAAGCAGATATTTCTAAACAAGGAAAGATGAATTTTAAGTGGGAGGAGTAATCAAAGAATGTTATATAGGGGGAAATTCAAGAAGTCTGGGAGCTAGAGGGACTCTAGGTCAGAGAAATACAAGGAATCTGGGAAGGTAAACTATGCCAATGGCTCCATCTTACTGCTAATGAGTAGGAGTGTGCTGGTTGGGTTTGAAGAAGCAATAATATGCTGCCTGCAACAGGTTAACTGTTCAATTTTTCTTCTTGTGATTGGGGTGAGACTGGAAAGCATCCTATGAAAAGCTGTCCAGTAAGATAGGATGCTGAGCTGGTGAAGGAGACGTCAGACCATAAAAGAACAAATTGATGCTGTAGCTGTAATTAACTTCAGTAGCATTAATAGATCCTCCAGTGAGTCAATGGGAATTTGACCTATTAGTTGACACTGTAGTGTTAATTGATCAGCATAATTTAATTAATTGATTCACAAAGCTCAATGAAGACTTGCCTTTTTAAATTTTTTCTCTATAAATACAGTACCTTGCTAGGTTGGGCTGTGCTGGAATTCACTGTGAAAGTCAGATTAGATCAAACTAGCGTCTGACTTCTTAAAATTTCTGTGATCCTTCTGTGCCTGTCTACAGAGCTCTGGATTCCATACCTGTACCCCTCCCACACACACACCTTAGTCATTCATTTCTTCATTGATTATTTTCATTACCATCATCATTTCCTGAGGTCTGCCTTGTCTTTCCTTCCATCTCACAGACTATGACATAAGATTCCTCTTATTTTCCATTTGTGCTTAAGTCTTGGTTTATGCTGTGGTTGGCCAACTGTAATGGTTATGGAATTCTGGTGTTTTTTTTTTTTCCATGGTATCCTATCTTCTCCATTCTTAAAATAGAAGCTTTTGCTTTAGTATCAATTCAGGCACCATATCCTTTAAGCATCCTCTCTTTACTGTGCTGGCCTCTGGCATCCTTGCTGTGGATGCACACATATGATCAATGAATAATAGAGAGTTTCTGGGTTCTAGACATTGTATTAGTGGGTTTATATTCCCATTTCTCTTGATCATTGCAGCAACCTTTCAACGAATATTATTCTTATCTACGTTTCTGAAATGAGCAAGCTGGGTTCAGAGAAAGCTGTCAGCTTTCCCAAAGCTGACAAGTGGTAAACTGATACTCAAACCACATGTTTGCTAAATGAAAACGAAACAATAGGTGGATGGAGGCTGCAGCTAATCTCATCTCTTTCTCTGCTTGCAGAAGCTGACTGCAGAGGTGAACAACCCTGGTGTGATGTCCTCAGTGAGTGAAGATATTCCATTCCAGAGGAGGTCTACTTGACACATCTGGGAGGCCGCCATCCAAAAGAAAGCCTCTCTGTTGGTGTAGGAAGTGACAGCTGCATTCTCCTGTGCCTACTGCATAACCAAAAATGAAGGAGAACTACTATTTACAAGCTGCCCTGGTATGCCTGAGCATGCTTTACCACAGCCAGGCGTTTGCCCTGGAGCAACGAAGCCACCTGCATCCCTCTTTCCATGGACACCATGAGAAGGGCAAGGAGGGGCAGATGCTGCAACTCTCCAAGAGAGGTTGGGTCTGGAACCAGTTCTTTGTGATGGACGAGTACACTGGGCCCGACCCTGTGCTGGTGGGCAGGGTAAGGCTGCTTATATTTGATGTTGATGTGTCTATATGTGCTCATTATCAGTGCAGAAGGACATGACCAGGTCAAACCAAAACAAACAAACAAATGAACAAACAAACAAAAAAACAAGACAGAACAACAGTAGGTAAACTAATGAGTAGGCGAAAGCAAGATAAGTAAAACTAAAACAATGAAACAGAAAAAGAGAACAAGAATGATCTACTGTCATTAAAAAGAGAATCATATTATGTATATACGCATCCAGTCTTTTCCTCCTCATTCATAGACCAGACCACACTGAGAATGCTTCTAATGTTCACTTATTATAGATAAGGACTCCATTTTGACTTTGGATTGCTTTAGAGTCTATTAAAAGAAATACTGCCTTAATTTATTGAACCATTCTTCAACTGGAGGAATTTCTCAGACTATATTCTAACCCCAACTTGCCTGTTCCCACTTTTATATTCCCATGTCTCACCAATCCCTTTCATCCTACTTTGCTGTTTTACATGTCTGCCTCTGTCACTTCATTTCGTTTTACTTTGTATGAGGAATTAGATTAGCCTTGAATCCTTAGGTCTTGGCACTAATACCAACTCCAATGAAATGAGTGAATATGTGTCTTTAGGATAGGAATGGTATTATCCATTTTGTCTTTAGGTATGTTTTTGCTATATTTCCTCTTCTAAGGTTATGCACTGCTTATTCAACTCCATTGGAAATATAAATGTAGAGAGGGCAAAACACATTTGGCAAACTGACTTCTTACTACTTATTATGATAAAACAAGAGACAGTCTTTTAGGTAATATTGACACTAGTTCACAGGAGATAGTTATTTTAATATGTACAAATTGAAGCTCTATTATGTGGAAGTGGTAGACAGACAGTAAATCAGGTTGAAGCAATACCTGACTCCAAACAAGCAAGAAAAAGAGGCAGCCACTTATTCATTTAAGGAAGAAGATAAAATATAATGAGGAGGGTAATGAAATTCAGTTTATGTCCTTAACCCTTATGAAAAATAGAGGCAAGTATCTAATAACCCCTGACATTCAAGTTAAACAGAACTGATTCAATATAGAGAAATGCAAGGACAGATGATAGAGATTCCTAGTTTTGAACCCCAAGGATGCCAACAAGTTATCTCTGTCGTTGTTTTTATATGAAACAACAGTCCATTTTTAATATCGTTTATTTTTTATGCTCAAAAATGTTCATGATAATCTCAACATAACTTAGAATTGGAAATAAGTGTTTTTAGAAATAATGTTCTAAATAATTTCATTCATGTGAAAAAGATGTAGACGTAGTCTTGATAACATGGAAGTAGGGGAAAATAATTGACCAGCAAATCCTGTAACCAAAGAGCTGTGCTGTGTCCATAGAAAGGAAGAGGAAAAAGACAGCCACAGTAAAGCGGGGCAACTTAGCTCAAGCAATGTGTAGAGCTGGGTATCAAATTGCTCTGAGAAAATGACCCTCTGCTTTGTCACTGTCTCAGTGGGGGACAGAGTGTGTTTAGGCTTGGTGGTGGCAGGGGTAGAGGTCTTAGTGAGTCAGATGACTTTGTGTCTCTCTGGATATAACAGATGTCATATGATGCACTCGGGAGAAGACGAGGAATAAAGAGAGGAAGGGAAAATCTGGCATCATCCCATGTATGACCTTGAAAAGTAAGGTTTGTGAAAGGACTCTTAGTTGGATGGTGTGTGTGTGTGTGTGTGTGTGTGTGTGTGTGTGTGTGTGTGTGTGTGTCCATATGTACCTGCTCAGATCTGGCAAAATCTTCCTTTTGAAATGGAGCTAAGTAGGAGGAATAGTTGGCTTGTTCACTAACAGTCTGAATGGTGACATTCAAGGGTGAATGCTTGAAAATTCCCTGAAAAGGTAGAATTTGGCAAAGTACAGAAGACTTAGAGTTTGCATGTAGGACGTTCAGCCTGTGTCATGTTGTGCTGTGCAAAGCGAGAAGCAATCAGTCTTTGGAGTCAGGAACTGGCTCCTTGATAGCACTTGCTGTGTTCCCAAACTGCTTTCCTGTAGAACCTAATAAATAGTATTGTCAGTACAGTAGATCATCTTTGTGACAGAGGAAAACTAGGGAAGACATATCCAACTTTTAAATCTTGGAGGGAGGAGAAACAAAGTGGAAATGGGATAAGCCAGATGCTTGGTAAAAATTTCAGCTCCATGGCTAGTTATGAAATGCCTCTTTTTTGTTTTATTTGTTTTGTTTTTTGTTTGTTTGTTTGTTTGTTTGTTTTTTTGAGACAGGGTTTCTCTGTATAGCCCTGCCTGTCCTGGGTGAGTACTCTGTAGACCAGGCTTGCCAGGAACTCAGAAATCTGCCTGCCTCTATGAAATGCCTCTTTATGTTTTCATGTATAATGCATGAAGTTCCTTAGAAACTTTCAGTACCTTGACATTCATATTTATATCATTTCTTTTTTTATGAAAAATTAGCATTTATTTCTATTAAATATTTTCTCCATTTACATTTCAAATGCTGTCCCGAATGTCCCCTATACCCTCCCCATGCCCTGCTCCCCAACCCACCCACTCCTGCTTCCTGGCCGTGGCATCTTGTGAGGCTATGCCAGTGCCTGGCAAATACAGAAGTGGGTGCTCGCAGTCATCTATTGGATGGAACACAGGGCCCCAATGAAGGAGCTAGAGAAAGTACCCAAAGGAGCTAAAAGGGTCTGCAACCCTATAGGAGCAACAACAATATGAACTAACCAGTAACCCCCAGATCTTGTGTCTCTATTTGCATATGTAGCAGAGGATGTCCTAGTAGGCCATCAATGGGAGGAGAGGGAGGAGAGGCCCTTGGTCTTGCAAAGATTATGTGCCCCAGTACATTTCTTTTTTTTAATGATACATTTATTTATTATATGTAAGTACACTGTAGCTGTCTACAGACACACCAGAAGAGGGCGTCAAATCTCATTAGAGGTAGCAGTAAACCACCATGTGGTTGCTGGGAATTGAACTCAGGACGTTCAGAAGAGCAGTCAGTGCTCTTACCCGCTAAGCCATCTCGCCAGTCCCCGGGACTTAACCTCTAACATTTGATACCCATGAAGCACAGAGAAAGAACAAACACCACAATCCTAGGCTGGATAGGAGAGGGGAACACAGGCCACTAAGGAAACTGTGAACATTGTGGATATTCTATTAGTTCACTGAAAACCATCAAGTAACTTCACATTTCCCTCCACGAATGGCCAAACTCTTAAGAATTACATCAGTCATATTGCATTAAAACGGTGGATTATATTTTGTTACCTTTCAGAAGCAAATGTTTTCCTACTGTCCCTGCCCGAGAAGCCCTAGGATACACAACCAAAATGGTTGTAGATTATGCCTGTGTATCCATGTCGGAGCTGAACTTTTTGGTGTTTCACCAAAACTCTACAAATAATTAAACATATTTAGGAAATTTAAATGATGGAACCATTTTAAAAAGTAGTATATTCAGTTTTTCTTTGTGAACCTCGAGCAAACTGTGTAGGCCTTGGTTTTATAATAATGATAGAAACTTTACTGACAGTAATAAAATGATAATTATAAATTATTAGTCATTAATATTAAATAAAAATTAGTTACAATCTTTATTGTAGTAAATGCTTGAATATAACTTTTTGTTTACTTATTTATTTTATTTTTCTGAATTTCTATACACAACAGGTTTAATCGATTAGTGTTTTTAAATCTAGCTAATTTTCAATACTAGAAGGCAATGAAAATAACTCATATAATAGCATTCACATATTAAAATATGTAAATTAGTTCAAACCATGTAACAATTTCATATAACAATTAAAGTAACATTAATATAAAGGAGGTGAAGGACCTCCGAAATCATGAGGACAGAAAGTGAGTGCATAGGCTTTATTGCTGCAGGAAAATCAGTGAAGTCTTTGATGGGCGTGGGCTCTGAAACACAGAGCAGAATTCGGGCAGAGCTGCTGGTCGAATTGGCAGCTAAAAGACCATAGTAGATTCTTGACTCCATCAATACAGATTTAGGCAAAAATCATCTTGTCTAAAGGCTTTCTGGAAAACATGAAAATCCCAAGGATATTGGAAGTTCTTTCAAGGATCTGGGGACAACATGTCTATCACTTTGCCCCACTGTCCACTATGATCATAGGGTCATAGGAGATTCTTCTCCCAAGAAGATAATAGCTCCAGACATTACACTCTGGACACTAGACAGTGGATCTAGAAAAATCTGATTAGTTGAAGGATTTGTAATAACAAATGCCTGGACTTGTATTTGTAGTAACAAATATAAGTGTCCTTTGAAGAGGATATCACATGGTGAATAAGGAAGCCCTTTGTATCTAGATGTTGATGGAGCTGCAGAAGTCACAGTTACAGGAATCTACAATTTATAATATACAATTTATAGCCCGGATTATGTAAAATTAGCACAGAGCTTTTAAGAATCTGTGGAAATAAATTTGTATATGTATAGGCTTGAATTATTATCTCATAAAGGAGTCATAAGAAACTGGCAAAAAGGTGATTCATAGCTGAAGCAGTGATGAAATGGGAATAAACACTGAGAGAAATATGCTGCATAAAGTCATTCTTAAATCTTTTTGAAATATATATGTGCATTTCTTCCCGAATAACTACTGAAGCATATGTGCATGCATATATTTTGTATGTATGCATATATACAGTCAAAGAGAGAATAAGAGGGGGAGAACATGAACCTGAGAATTAACCATTTGCAAATCCATCAGCCTCATCATTACCTAGGGTCATAGCAGTTATCTAAGACTCCATTTCTCTATTCAGAAAATGGTGATGGAAATCACTTCGTCTCATGATATGTGTGTGACTGTATGTATGTGAACACATGTGTACATAGTGTAACTATCAGCCTATGTGTTTTTATTGTGTTCCTCATGAAATTACAAATCCTACATTCTTTCTTTCTTTTCTTTTTTGTTTTCTAGCTTCATTCTGACATTGACTCCGGTGATGGGAACATTAAATACATTCTCTCAGGAGAAGGAGCGGGAACCATTTTTGTGATTGATGACAAATCAGGGAACATTCATGCCACCAAGACACTGGACAGAGAGGAGAGAGCTCAGTACACACTGATGGCTCAGGCGGTGGACAGGGGCACCAACAAACCACTGGAGCCACCTTCAGAATTCATTGATAAGGTCCAGGACATTAATGACAACCCTCCAGAGTTTCTGCATGAAATCTATCATACCAGTGTGCCTGAGAGGTTCAATGTGGGTAGGTAAGTAATGGTCACCTATTCTCTTTCTATCTGGTATGTCTGCAGGTCGACAGGCTGGTGCCTGCCCTTCAACCCAGGAAGCAGAGCTTGTGTTGAATCATTATTGCACATTAATAAGGAAAAAAATGCTTTGTTAGATTCTTAAAAATTAAAATAGTTTTTTTTCCTCGCACAAAATGTCATGATTATGGCTTCTGCTCTTTCCACCCCTCCCAGTTACTCCACACATCCCCTGCCATCCAGATGCACCCTTTCTTTTCTGTCTCCATAGTAAACAATCAGACTCCTAAAAGATAGTGAGAAAAGAATATATAAGATTAAAAAAAAGAAAACCCTAACACATGGAACAAAAGAAACAAACAGAAAGGAAGGGCCTCCAAGGAAAAGTGCATAACAGATATAGAGACTCAGGTTTTCAAATGTTTATATTAGACTTGAGGTTGTAAAGTCGACTATTAACTTCGTATTAACTAGGAAGTCTGGAAGGGGGAAGAATGAGATTCAGTTTAGCAAATCCTGACTTATGTTCAGCTGTGTGAAGTGACACCATTTAATATTTGCTCTTCCTCTGCAGAAGAGCAATAACAATTTCTAGTCTTCAAAGAGTAATGATTATATTCATCCAATCACTAGGGCATTGATGTCGAATAAGTAACAGCAATGATAATGTTTGCTGCTTTGGGCTTCACATTAATTGATGGCGAACACACCCCAGTGTGTTTAACCTCCCCATGATTAAACTTTGCAAAGCAGTCATTCCAGTTGGTCTTGGATAAATGAGAAACCGAAGCAGAAACAGATGAACGAAATTTGTGTTACTAAATTCACCCACAATGCATATAAGGCTGCCATCAGCTGATTTCAAATATGCTTAAAGACATACTGCTTTGCTTGAAGATGGAACTCTAACACATGCCTCTTGGTATCATTTCTGCTTGAATTTCTAGAGTGTGGTCTTTTGAGTAAATCTGGTTCATTGGCCCCAAGTGAATCTAAAAGCCATCAGGGATAGATTGTTCATTTTACCAGTTAGAGAAAAACCAAGCACCGATTATAAAGATTAGCTGACTCAAGACTGTCAGCTGTGACTTTAGGGCTCTGAGAGACTCCAGTCTGTGTGTGGAGCCTCCTGTGACAGAGCTGCCGTTGCCTAAGATGTCTACTAAGATGATCTGTTTTTTTAGATTTATTTTTTATTAGATGTTTTCTTCTAGTTTCCTCTCCAAAAATCCTCTATACCCTCCTCCTTCTCTATCTCTATCTATTTATCTATATGCATATATGTATATATGCATACCCCCATATATATATATATGTATATACACATATATGTGTATATATGTGTATATGTATAATGTATATATATATATATATGCATATGTGGCTACAACTCTTCCTGCTCCCCAACTCTCCTACTCCCACTTCCTGGCCCTGGCATTCCCCTATACTGGGGCCTAGAATCTTTGCAAGATCAAGGACCTCTCCTACCTCTCCGATTAGGCCATCCTCTGCTACGTATGCCACTAGAGACACGAGCTCTGGGGGGTACTGGTTAGTTCATATTGTTGTTTCTCCTATAGGGCTGCAGACTCCTTCAGCTTCTTGGGTACTTTCTCTAGCTCCTTCATTGGGGACCCTGTGTTCCATCCAATAGATGACTGTGAGCATCCACTTCTGTATTTACCAGGCACTGACATAGCCTCACAGGAGACTGCTATATCAGGGTCCTGTCAGCAAAATCTTGTTGCAATAGTTTAGAATACCCAATATACAATTTTGCAGAAATCATGAAACTCAAGAAGAAGAAGTGTGGATACTTCGTTCCTTCTTAGAAGGGGGAACAAAATATCCATGGAAGGAGTTACAGAGACAGAGTTCAGAACTGAGACTGAAGGAAGGACCATTCAGAGACTGCCCCACCTGGGGATCCATCCCATAAGATCTTCTTTTACTGAGAAAAAGCCAGGCTGAGTCATTGTCTCCTTCCTTCCTTTTACTTATTCTTGTCTGGTCCCTTGACTACACTATCCTCAGATGTGAATTCTAATGAGAAGAAAGGATGGAAGAAGCAGAGGTAGCTAGTCATCCAAACTGATAACCCAGGTGGACTTTTGCTCCTTACAGGACACTTTGGAGACTATGGCAGTTCTCAGACTTTCTACTCTACATATGAAATTATTGTCTTTGTCATCAGAAAGCTGTGTGAACCAGTGCTCCTTTGTATCCCTTCCTAATTTATCATTTCGTCAACTATGAAATCAAGATAATAGTTACTAATGAGTTCTGGTTATATAGGTCAAATAGAAATATTTTATAACTCCTTCAATATTAGAATTTTTGTTTTAGAATTTTAAAAAATTCTTAAAAAATAAAATTCCATTAAATTATAAAGATTTATAACTTTCTTAGCATTCCATGAAGTCTTTCTCTGGCATAACACCCATTTTCTAGAATAATTCCTACTTTGTAGGAAGACATTCACAAAAGACAGTGGGTATAGAAAATTGATTTTGAAAAAGAGTGAACATTGTCTTGCGTTTCTCATAGAAGTCACAGAAACCCCTCGGAAGGAAAGGATAGCTACCTGTAAGTTGTGTAAACAGGTTCTGTACCCTGCAAGGAGGACCTCCCTCCCACATTCTGCTGAAATGTCAAAGGGGAAACTTGGGCTTTATTCTTGCTAGATGTCCCTGCAAGACAGATTCCCAACTGTGACAACAAACAACATGAAAAAGGGATTTTAAGATGTTATATTTCTCATCCCAAATCTTCCCAAAGTAAAACAGATGCCAAAATGTCCAGCAGAGAATGGAGGCACTTTACCTGGAATTTACCTCAGACAGTGCCTGACAGAGGCATCCTGGATAATTGCCTCTTCCCTCCTTCCCTCTCTGTTGAAGCTCAACATGGCATGTCTCAGATGCTTATTGTGACAGTAGAGCTTATAAAGGAAAAAAAGTCCTCCCATTCCTTTATCCCCTGATTTTCATGTCTTCTGACATAGGAATGTCTTAGATCGTATTGATCCCTCACTGATTGTTTCTGTGACGTGGATACAGACCCTACCTATAGAGAGGGAAACATGTAATTTTCATGACATTGGGGAACAGCATTCTATAGAATATTTATAGCCACAAATTAATTAAAATTTAGTATCAGAAGTAATTTTCTTGCGTGCAAAGCAACAGTGAAATGATTTGTTCATTGTCACAGATGGGAAAGTGCCCTCTCTCCTTTCATGAAAAGCCATTCTTCATTAATTACCATTTATTGCACTCTCAGGAGAGATTTTTATTTGATTATGTGATATACTAAACAGTGAATTCACATGGTTCTAGGAGTATTTGACAAGAATGTTCATATTATTTTAAATAGCAAACCAACCAGGAAGAACTGTGAAAGTAGAAAGTTTCGTTTTAAACCTTAGTTTGACCTTGCTGATAAAAAAGAAATAGAAGAAGGAAACTAGAGAGGGAAGAATGGCAGGGAGAGGAGTGGTCTGCACTTGAACTATAGGACAATAAGATCATGTAGAGTCATTGTGAGCTTCCTTACAGGTCTTCATTTTAAATGAAATTCTGTAAACAGCAATGAAATTTGCAAAGTTTATTGGATGTTGCTAATTGCTCCCCCTGACACCCCCCCCTTTATTCAGGACCATCAGTTATCCAAGTGACAGCCTCTGATGCAGATAATCCCACCTACGGAAAAAGTGCCAAGTTAGTGTATAGCATCCTTGAAGGACAACCCTACTTCTCGGTGGAGGCCCAAACAGGTATGGTCGATTACATCGTCTTTGTAAGTCACGACTTATTTTAAACAAGGAGTCTATGCCTCGTCATTTAACTGCTTTGGCTTTAAAATTCCTTAAATTAAAACAGAACTAAAGGGCCACTTGGCAGTTAGTACGAGATGGCCTATGTATGTTCTGTGCATATGGATGAATGGAATAATACACATTTATTAGTGTCTAAGATGATAATTACAAATATTTAAAATTAAATGTATGAATTGGAAATGCCTTGACTTGTGGATCCATATTAAAAGGGTCGAAGGTTGTTACAAAGTAGTGTTAGCCTTTAAAACATCCTTGGAAGACCACTGGGTAAACTAAGAAGTGTCAGGAGTAACTGTAAATGTTCACCCTACTAGAAGATCCAGCACATTCCCAATCTCCTGCTGTGAGCATAGGTTCCCAAAGGATGCTGTAAGATAAAGAGCAGACCAGTAAAGTGAGTCAGTATACGACAGAAACTAAAACAATGTTTCGCTTCATTTACACTAATTTGATTGTCAACAAGAGTGAACACTACAGTCCTATAACATTGTTCTTCTGCAGCAGTATTACACTTTTCCTTCCCACGTAATATGTTCTGTACTCTTGAAAGGTTTTCATACAATTTGCAACTTTTACATGAATTCCTAATTTATTATTTTTTATTTGCTTTCTTAACTCTTACCTACTTATATATTAATTCATTTTTCATTTCCTTACTTCAAACAACAGCTTGTGGAGTTATTGTCTATGGTTTCATGGAGATCTTTGCTTTTAGTCTTTGGGTAAACTAAGGATTAATGTGGGATTTCATCTAGACTACTTAAAATAGTAAAAACTCTAGTCTTCTTTCTCTCAGGGAACCAAGGCTAGTGACTAACAGTTGGAACCCATGAAACTAACCAATAAGGAACATGATGTCTCATAAGTCCTAGGATGTTGCAAAGAAACATCACAACACTGGGCTCAGTGATGCTGCGTAACATAGCCCAGCACTTCTTCCTTGCTCTTTGTATTTACACTATAAATACTGCCCTATTCACTGAGTGTAAAAGCTTCCATAAGATCCCTAGAGATGTAAGTAAGCATATTTTTATGAACATCATGTTTAAATATACAGAGGTCATGAATATTTCAATCCTGAATTTATCCTGTTTTTTCAGTAATTCAGGACGTGTGATTGTCCACTGAATCTTTGCACAAGTTTTGTTCATCTTTCTAACTCCTCTGTTCACTCACTCAAAAAATTAATAGTACCTATTTAATGTGTTCAAAAAAGTTTATGCCTCCTCTGTAAACCTAATATGAGCTGAAGAGATGTTTCTTTTCTTTTTTTTAAAAAAAAGATTTATTTAGTTTTTATTTTTATGAGTACATTGCAGCTGTCTTCAGACACACACTAGAAGAGTGCATCGGATCCCACTAGAGATGATTGTGAGCCACCATGTGGTTGCTGGGAATTGAACTCAGGACCTCTGGCAGAACAGTCAGTGCTCTTAACTGCTGAGCCATCTCTCCAACCCCATAGTGATGTTTCTACTAGTTTATGTAGGACTTGATTTCTGAATCATTTTGCTAGAAGTCCTGAAGTATAGATTCAGATATGACTTATCATACAATAGGCTCTTGTCATTCCAGTCTTCAGGATTCTTGTGTCTGAGAGGAAAGACATTGTTACTTGCATGCAGAGTGAAAAAAAACTAATATGTTGTAAGTAATTTTTATTATTTGCTTGATAATACACAGGTGTTATCTTCAACACTTTCTGTTATGTTTGCCATGTTAAAATGACTTGTCTTTGAGCAGGCTATATTTTATGTATCTTTAGCTTCCCAGGATGTAACATATTTTTTTTAATCTTGTCATAAATGAATATTTGTGATTTTTAAATTTTCGTTTGATAGGAATCATCAGGACAGCCCTTCCCAATATGTCCAGAGAAGCCAAGGAGGAGTACCATGTGGTGATCCAGGCTAAGGACATGGGTGGACACATGGGTGTACTCTCAGGGACAACCAGTGTGACGATCACTCTGACTGATGTCAACGACAACTCAGCAAAGTTTCCACAGAGTAAGGAGTCAGAGCTGGTCTTTGCTAATGACCACTGCTCAGCGAGAGCCTCATCTTTTCATTCACTCCTAATTTACCCAGCTTTCAAAAGGAAGAGTCTAGAAATCCAAGAATCATTTTCGTGATTCTTGCAAAAAACTAGAACAAGATAGCAAAGACTTAAAAACACACCGAGGAAAGTTAAACAGTATAGAGATCATGAGAAGTAAGGAAGTCATTAAAACTGTGTAACTCTAGACACCAGAATATCTGAGTCTTGAGATATTTTACTTATTAGGTATTAATCATAAAAGGCAGTCATCAATTAACGTTCTCCTGTCTCAGTGTTCTTCACTGATGCTAACAGAACCGTGATCTGATGCTTATCATTCCATAAAAAACTCCCCCACATCTTGATGATTGCAAGTAACAATCACTTATTTGTTTCTTGACTTTAATTTGTACAGAGCATAGGAGAAATAGCTACTCTGTTGTCACTCCAGCATCAGCAGGGCAGTTCTCCTGTGGCAGAAAAACCCACTTCTAAGATTCCTTATAAGCCTGGCAAATTGAGATTAGCTTGTGCTTCCTCTCCACATGGGCCTTTCTGTGGCTGAGTTCTGATCATGAGAACTCTGTGACCATTTTTTGAGCTGATACCAGAAGCCATGGGACTTCTTTCCCTGTAGCCTTAAGGCTGCCAGCATAGTAGTAAAGCTCAGCCAGACCTCACAGTTCTATGAGAGGACCATAAAGTAACATTGGAGGGGCCTGTGGGATACGAGCTATACTAGTATCCTTGTAGAAAATGATACCCTAGCATTTAACGTAAATACAATCTTTGTTCAGATTAATCCAGCTAGTGCTAATTTTTATATCAATTGAAAAAACGGCAATAATTGTTCAGCCATTGTTATTTTGAATACTGTACAATATTTATGAAGTTACTGAGGGAAAATATTATTTGGCAGTTGAGGGTATATAATTCTTTTGCAGAAATCCATGGTTAGGTTCTTAGCAACAATATTATTGGCTCTGAACAGCTGAAATTCGGGCCAGGAGGACCTGTAGCCTTCTTTTGGTCTCCGTTGTATCTGCATTCCTAGTCACAGAGCCACATAGACACAGGCATATGCATACCTAAAAGTAAGATACATCATTAAAATGTTTAGGTTTACTATTTTAATTATGTGTTTATGAGTGTGTCTATATGTGGATGTTTCCTATCTGTAGGGACCCACAGAGGCCAGGACTGTCAGATTTCCCTGCAGCTGTAATTATGTGTGACTGTGAGCTGACTTGGGTGGGAATAACCAAACTCTGGTCAGCAGGAAGAGAAACATACGGTCTTGGTTCTGAGCCATCACTCTAGCACCAAACAAAACAACTCTTTGGAGACAATGGTATTAAAATATTGAAATTAATGATAGCTGCTAATTTTAATATCTGGTCACTAATGTTATAAATATCTAAACAGAGCCTATGTTTTATAGATATAATTGGCTCCTAGGGAAAGGACATTGAGGGGACTAAAGAATTTCTGGAATCATATTTTAGTGTGTATGTGCAAAGGGGAGTCCAGAGTTATAACACAAAAATAATGACTCTGAGCTTTCCAGTAATGACAAAAACACCCATGGCTCCAGTTACAGAGAATCTGACATACTTTCTGGTCTCTGCAGACACCCACATACACATAGTGTACACTCAAAGACAGACAGACAGACAGACAGACACATAGCATACACTCAAAGACAGACAGACAGACACACACACACACAATATAAAAAATAATAAACCCAAAGGAAGTCAGTTAAGTATACCAATTAAGGAGGCACTATGGTTATTCAAAGTTACCCAAGATAACAATCTACCAAATGAAGATATCATGGTAGATGATCATGAGACACATACTAGCTCTTGAGGACTCCAAAAGAGATGGGTCAACCATGCTATTCCTTGTCAGATGGAAAGGTATGCATCTTTGATAATATTGAGGCACATACAACATAGTCAAAGCTGTCTATTCCATTTGCACAATGTACAATTGTTCCATATGCCAGAAAAGTAGGCAGACAGACTTATTCATGGATGTCCACTAATGCCCTTTTTTATATAGAGTGGTATAGAAATTTTATATTTCAGTTTTAGTATTTCACAGTCATGGGCTTGAATGAGATTTGGAGAAAATTACATTGCAACAGATCTTCTGAACATTGTTATACATTGTTCATTTCTACAGAAAGTCACACTCACTGTGCCTTGACTGTGAATACAATACAAGATTAGGTAGAAAATGGGTACAGTATAATCACGAAAAGAATGCAGCACTGCAGCATATAATAGCTGCAGTAGAGGAAAGGAAGAGTCTAGGGGAGTCCCCTAATGCCAGTGGGCTGAGCACTGCAGGAGAGGGTTCCTCCGCCCACGCATAGTGTGTCTTAGACAGGTTGCTTTTCAAATGTGTCAAATGATGGTGCTACAGCTCATTCCTTTACTGAAAACTGTCCAGTGCTTTCCCTAAATGGAACTCAACCTCTTGACTATTTTCAGCAATGCCGTTTACATGCCTCCTTCCTACTGTTATTCTCCCGTAACAGAAGTCCCACTGTACATTTTCAGAATCTTCAGAATTTGCAGCCTCACCTGAGGCTTTCTGACATTTGTTGTTCCTTGTTCTGTGACACTTATTGCCCACATATTCATACACTTGTCTTGCTCATTTCCTTCACTGGAGTTCAGATTTCTTCCAACGAAAGATTTCTGTCTCTACCTTGTCCAAAATAAATCCCGATTTCCTTCTCATCTACACATACTTAACCATGATAGGTGTCCACTCACATACATTGTCATAGAAAAGCATATCATACCCCATCTTCACACTGACTCGTATAGAGCATAATCACATGCATAACTACACACTCATTTGTGTAGCTTAAACGCTTACACACACACACCCTACTTCCCTTTACCCCTTACCATACAATACTACTTAGCCTATAACATCATAGTTTATCTAGATATGTTTTGTTTTCTCTTTTTTTTTAAATGTCATGTTGAGAATTATAACTCTTCCTTTACTTAGCTTCAGAGCTAAAAGAGTAATATATCATCATTTGCATTCATGAGAAATAAATACTGTAAACATAAATATAAATATGTACGTGTGGCACCATTCTTTATTTCTGAAAAATATAAACATAAAGGGAGTTGACTGTCTAAAAGCTTCCAGAGCATTCCATGCTATACCTAGTGCAAAGGATGAAGAGTAAGATGAGAGAAATATCTCTTTGCTCAAGAAAGATTCTTGAAAGATTTGTATTTGTCTCTAAAATAAATATGAAGTGATGAAACCTTTTTAAGCAGAGGGTAAATTTACTCTTCTGTGGCTGCTTTTCTTTGAGCCATTAGTTCAAGGAATCTTTGGCATTAGTTTGTGGGACACCCTGAAAAGGAAGCCTCAGGTGTTCCAGCATGTGGACTCTTTTTTTTCCCATTTTTTATTAGGTATTTAGCTCATTTACATTTCCAATGCTATACCAAAAGTCCCCCATACCCACCCACCCCCACTCCCCCTTTTTGGCCCTGGCGTTCCCCTGTACTGGGGCATACAAAGTTTGCATGTCCAATGGGCCTCTCTTTCTAGTGATGGCCGACTAGGCCATCTTTTGATACATATGCAGCTAGAGTCAAGAGCTCCGGGGTACTGGTTAGTTCATAATGTTGTTCCACCTATAGGGTTGCAGATCCCTTTAGCTCCTTGGCTACTTTCTCTAGCTCCTCCATTGGGAGCCCTGTGATCCATCCATTAGCTGACTGTGAGCATCCACTTCTGTGTTTGCTAGGCCCCGGCATAGTCTCACAAGAGACAGCTACATCTGGGTCCTTTC
Organism: Mus musculus; assembly: GCF_000001635.26. Taxonomy (NCBI): domain Eukaryota; kingdom Metazoa; phylum Chordata; class Mammalia; order Rodentia; family Muridae; genus Mus; species Mus musculus. The sequence continues at coordinate 69,560,818 of NC_000074.6, read as the reverse complement.
AATAAAATCTTGCTAGTATATGCAATGGTGTCAGTGTTTGGATGCTGATTATGGGGTGGATCCCTGGATATGGCAGTCTCTACATGGTCCATCCTTTCATCTGAGCTCCAAACTTTGTCTTTGTAACTCCTTCCATGGGTGTTTTGTTCCCAATTCTAAGGAGGGGCATAGTGTCCACACTTCAGTCTTCATTCTTCTTGAGTTTCATGTGTTTAGCAAATTGTATCTTATATCTTGGGTATCCTAGGTTTGGGGCTAATATCCACTTATCAGTGAGTACATATTGTGTGAGTTCCTTTGTGAATGTGTTACCTCACTCAGGATGATGCCCTCCAGGTCCATCCATTTGCCTAGGAATTTCATAAATTCATTCTTGTTAATAGCTGAGTAGTACTCCATTGTGTAGATGTACCACATTTTCTGTATCCATTCCTCTGTTGAGGGGCATCTGGGTTCTTTCCAGCTTCTGGCTATTATAAATAAGGCTGCTATGAACATAGTGGAGCATGTGTCCTTCTTACCAGTTGGGGCATCTTCTGAATATATGCCCAGGAGAGGTATTGCTGGATCCTCTGGTAGTACTATGTCCAATTTTCTGAGGAACCGCCAGACTGATTTCCAGAGTGGTTGTACAAGCCTGCAATTCCACCAACAATGGAGGAGTGTTCCTCTTTCTCCACATCCACGCCAGCATCTGCTGTCACCTGAATTTTTGATCTTAGCCATTCTGACTGGTGTAAGGTGGAATCTCAGGGTTGTTTTGATTTGCATTTCCCTGATGATTAAGGATGTTGAACATTTTTTTCAGGTGCTTCTCTGTCATTCGGTATTCCTCAGGTGAGAATTCTTTGTTCAGTTCTGAGCCCCATTTTTTAATGGGGTTATTTGATTTTCTGAAGTCCACCTTCTTGAGTTCTTTATATATGTTGGATATTAGTCCCCTATCTGATTTAGGATAGGTAAAGATCCTTTCCCAATCTGTTGGTGGTCTTTTTGTCTTATTGATAGTATCTTTTGCCTTGCAGAAACTTTGGAGTTTCATTAGGTCCCATTTGTCAATTCTCGATCTTATAGCACAAGCCATTGCTGTTCTGTTCAGGAATTTTTCCCCTGTGCCCATATCTTCAAGGCTTTTCCCCACTTTCTCTTCTATAAGTTTCAGTGTCTCTGGTTTTATGTGAAGTTCCTTGATCCACTTAGATTTGACCTTAGTACAAGGAGATAAGTATGGATCAATTCGCATTCTTCTACACGATAACAACCAGTTGTGCCAGCACCAATTGTTGAAAATGCTGTCTTTCTTCCACTGGATGGTTTTAGCTCCCTTGTCGAAGATCAAGTGACCATAGGTGTGTGGGTTCATTTCTGGGTCTTCAATTCTATTCCATTGGTCTACCTGTCTGTCTCTATACCAGTACCATGCAGTTTTTATCACAATTGCTCTGTAGTAAAGCTTTAGGTCTGGCATGGTGATTCCACCAGAAGTTCTTTTATCCTTGAGAAGACTTTTTGCTATCCTAGGTTTTTTGTTATTCCAGACGAATTTGCAAATTGCTCCTTCCAATTCGTTGAAGAATTGAGTTGGAATTTTGATGGGGATTGCATTGAATCTGTAGATTGCTTTTGGCAAGATAGCCATTTTTACAATGTTGATCCTGCCAATCCATGAGCATGGGAGATCTTTCCATCTTCTGAGATCTTCTTTAATTTCTTTCTTCAGAGACTTGAAGTTTTTATCATACAGATCTTTCACTTCCTTAGTTAGAGTCACGCCAAGATATTTTATATTATTTGTGACTATTGAGAAGGGTGTTGTTTCCCTAATTTCTTTCTCAGCCTGTTTATTCTTTGTATAGAGAAAGGCCATTGTCTTGTTTGAGTTTATTTTATATCCAGCTACTTCACTGAAGCTGTTTATCAGGTTTAGGAGTTCTCTGGTAGAATTTTTAGGGTCACTTATATATACTATCATATCATCTGCAAAAAGTGATATTTTGACTTCCTCTTTTCCAATTTGTATCCCCTTGATCTCCTTTTGTTGTCGAATTGCTCTGGCTAATACTTCAAGTACTATGTTGAAAAGGTAGGGAGAAAGTGGGCAGCCTTGTCTAGTCCCTGATTTTAGTGGGATTGCTTCCAGCTTCTCTCCATTTACTTTGATGTTGGCTACTGGTTTGCTGTAGATTGCTTTTATCATGTTTAGGTATGGGCCTTGAATTCCTGATCTTTCCAAAACTTTTATCATGAATGGGTGTTGGATCTTGTCAAATGCTTTTTCTGCATCTAACGAGATGATCATGTGGTTTTTGTCTTTGAGTTTGTTTATATAATGGATTACATTGATGGATTTTCGTATATTAAACCATCCCTGCATCCCTGGAATAAAACCTACTTGGTCAGGATGGATGATTGCTTTAATGTGTTCTTGGATTCGGTTAGCGAGAATTTTATTGAGGATTTTTGCATTGATATTCATAAGAGAAATTGGTCTGAAGTTCTCTATCTTTGTTGGGTCTTTCTGTCGTTTAGGTATCAGAGTAATAGTGGCTTCATAAAATGAGTTGGGTAGAGTACCTTCTACTTCTATTTTGTGAAATAGTTTGTGCAGAACTGGAATTAGATCTTCTTTGAAGGTCTGATAGAACTCTGCACTAAACCCATCTGGTCCTGGGCTTTTTTTGGCTGGGAGACTATTAATGACTGCTATTTCTTTAGGGGATATGGGAGTGTTTAGATCATTAACTTGATCCTGATTTAACTTTGGAACCTGGTATCTGTCGACAAATTTGTCCATTTCGTCCAGGTTTTCCAGTTTTGTTGAGTATAGCCTTTTGTAGAAGGATCTGATGGTGTTTTGGATTTCTTCAGGATCTGTTGTTATGTCTCCCTTTTCATTTCTGATTTTGTTAATTAGGATTTTGTCCCTGTGCCCTTTAGTGAGTCTAGCTAAGGGTTTATCTATCTTGTTGATTTTCTCAAAGAACCACCTCCTCGTTTGGTTAATTCTTTGAATAGTTCTTCTTGTTTCCACTTGGTTGATTTCACCCCTGAGTTTGATTATTTCCTGCCGTCTACTCCTCTTGGGTGAATTTGCTTCCTTTTTTTCTAGGGCTTTTAGATGTGTTGTCAAGCTGCTAGTATGTGCGTTCTCCCGTTTCTTCTTGGAGGCACTCAGAGCTATGAGTTTCCCTCTTAGAAATGCTTTCATTGTGTCCCATAGGTTTGGGTACGTTGTGTCTTCATTTTCATTAAACTCTAAAAAGTCTTTAATTTCTTTCTTTATTCCTTCCTTGACCAAGGTATCATTGAGAAGAGTGTTATTCAGTTTCCACGTGAATGTTGGCTTTCCATTATTTATGTTGTTATTGAAGATCAGTCTTAGGCCATGGTGGTCTGATAGGATACATGGGACAATTTCAATATTTTTGTATCTGTTGAGGCCTGTTTTGTGACCAATTATATGGTCAATTTTGGAGAAGGTCCCGTGAGGTGCTGAGAAGAAGGTATATCCTTTTGTTTTAGGATAAAATGTTCTGTAGATATTTGTCAGGTCCATTTGTTTCATAACTTCTGTTAGTTTCACTGTGTCCCTGTTTAGTTTCTGTTTCCACGATCTGTCCATTGATGAAAGTGGTGTGTTGAAGTCTCTCACTATTATTGTGTGAGGTGCAATGTGTGCTTTGAGCTTTACTAAAGTGTCTTTAATGAATGTGGCTGCCCTTGCATTTGGTGCGTAGATATTCAGAATTGAGAGTTCCTCTTGGAGGATTTTACCTTTGATGAGTATGAAGTGTCCCTCCTTTTCTTTTTTGATAACTTTGGGTTGGAAGTCGATTTTATCCGATATTAAAATGGCTACTCCAGCTTGTTTCTTCAGTCCATTTGCTTGGAAAATTGTTTTCCAGCCTTTCACTTTGAGGTAGTGTCTGTCTTTTTCTCTGAGATGGGTTTCCTGTAAGCAGCAGAATGTTGGGTCCTGTTTGTGTAGCTAGTCTGTTAGTCTATGTCTTTTTATTGGGGAATTGAGCCCATTGATATTAAGAGATATTAAGGAAAAGTAATTGTTGCTTCCTTTTATTTATGTTGTTAGAGTTGGCATTCTGTTCTTGTGGCTGTCTTCTTTTTAGTTTGTTGAGTGATTACTTTCTTGCTTGTTCTAGGGCATGATTTCCGTCCTTGTATTGCTTCTTTTCTGTTATTATCCTTTGAAGGGCTGGATTCGTGGAAAGATATTGTGTGAATTTGGTTTTGTCGTGGAATACTTTGGTTTCTCCATCTATGGTAATTGAGAGTTTGGCCGGGTATAGTAGCCTGGGCTGGCATTTGTGTTCTCTTAGTGTCTGTATAACATCTGTCCAGGCTCTTCTGGCTTTCATAGTCTTTGGTGAAAAGTCTGGTGTAATTCTGATAGGCCTTCCTTTATATGTTACTTGACCTTTCTCCCTTACTGCTTTTAATATTCTATCTTTATTTAGTGCATTTGTTGTTCTGATTATTATGTGTCGGGAGGAATTTCTTTCCTGGTGCAGTCTATTTGGAGTTCTGTAGGCTTCTTGTATGATCATGGGCATCTCTTTCTTTATGTTTGGGAAGTTTTCTTCTATTATTTTGTTGAAGATATTAGCTGGCCCTTTAAGTTGAAAATCTTCATTCTCATTAATTCCTATTATCCGTAGGTTTGGTCTTCTCATTGTGTCCTGGATTACCTGGATGCTTTGAGTTAGGATCCTTTTGCATTTTGTATTTTCTTTGACTGTTGTGTCGATGTTCTCTATGGAATCTTCTGCACCTGAGATTCTTTCTTCCATTTCTTGTATTCTGTTGCTGATGCTCGCATCTATGGTTCCAGATCTCTTTCCTAGGGTTTCTATCTCCAGCGTTGCCTCACTTTGGGTTTTCTTTATTGTGTCTACTTCCCTTTTTAGTTCTAGTATGGTTTTGTTCATTTCCATTACCTGTTTGGATGTGTTTTCCTGTTTTTCTTTAATGATTTCTACCTGTTTGGCTGTGTTTTCCTGCTTTTCTTTAAGGGCCTGTAACTCTTTAGCAGTGCTCTCCTGTAATTCGTTAAGTGACTTATGAAAGTCCTTCTTGATGTCCTCTATCATCAATCATCATGAGAAATGTTTTTAAATCTGTGTCTAGATTTTCGGTTGTGTTGGGGTGCCCAGGACTAGGTGGGGTGGGAGTGCTGCGTTCTGATGATGGTGAGTGGTCTTGATTTCTGTTAGTAGGATTCTTACGTTTGCCTTTCGCCATCTGGTAATCTCTGAAGCTAGCTGTTTTAGTTGTCACTGTTAAGAGCTTGTTCTTCAGGTGACTCTGTTAGCCTCTATATGCAGACCAGGAGGGTAGCACTCTCCTTAGTTTCAGTGGGCAGAGTATTCTCTGCAGGCAAGCTCTCTTCTTGCAGGGAAGGTACCCAGATATCTGGTGTTCAAACCAGACTCCTGGCAGAAGTTGTGTTCCACTCACCAGAGGTCTTAGGATCCCATGGGGAGTCCTGTGTGGGCCCTTGCGGGTGTTGGGCAAGACTCTGCTGGCAAGGTAGCCCGGGGCTCGAGTCGCATGTGGACTCTTGCATAGGACCTTGTCACTGTTTTCCTTTCTCTCGTGTGGCAGGTGACCTCATCATCTTACCAGGACCCCAATGTTGTTTTGTCATCCTGGAAGGAACATTGCTCCTGCATGCTGGCCATCTGGGATCCTCTTCCCATCCATCCACTTCACTTCTGCATCTACCAATAAAAAGTTCGATTTTAAACCCTTTGAGAAATTTACTGGGATTCAATGAAATCTGAAGTCTTACAGCTGCCAAATAAAAAGTGAAATAAAAGTAGATGTCTTTTTCTTTCAGGCATGTACCAGATGTCTGTTTCAGAAGCAGCTGTCCCTGGGGGAGGAAGTAGGAAGGGTGAAGGCTGAAGACCCAGACATTGGAGAAAATGGCTTAGTCACATACAATATCGTTGATGGAGCTGGCATAGAACTGTTTGAAATCACAACAGACTATGAAACACTATGTTGCTGCTGCTGCTGCTGCCGCCGCTGCTGAAACAGGCCTTCCTCACTCTCAGGGAAGCTTCTTACCTGCCAGGCTTTCCTGCCCTTCGGCCGTGTGTCAGTGGAACTCTTCCGGGTCACAGTAATTCTCTGTTAATAAAAGTTTCTCACCATGTGGGCATTCAACATTAGGGCAGGAAGGGGATGCCTTTGGTTTCATCAGTGGTGGTGTGAAAGACCCACAATGTGAGGATTCCCCCACGTTCTGACTCAGGAGAGGCGACACCCCAAAATCACCCACAATAAACGGTCTTGCTGCAAATTGCAAGAGGATTTTTATTCAAGAGCGCTCTCGGGCCCATGGTCATACACCACGCAGGGGTAGAGGACCGTGGCGCCCCAAGTAGCTGGATTAGGGGGTATTTAAAGGAAGAAACCACGACTTAAGGAGGTGGGAAGGGCGTTGTTGGAAAATACCAAAAATACTAGTTAAGAGTCACAAGGAAGTACAAAGTCACAGGTGTCACAAGGAATACCTGGTAATTGTTAACTCTCAAGACAGTTTCTAAGAGCCCCTAAGGATAGCACATTTGCATTGCAGGTTCCAGCAATGGTCAGGGTGGGTCAGGGTGACTTTCTTTGAATGAACACTCCTTGAACCCAGGAAGCGGGTGGGTGGAGGAATGTCGCTATCTGTTTTATGATTAGCATACCTTGGAGCACTGAGTTTACTACTCTTTCAGGTGCTGGGCATAAAGGCATGGGAGCTCCACCTTCTGGGGTCTGCCCGCGCTTTTCCAGTTCCTGCATTCAGATCTTAATCTTGTTTGCAGAGCTCCCTTGATCTTCTCTCTGACCCCGCCTCCTCTGTACCAGCTTTAGGATTCACTAGCTCACCCCCTGGCTCCTCTTTCTTCTCCTAGCCAGGTGTGTCTCACTGATGTGCTTGGCCTGGTTTGGAGCACAGGTGGAGTTCTCCCTCAGTGAGGTCTTGGAGTTGTGCAAGCGTGGGAATCAGGGGTGGAACACTGAGGGAGGATCTTCAGGGTCCCCAGGGACTGTATGCCCCACAGAGTCTCCAGGAATGAGTCCCACGCCCCACTCTGCCTACGTGCACTCAGGAGTGGGGCTCCCAGCATTCCTCCCAGCCCCTTCCAGCCCCTCCTAGCCCACTGCTGCCTTGCCTGGGAGCCAAGTGATCAGCTGTATCTTGTATGACCATCCTTACTACTAGCTTGTCTTCCCGCCTTGATCTCGTCTCCCTTCCCTTCCCCTCCCCTCCCCTCCCCTCCTCCCCTCCCCTCTTTCCATCCCTTCCTTCCATCTTCCTCCTCCTCCTCCTCCTCCTCCTCCTCCTCCTCCTCCTCCTCCTCCTCCTCCTCCTCCTCCTCCTCCTCCTCCTCCACTTTCTCCTCCTCCTTTCCCCCCAAATAGCCCAGCAGGCTGGGCACAAACTCATGATCTTACTGCCTCAGTCTCTCAGATACTGACTTCACAGGGTTTACACTAGTCATGCCTGGTTCTTGATGCCCTTTTGTTTTGTCTTGTTTTTGCCAGTGTGGGCTGACTACTTGGTACTCCTGCCTGAGCTTAGTGTCGCTGAAGAACAGGGAGCAGATCTCCTTCGGAGAAGTTGCCTGGTGGCAGCAAACCTCCCCATAGTCTCTCTGCAGTCAGATTTGGCTGCTCCAAAATTTTCCTTTTCTTCATATGATGCTTCTGATAACAGAAGCTATTCTGAAGCTCCTAGTACAAGTCCTACTGTGTGACTCTGTGTCCTAGGCTTTATAACTTCTCTCAGATAGGATGGCCTTGAGAGTGTGGTTTAGATCTAATCTATTACAGCACCAAGTATTGCTTCATGTACTTAAGCCTAGCTCCAACTAAGCTCCTTCCTGTATATGTCTGCCTGGCCTTGCTGAACACAGTAGATCAGCCCAGGATAGCCATACATGCTTCCTGCCTTTGAGCCTTTGCCCAAGCTGTCCTTTGCTTCTGGGATGATTTTCTTTCCTCACTGTGCCAGCCAAGGCCTCCCAACCCTTTAATGCTCAGCCCAAATGCAACACCTTTCACCTAGTCTATCTGATTCCCATTCCCATTGGAAAGTCCTCCCCTAGCCCCTTGCCCCCCCCCCCAACTCTAGTCCTCATCTGTCCAGTGGCAAAGCCTGCCCCCAGAGCTCTGTGATGGTTCCTCTTCACTGGCAACTTGACTAGATTTGGAGTCACCTAGAAGACAAACCTCTGGATGTGACTGTGAGAGGGTTTCCAGAGAGCTCTCACTAAGGAGAAAGGCTCATCTTATGTACGGGCAGCACCAGCTTATGGGCTGGCATCCCAGACTGAATAAAAACAAAAACAAAACCAAAACAAAACAAACAAGGAAGGAGAGAGCCTTTATTGGAGTTTCTGGAGTTCTCAGAGAGCTGTCACTCATCGAGTTGCCTGTGAGATCTGGAGTCAGTCACTCCAAAAGTAGATGGAGTAAGCCTGGGCCACTAGGGGGAATATCCTGCAGTTAAGGAAGCCCTGGGCCTGCTGCTCTCATCCACTGAGCTCTTCTGCCCTGGAGAAGCCCACTTGTTGGAGGTTGACATTGGGTGTCATATTTCTTTCCCCTTTTTGTTTCTTTTTGGCACGGGGTCTTGCACTAAGCCTGGAGCTCACTGATTGGGCTTGCTTATCTGAGCAGTGTGAGCCTCAAGGATCCATCTATGTCCACCTCCGAGTTGGGATTATGTGGGTGCTGGGATCTGAGCTTACATAGGTCCTTAGGCTTGCATAGCAAGCACCTTATTGATGGAGCCATCTCCCTGTCCCAGACTCCTTTACATTCAGCCTAATATGTTACCTTGTTAAAAACATAACAGCTTTGGGCTGAAGAGATGGCTCAGTGGTTAAGAGCAGTGACTGCTCTTGCAGAGGTCCTGAGTTCAATACCCAGCAAACCACATGGTGGCCACAACCATCTGCAATAAAATCTGATTGATGCCCTCTTCTGGTGTCTCTGAAGAGAGTGACAGACAGTATACTCTTATACATAAAATAAAGAAATAAATAAATGTTTAATATATATATATTAACAGCTTTATTGAACTGGAAGTCATATATGAAGCTCATCCTTTTATTATAGTATAGGATTGTGTGTGTGTGTGTGTGTGTGTGTGTGTGTGTACTCACTGATCCTCAGTACTTAAAGAGTACTGGCATCACCTCCTGAAGAATCCCAACCCCTCCCCCAGCCCCTGGTGGTAATCTTTCTTCTGTCACGTGGGTTTTCACACAAATGGACTCATGTTTATGACGTGGCCTTTTGTGACTGGTTTCTTTCACACTGCACAATGTTTTCAAGGGCTATGGTGATGTAGCATGCATCATAACCCTACAGAGCATGGTCACTGTATGGGTCTACCCTAGTTGGTTGGTCCATCCATCAGCTGATGGATATCTGGGTCCTGTCCTCCCTTTCACCATCATGAGTAAGGCTGCTCTGAACATGGCTGTGCAGTGTTTTTTGTGTGAACATTTTAAATTCTTCCAGCACTGCAGATCTAACAGTGGATTTACGGAATCACCGAAGTCTGTCATTAAATTCATTAAATATGTAATTATAAATGTTTTCAACTAAACCCCAAGCCTTTTAATTGTATTGGTAGTATCTCTTGAAATACAAATGCTTTTAGTTTTAAGGAAGTCCAAATTATTTATTTTTGCTGTATTTTGATATTAAGGGGGAAAAGAAGTATTTTTCTTCCCATTTTAGGTCCTATAACAGCCTATATAGGCTGAGATCCTATAACAGCGACAGGAAGATAAAGATGAATGCTCATTTGCCGTAAGTTTCACATTGTGACAAACACGAAGAACCAACGGCAGAGGGAAACCTCAGTATTTTAGGGTGACATTTGCCAGAGTGTGGATAGTTGTAGGAGCTGTGGTGGACAATGGAGATGTAAGCCAAGGGTCATTAACTGAGGGAGTCTTGCCAGGCCTGTGCGTTCAGATTCCTTTCTGAGTCTCTCCTGAAATAATGGCCCTCCTTTGCTCTTCATATAAGGAGAATACTTCTTTTTGCTTATTTTAAGATAGAATGTCCCTATGTAGCCCAAGTTGGCCTTAGCTCTTGATCCTTTTGCCTCTACCTCCCTAGTGTTGGGATTATAGCCTTGCACCAGCAGACTGCACTCAGGAGGGGAGGCCTTGCTGATGGTCTTATGACCTACTTCAGGGAGAGGCCTGGAGAGACCCTCTGCTTATCTCTCAATCGCCAAAGGTCCATGTTTTGAACTACAGCATCCGTTGGAAGGAGCCACAGTCTCAGGAAATGAAGGAAAGCTGTGATTGTGGTCTGTTCTCAGTGTGAATCGCCCAGGCTGCCATGAACCACTGGTTCAGAGCTGGAGCTGACCTTGTGGGACTGAACCTGTAACTTGCCCTAGATCCCTGGTTACCATCAGAACTTGCTTGAATTGTTGGGTGTGAAGTTGGTGCTGCAGTCTGAAAAAAGGTAGAAATAAAACCAGTCAGCCTCCTTCGGGGCAGCCCAGCACCTTGAATTCCAGAAATTTCTCCCTCTCTAAGGTGACTCTGAAAGCCTGGGTTGACTAGCAACATTGGCAAATCCTGAAGGCCTACCAGGCTTGGGCGCCAGGGTCCCAGGAAGTGAGTGACTCTTGCCTTGGGCTGCAGTAGAATTGTTGGGGGTGGGGTGAGGTTGGCTCTTTCCCCCAGCACTAGGAAGGGGGTGCATATCTAGAAATTCCGATCTACTTAGCATGGGATGGCTGGTCCTCACTGGTTTTAAAGGTCCCTGCTTGTGTGCTTGAGTGAGTGCGTCCTAGTGTGCACCCTGAACTAGATCCCTGCTGGGGAGAACTGGCCTCCAAGGTCAGTCCCCTGGTGGAGAAACATCTCTGAATGAAGGATGGCACCGAGGAGGAAGGAGGGGGCAATAGTCCTAAATGCTTACATTCCTTCCCCCATCTTACTATTCCTTTATTGAATACAAAACCCCGTGAGATTCCACAGGAGTTCATTTGGGAGAAGGAAAAGAATTTTGACGTCGCCATCTAGCGGCCAGTGGTGAGACAGACGTTTCTGAGAACTGAGTCTAATTTACAAAAGGCTTCCTTTGTGAAGGAGTTTAAAGACTGGTGATTGGGATGATAATCCCAGTTTGTAGGATGCTTGTTTAGCATGCAGAAAGCTGTAGGTTTGATCCCCAGCACTTCTTAAAACCTGGCCATGGTGGCGCTCGCTGGAAACTCCATCACTGGGGAGATAAGAGGCAGGGGATCTGATGTTCACGGCTGTCTTTGGTCACATAGTTCAACGTGTGAGCCACCCTGCCTCAGAACAACTAAACGGAACTGGAGATAAGGGTCCCAGGCTGCACAGAAAATGATGGACACTCACCAGGAAGGACAGCTCTTCCTACCCTCAGGGCTAACTGACATTCCTTTGACTAACAGCTGGAGGAAAGGGCTGGCTTTCAGATGTCTGCGGAGGTGTATGGATTATTCCAAGTGTTTAGTGCCTCAAGGAGCAGGCAAATGGGTTGTGACCAGAAAAGGTTTCCAGGGAGTTGCCTGGAGCAGGGTGGGGCGGGGCGGGGAAGCAGGAGGAGCAGTGGCCTGGCCATGGAAGGAAGCAGCTCCTAGACTTTGTGTTCAGGGTCTTGACATGGGCTCACAGTGATTATGGCTGATAGCTCCTGCTGGGGCCAGACAAGAGTTCAGAAAGGATTTCAGGACTGGGCTGCTCCAGGGTTGTGGGGAGCCGCCCTCACTTTCGCCGTTACAAGATGGCGCTGACATCCTGTGTTCTAAGTAGTAAACAAATAATCTGCACATGTGCCAGGGTAGTTCTTCACTCCATGTGGTCTGCCTTCCCCTTGAGGACAACTCGGCCAATGGGCTGCTGTCAATCAGGGAGTGACACGTCCTAGGTGGAGGATAATTCTCCTTAAAAGGGATGGGGTTTTGCCATTTTCTCTCTTGCTCCTGGAGAAGTAAGCAATAAAGCTTTTGCCACAGAAGATTCCGGTTGTCCTGAGCGTATTCTTTCCGGTGGGAACAAAAGCTCGGGCAATACAGGGTCTCACTCCATCAGGACATGGAAAAACCAAAACCCTTTCAGGAGGAGAAAGTGGGTGTTGTGAGCCTGGGTGTGTACAAAGGAAGAGGTGATTTTTTTTTCAATAAAAATAGTTCAGTGTGGACAGAACTGATTTAAGAACTTGTATGGCTGGAGGGAAGGCCTGGTATGGAAGTCTCCATGAGATATTTGCCCTTGTTTGCTAACATTATTATTATTTTTATTTTGTCTAGGATCTTCTAGCTTTAAACACACCCACCACTTGGAGGGAAGCAAAAATTCCAAAGAACACAGTTTGGGAAACACTGACCAGTAAGAAAGTCTCCAGTTTTGTGCCAGGAGCCTGTGAAGAGTCCCTCATCCTAGCTACCTGGAAGCCGGTATTCTGCTAGCATCCTTCAGATGAAGATGTAGAACACTCAGCTCCTCCTGCATCATGCCTGCCTGGATGCTGCCATGTTCCCGCCTTGATGATACTGGATTGAACCTCTGAACCTGTAAGTCAGCCCCAATTAAATGAGTGTTGCGTTGGTCATGGTGTCTGTTCACAGCAGTAAGACCCTAACTAAGACAGTATTCTTTATCCTGTCAGGCCCATTCAGTTCATGGCTTTCCACACAGTTCCAAAATGGACCCTCCAATTATGGACCAGCTCTGGTTTCTGGCATGTTCTCAGGTTTAGCTGCTTGGAACAGTTCTATCATTCAATGTCTTCCCCTTTCCACCCTTCAGACATCAGCTATTATTTATAAGAAACCTTCCTCTTAAGTATCTCATGACCGCAGTCCTCTCTCTAATCCCCACCTCCACCTTTCTCCTGGGGCTTTTTCACAACCCAGGCCAGTCTTGAGGTCAAACTTAGCTGTCCTCTCACTCTCAAGACTCCAGTCTGGTTGCCATAGTGATCTGTCCCTTATGCAAACCTGGGCACATCACTTGCAGATCTAATACCCCTCTACCTGTGGAAATATTTTCCCAGGACCCTCAGAACCAAGGGACCTCCCACCTCCATGGGAGCTCAGGAGGGATGGGGGGGATGTGTGTCAGACCTCGAGGGTCTTTTACTGCAGGTTCTACTTGTATGGTCTTACAGGGACAGAGGAGAGGTTTAAAATGACCAAGGGTGCACCCTGTCCTACCTGCCCCTTGCTCCTGCACCCCTGAAGCAGGGCTCTCTGGTGGCCTTGAGTCATGGATGGGGTATGGGATAAACATGAGACAGCTCCCTTCTTGTAGGAGCGAGGTTTGTTTGTCTTGGAACACTTCCTGCAAGATTGGAAACAGGGAAGGACACAACAACTGCGCCCTCTTCAGGCCAAGAACAGTAGGTTCACTTGCACAGTGAGGCCTCCTGCCCTTGGTTCAGTTAGCACTTGGCTCAGATAGTGAGCAGGCTCCCTCTCTTTTAAAACACATCGCTGGCCTGGAGGTGGTGGCGCACGCCTTTAATCCCAGCACTTGGGAGGCAGAGGCAGGCGAATTTCTGAGTTCGAGGCCAGCCTGGTCTACACAGTGAGTTCTAGGACAGCCAGAGCTACACAGAGAAATACTGCCTCGAAAAACGGAAAAACAACAACAACAACAAAAAGAATACAGTTGATAATGCAAAACAAACAAAACCAAAAAACACATCGCTGAAGAGTGACATGCACTCTGTGAGTTTATAGAACTTAAATATATGGTTCAGTGGGGGCGGGGGGAATACATTCCTAATCACCCGGAAGTTGCCTGATGTCCCTGCCAAGTCCACATCCACACTTTCCCAGCCAGAGGTGCCCATGAGACGGACCATGCCGATTCTTCTTGAGAGTTATGGAGCTGTGTATAAACAGGGTCTCCAGGCCCAGATCCGCTGTGTACAGGTTCTTTCTCAGCATCGTGCCTGTGCAACTTCTTTGTAGTGACTGTGTGGATTTTTAACTTGCTGGGAAATACTCCATTATGTGTTATATACAATGCAACCTGGTACCTTTTGTTTACCCAGCTTTCCGTTTGTACTTGGGCTTTTTTCTTCTTCTTCTCCTGTGTGGGGGCAATTACAGATAGGGCATTTCCTCCACTCAGGGCTTCTGTTCCATGCCTGGCATTGTCCTATTGTGTTCCGATCCTGGCCGTCTGTCCTGCTTTCCTCCCTCTCTGGGCACCTATTTGGCTGCTGGGACTTAGGGTGTTTGACCTGGACCTGTGATGGTCCTATGGGGTCTCACACTACCTTGGAAGGCCAAGCTGTGGCTCTTAATCCCTTAGAGCTGTGGCTCTAAGCTGTGACAGTCTTAGTCTGGGGAGACTAAGACCTGCTTCATGCGCTTGCTTCTCTATTCTTGCTGATGCTAACATCTGTGGGCCACCTTTTAGCACTGGTTGCTCTTGCCTAACTCTTGTCTGCATCCCTTGGCTGTCAGCCATTGGGAGGCTGCTTGTATGCCTCCAATGAGCCTTCAAGGATGCTTCTGGAACTGGGATATTTATCAGAGACAGATCAGGAAAGCCAGCACCATTAGACATGCAGCTCTGTGCTGCCTTGGGGACACATTCTTGGCTGTCTTCCCAAAACGTTCGTGGTGTGGTACTGTCTGTCGGTATTAACAAGCATGGGTGTCCCTAAATGTTTTTATCTTTGTGTGTGTGTGTGTGTGTGTGCTTGGGTGCACACATCTAGTAGTATATGCATTCCTGCATATAAGTATGCATTTATTTGACTTGTATGTTATCATAAAATATTTTCTCTTAGCTAGGCATGATGGTGTGTGTGTATAATCTCGGAGTCCAGGAGGCTGGGGCAGGTAGGTAAAAGGCCAGCCTGGGCTACAGAACAAGACCGAGTCTCAAGAAAACAGCACAAAACAATAAATATGAGATTTCTCCTAAACAGTGTGGTTTTGTTTTAAAGGTATCTTCTCCACTTCCTTCCTTGTCCCCTCAAAGATCTTGACTAACATCAAGGCAACACCTTCTTTGTAGATGGAAGAGGTAAGATCCATGTTTATTCTGCCCCTTCCCATGGCATAGCCACAGGCAACAGATACCTTAGCTCCTGCCATAGGCAGGGAACATGGGCTTGAGCTATGTTTGGAAGGGGCAGGATCTGGGGGACCCCCACTTAATGCTGTAGGTGATAAAGTGCTTGGAAGAGATGGTGAATGTCTGTTGACCATGCACGCAAATCTGAGTTGTAACATGTTACTTTTAGCTGTGTTGATCTTGAGAAAACTACTCTCTGTGCTTCCGTGTCTCAAAGAAGTCATCTCTGGTTGCAAGGGCCAATATGGCAGATGCCATTTACCTGTGGCCAGAGCGCTCAGAACATGAGACCAGATTTTAGTTTAATTTTAATTAACATTTAAATTCAAATTGCTGTGACTAATGGCTGTGATATAGAATCCACCACTAGAGGACAGCACTGGGTGGCTTCAACCCACATACATACACAACCTTCCCCCCCCCCAGTGTAATACAATTTAGTGAAAATAAATAAATGAATAAATAATTAAATAAACAAATAAAACAAGCTCTGCCTGGTCTTTCTTTGTTTCCCACATGTATTTTCTCTTTCCTTTTGAACTACTGATACCAAAGGCTAGGAGAGGCTGACCTTCTTAATGGGGACACTGGAGGGCAGCAATGGGTACTTTCAAAATGCTCAATCACAAGAGGTTTCCCGAGTCCCCTGGCAGTGCTTTGCTTGTGGCTGATGGCCAGCAGCCTCAGGGGAATGCCAGAAAGCTGTGTTTGCTGAGCTCTGTCCTCTCTTTCCTGTGCTGGGCAGCGGGGTGGGGAGGTCGTGGAAGTGGCGGGTTGGATGTTTTACAAACAAGTTCAAGTTCTCTTGTCTGTTGGTCCCCATAGCAGTTGGGCTGTCAGCTGCTCAAACCGTTTTGTTCTGTAACCGCGTTTGAAAACGATGTGAGGAAGAATAAACAACCGTGAATGTGGAGTCAAGGAGACCTGAGGGTGAAGCCCAGCTTGGCTGCCTGCCTGCTGTGGACCTTGGACAAATTGCATGGCAATTCTGGGTCCCTGGTCTCCTCTTCTGACACACCATGACCTGGTGTAATGTGGGACGCCCGACTTGCCTGCAAGTAAGACTCCACAACAGGATCCTTCTGCAACACGTTTATTGGGAGAGCATGGACTGCGTAGGCGAAAGACCCCGAGCCCCAGAAATGGCACTGCTTATATAGGCCTACGAGTGACGTGTCCATACCTGATTGCTTATGCTACCAGTACCTCATTAATATGCATCGGGCCACGCAGTGACTCGGCAAAAAACTCTTTTTTTTTTCTTTTTTTTTCCCATTTTTTATTAGGTATTTAGCTCATTTACATTTCCAATGCTATACCAAAAGTCCCCCATACCCACCCACCCCCACTCCCCTACCCACCCATTCCCCCTTTTTGGCCCTGGCGTTCCCCTGTACTGGGGCATGTAAAGTTTGCAAGTCCAATGGACCTCTCTTTCCAGTGATGGCCGACTAGGTCATCTTTTGATACATATGCAGCTAGAGTCAAGAGCTCCGGGGTACTGGTTAGTTCATAATGTTGTTCCACCTATAGGGTTGCAGATCCCTTTAGCTCCTTGGCAAAAAACTCTTATGCACATGCGTACATTGGTTGTTTATCCATAATCATGGGTGGTGGCCAGTGGTAGCCAGCGCCATCTTGTAATGGTATTTGCGGCTTCCCACAGTGTAAGGAGTTGCATCTGTATGAAATCATCTACATTTGATTATTCACTGGGGAGTCAGGGTCAGGTGGATCCCTGGGGCTTGCTGACTGGCCAGCCTAGCTCACTGATTAGGTACACCACTGGGGGATCCGCTCTTAAAATGAAGTGGGCGGTGCTTGAGGAGTGAAATCTGAGCTGTCCTCCAGCCTCCACACACATGTGAACCACACACAAGCACTGGTCATTTGGCCAGTGAGATACTTCACTCCCAAGATTTGGATACTAGCATATATTTCTAAAGTTGAACAAATATCCAGTAAATGGGACTTCTGATTGAGAATACTGGAGCCACACTGTCCAATTTATGATTACCAATACTGGATAATCCATTAGAATCTAGACTTTCCAACTCAGGACTATCAAATACAGGATAGTCTACCCATATTGGTCAATACGTGGTCTATTTTATCCCATTCACTTGGTGTGGAGTGATGGATGCCCGAAGTCACGCACTAATATTCCAAGAACAAAAAGCACACACTCACAGATGAACTTTGTGTAGCTTATGAAGTGTTGAAAATATTCAAATTGTTTTTGACATTTCAAGACCAAGAAGTTTAATACAGAAACTTGGGTTTCCAGTTTACTGGACAACATTGTCCTCATGGGGACCCAATTCCCATTTTGATGCTACTGTTTGGGGCTGAGTCTCAAGTGTCCTCTCCAGAAGTGAGTATATGTTTTCTCACTGTGATGGTCACCTGGTGCCTTTGAGCATCTGAGTGTATGACCCCACCCCTGGTCTGTGCTAACCTATGAAAATCTAGGAACTAGCTAGCTTAAGCTTGTCTGGGAGAGAGCACTCAAGGAAGCCATGACAATGTGTGTCATCATACACTGACTGAGAACCATCTATTCAGATAGGTTGCTCCTCCTGGCTCCTATATGGCAG
Organism: Mus musculus; assembly: GCF_000001635.26. Classification (NCBI taxonomy): domain Eukaryota; kingdom Metazoa; phylum Chordata; class Mammalia; order Rodentia; family Muridae; genus Mus; species Mus musculus. The sequence goes on along the minus strand of NC_000074.6, from coordinate 69,543,099 downwards.
AGTTAGCCCTTTAAAGCAGTGGTTCTCAACCTGTTCTCGACCCCGTTGGGGGTCACATATCAGATATCCTGCATACATACCAGATATTTACATTGTGATTCATAACAGCAGCAAATGTACTGTATGGAGTAGTAATAAAATAATGTTATGGCTGGGGGTCACCACAACATGAGGAACTGTATTAAAAGGCTACAGCATTAGGAAGGTTGAGGACCACTGCTCTAGAGACTGTTGGGCTTCTAGCTGGGTTTTGTGGCTGCTCGTAGGTTCCGGGTCGCATGATCTAACAGTCAACTCCTCACTTTGGATGTCCTTTCTGATCCAGAAGACATCAGAGGCCATACTTAGTGAATTGAACTAGGTATCATGTAAGAAGTGGCGGAGAAAGCCTAGAGTCTCAGTGAATGTGTATTGTTGACATCAGATAAGGACATGTTGTCACAGACCTCAGAATCTCAGACCTATGGAGAAAATGGCAATGTCTCCTCTAAGGGGAGAGGCTCAGAGGAAAATGGCAAAGCCTTCCTCTGGACCAAATGTAGATATTGAGAGTGTGCACAGGAAATGTCCACTGTAGCTTTCTCTCCCTGGATATTTATAGTCTGAAGACTGTTCCCCTATAAAGACCATTCCTACTAAGATTAGGTAAACCTGTCTACTTGATCCAGCTGTATACCATACACCCTGTCTCCTTTGTTTATCTGCATCTACTAACCCCACTTCCTTGTTCAGCCATATGCACTCACCCTGCCTCTCTGTTTATATAATAAAAACATGTTTCCATTATGTGCTGAAGTTTCTTCAACTGAGAGCTCAGACCACCCAACCTTGGCTTTTCTGCTTCTGGATTTGTTTGTTTTTTTCATTCTCTTGCCACCCCAGTCAGGGCCGTGTCCCCAGAGCCATGCTAGATGTAGCAGTGTTCTCTCCAGCGTGGGTCTATCCTTGAATCCAGCACTGGCTATAGAGTCCAAATGCTTTGAGAATTCCTGGGTCAGGAGGCTGACCAGTGGTTCCAATGGTTGTAGGTGCTTTAGTTTGCTCCTCTGTTCCTGTGATAAAACACTCATCAAAAAAACAACTTAGGAGAGGGAAGGATTAATTTGGGTTGTGGGTCACAGTCTACCATCAAAGGAAGCTTGTGCAAGAACTCAAGGCTGGAACGCAGAGGCAGGAATGGAAACAAAGACCATGGGGGAATGTTTACTGGCTTGTTCTATGTGGCTCACTCGGACAGCTTTCTTATACAGCCCAGGAGAATGTGCCCAAGGTTGGCACTGCCTACAGTGGTCTGAGCCCTCTCGCACCAATTTGAAATTAAGAAATGTTTCCACAGACATGAAAACTGGCTGATCTGATAGGGGCAGTTCTTTAGTTAAGGTTCCCCCTTTCAGGGGACTCCAAGCTTGTGCCAAGTTGACAACTGAAGCTAGCTATGATAGGGTTCTTTGTCCAGTTCCCTTCTCCGGGCGTGTATCCATTTCTCTGTAGCTGAGACAGTCATTTGGTGGGCATTGCTGTCAGCTAGTGGACACTTGAAAATCCTAGATTCTTAACCTGTGGGTAGTGATCCTCTTGGGGTCTGCTATCCTGCATATCAGATATTACATTATGATTTATAGCAGTAGCAGATTTACAGTTATGAAGCAGCAACAAGATAGTTCTTCTAATACTATGAATGACACTTTATCAGTCATTTTCTTTACAACTGAAACTCTGGGAATTCCAAATTAACATCCTTGCCTGTGAGCAAGGATGGGGGGGGCACTTCCCAGCATCTCTTCCAGAATGGGGTGCTTCTGCTTATTTTTCATACAGCTTTTCCAGGTTGGCTTGGGCAGAATCCTCCTCTGAGCAATGAACACTACTTGCTTCCCACTGAATTTTTTCTCCAATTCACGAACTAGCCTGACATGAATTTTCTGGAAAGACTTAAAGCTGAGGAACTGGTACAAAAATTATGGTAGCTTTCCGACCACCACCAACTTCAATTTCCTTGGTTGTGGTGATGTTGACTTCCTGCAGCAGAACCTTGACATCTGCGTTCATCTCCAGCTCGAGCAGCACCTGAGAGATGCCAGACTTGGAACTCATCCGGCTTCTCCCCATTTGGCTTCACAGTCTTGGCACTCGAGCTGAACATGGCTTCATCCTTACGGAGTGCCAACTTATAAAGAGGGACAGCTGTCGAGAGAACTGCAACAAGATAATTTTATGGTTGAGAGTCCTCACAACAGGAGGAGCTGTGTTAAAACTCCAACCACTGTCTTAGATGAGAACCTGTAGTGAGTAAGGCTGACACAGGTGGTACTAAGGACCCCCTCCTCACAGTTTGGAGCCTCCCCAGCTCCTGTAGAACTGGCTGAGACCTCAGTGGCTACTACATTGAGGCTCAGCTCCTCTGTCCACCCAACTCTGTCTTCCTCCCTTTCTCACGAATATTTTGCTGGGGGGGGAGTGGGGGGGGCACTTCCCAGCATCTCTTCCAGAATGGTTCCTAAGGAGCACACTTCAAGACTTGGCAGGTCTTTGTAAAAATCTGGCATCCCCCCAAAATCATCTTAGAACATCTGGATTCTTTTACAGCTGAGAATTCCATATCAAGAAGGGCTTTCCAGCTGTGGCTCATGGCTGAAAGTCTGCTGTTTGCAGAGCAAGTACCTGGGTAATTTGGATACTGTTGTGGCCACCTCAGATGTTGATATAAAACAAGAAGAGACAAAGAGAGACACATTCTGTTTAAATAATCAAACCAAATCCAAGTGCTTGTACGCCACAGCTGCTTGGGGGGAAACAGTTCCAGCTTCTTGCCTTCTTCCAACTGCGGGCCTTCTGGCTTCCCCAAACCTGTGTGTGTCTTCTGGCTTTCACTTAGAAGAGAAGACACTGGTCTTTGCCTTCTGGCTGATCAGCCCAATCAAAGCAAGGCACCTTGTCCAAAGGTGAGGTTGTGACTTCATCATCCAAATGATACATTGTGTTTCAGAGTGCCTGCAAATGTACTGTCATCTTCAGAGAAAAAATTTAAACTCTTTGGTCTGGGACTCAGGGACAGAATCCATAATTTCATGACTTCCTCTCAAGACTGTTCTCATGTTGTACAAGTTCCTGCCCAAACAAATCACCTACATTTTTTTCTGGAATCTCCTGCTCATTTGTGTCTGTCAATGCAGCAGTGGGTCTACTTCTCTACCCTTTGTTGCTGTTGTTGTTACATTTATTCTCTCCTACACACAATGCTACAGATACTTTTGTAGAAGCTGAGCACTGGAAAGTTTCATTGGAAGCTTCACATCCTGCCCCTGTGGCTAGGAGCTGTTCTTGACATCTGCTCTAAGTCTTGCCTCTCCGCCTCCCCAAGCTGTTCTTGCTCTAGGACTGCACTGAACTGTAGGAGCATAGGTCATCTGGAGAGTTCGTATTAAACTGGAAACTTCAGGGGACCAGCAGGATGGCTCAGTTGGTCAAGGCGCTCTGCTGCTGAGTCTGATGACCTGAGTTTGATTCCTGGAACTCACATGGCAGAGAGAGAGAGAGAGAGAGAGAGAGAGAGAGAGAGAGAGAGAGAGAACTGACCTCCATGTGCATGAGTTTGTATGCATGAGTGAGAGTGGGAGAATAAATGGGAAAAATACACATGTAGAAAGAAGTGAGACAGGAAGTCACACAGCCTTCCTTTTCACCAGTCTCTGTGGGATGGTTTCCTGGCCGAGAGGAGCAGAGCTGCCCTCAGGTCTATCTCCCTTCTGTCCATATCAGGGAGTTGGGCAGGGCTCTCCTGAGGAAGCAGCACACCCCCAGGCTCTGCTTCATCCACTTAGCCTAGGCCCGTGCTCCTCAACCTTCCTAATGCTATGACCCTTTAATACAGTTCTTCACCTTGTGACGACCCTTCCCTGCCAACAATAAAATTATTTTTGTTGCTACTTCATAATTGTAATTGTCCCACTGTTATATCTGATATGCAGGATGGTCTTAGGCAACTCCTGTTGCCTGATATATGATGGCGGTGGGGTTGGGGGAGAGGGGCATAAGGGGTGCAACCCACAGGTTGGGACCTTAGAACTACTGTTCTAAGACCTTCCCAGAAGTCTTCACTTCTAAGGCAAACTTGGATCCAGACATTACTTGATTCCAAGACTCGGAGGCCCCCTGAGCTCTGTTTTATCTCACTTTGGGTCCGACAAGACACAGTTAAAAACAGTGATCCTTATGCGCCCCAGCCTTGTCTCAGCTCTCAATGTCAGCCTGTGTTGTCCTTGCAGCAGCTAGATGGGCATGGTGGGAGTTTGCAAGTGAGCAAGGGGAGGATGTTTGGGAGCCACACCCCGGGGAAGCAATCAGCAGCTACCAGGGGTGGGAAGAAGCAGAGGCTTAGCTGTGACTCAGCATAGCATCAAGCAAGAGCCCAGACAGCCTCAAAGATCTCTGGGTAGCCTGAGTTTAGGGCAGGCTTTCACACTCTTTCACTGCTCCATCACTGCCACAGGCTCCTTCAGAAGGAGGTGCAACTCAAACTTCCGGAAGTTTTCTGTAGCTGATAGCTTAACACTGTCTCCTGGCAGCAGGCTGGTCACGGGGGGGGGGTGGGGGGGGGAGGAGGAGGAATGTGCCGAAGTTGGGGCACACCACACCACAGCATCCACCACCCACATATTATCTCACTTAACTCTCTCAGAACTCCAAGGAAGCTGATTCTAGTGTGTTGCTGCCTACGTCTGCTTTACAGAGAAACACAGGGAGGCCCAGAAGAGTCTCTTTACTCACTCAAAGTCATGGCGCCAATGAGTGATAGTTCATCTTTCTGGAGTTTCCCCAAGATTCTTTCTTATAAAGACTCTCAGTTTTTCCCAGTAGCTTTGTAGAATTAAAACGCACGGATGCCAAGGGCTGGGGACACAGCTTATGGGTAATTGTCTAGTCTGCAAAGCTTCAGATTTGAGTCCCAGCACTAGAAAAAACAAACTTATAAACTCCTATAGTTCTTCTTGTTTTCACTTGGTTGATTTTTGCCCCTGAGTTTGATTATTTCCTTCCCTCTACTTATCTTGGGTGAATTTGCTTCCTTTTGTTCTAGAGCTTTTAGGTGTGCTGTCAAGCTGCTAGTGTGTGCTCTCTCTAGTTTCTTTTTGGAGGCACTCAAAGCTATGAATTTTTCTCTCAGGAGTGCTTTCATTGGGTCCCATAAGTTTGGGTATGTTGTGGCTTCATTTTCATTAAACTCTAAAAAGTCTTTAATTTCTTTCTTTATTTCTTCATTGCCCAAAGTATCATTGAAGAGAGTGTTATTCAGTTTCCACGTGAATGCTGGCTTTGTATTATTTATGTTGTTATTGAAGATCAGCTTTAGTCCATGATGATCTGATAGGATGCATGGGACAATTTCAATATTTTGGTATCTGTTGAGGCTTGTTTTGTGACCAATTATATGGGCAATTTTGGAGGAGGTACCATGAGGTGCTGAGAGGAAGGTATATCCTTTTGTTTTAGGATAAAATGTTCTGTAGATATCTGTTAAATCCATTTCTTTCATAACTTCTGTTAGTTTCAATGTGTCTCTGTTTAGTTTCTGTTTCCAGGATCTGTCCATTGATGAGAGTGGGGTGTTGAACTCTACCACTATGATTGTGTGAGGGGCAATGTGTGCTGTGAGCTTTACTAAAGTTTCTGTAATGAATGTGGCTGCCCTTGCATTTGGAGCATAGGTATTCAGAATTGAGAGTTCATCTTGGAAAATTTTACCTTTGATGAGTATGAAGTGCCCCTCCTTGTCTTTTTTGATAACTTTGGGTTGGAAGTCGATTTTATTCGATATTAGAATGGCTACTCCAGCTTGTTTTTTCAGACCGTTTGCTTGGAAAATTGTTTTCCAGCCTTGCACCCTGAGGTAGTGTCTGTTTTTTTTCCCTGTGATGGATTTCATGTAAGCAGCAAAATGTTGGGTCCTGTTTGTGTAGGCAGTCTGTTAGTCTATGTCTTTTTATTTGGGAATTGAGTGCATTGATATTAAGAGATATTAAGGAAAAGTAATTGTTGCTTCCTGTTATTTTTATTGTTAGAGTTGAGATTCTGTTCTTGGGGCTGTCTTCTTTTAGGTTTGTTGAAGGATTACTTTCTAGCTTTTTCTAGGGCGTAGTTTCCATCCTTGTATTGGTGTTTCCCCATTATTATCCTTTGAAGGGCTGGATTTGTGGAAAGATATTGTGTGAATTTGGTTTTGTCATGGAATACTTTGGTTTCTCCATCTATGGTTAATGAGAGTTTTGTTGGGTATGGTAACCTGGGCTGGCATTGGTGTTCTATTAGTGTCTGTATAACAACTGTTCAGGATCTTCTGGCTTTCATGGTCTCTGGTGAGAAGTCTGGAGTAATTCTAATAGGCCTGCCTTTATATGTTACTTGACCTTTTTCTCTTACTCCTTTTAATATTCTGTCTTAGTTTAGTCCATTTGTTGTTCTGATTATTATGTGTCAGGAGAAATTCCTTTTCTGGTCCAATCTATTTGGAGTTCTGTAGGCTTCTTGTATGTTCATGGGCATCTCTTTCTTTAGGTCAGGGAAGTTTTCTTTTATAATTCTGTTGAAGATATTTGCTGGTCCTTTAAGTTGAAAATCTTCATTCTCATCTACTACTATTATCTGTAGGTTTGGTTTTCTCACTGTGTCCTGGATTTCCTTGATCTTTAGAATTACCATCTTTTTGCATTTTGTATTTTCTTTGATTGTTGTGTCATGTTTTCTATGGAATCTTCTGCACCTGAGATTCTGTCTGTCTTGTACCTTGTTGTTGATGCTCACATCTATGGTTCCTGATTTCTTTCCTAGTGTTTCTATCTCCAGAGCTGTCTCCCTTTGTGTGCTTTTGTTTTTAATTGTTTCTACTTCCATTTTTAGATCCTGGATGGTTTTGTTCAATTCCATCACCTGTTTGGTAGTGTTTTCCTGTAACTCTCTAAGGGTATTTGTGTTTCCTCTTTAAAGTCTTCTAGGTGTTTACCTGTGTTTTCCTGTATTTCCTTCTTAAAGTCCTCCATCATCATCATGAGAAGTGACTTTAGATCCATATCTTGTTTTTCTGGTGTGATGGTATATTCAGGACTTTCTACGGTGGGAGAGTTTGGTTCTGATGATGCCAAGTAACCTTGGTTTCTGTTGCTTCTGTTCTTAAGCTTGCCTCCTGCCATCTGATTATCTCAAGTGCTTGCTGCCCTCAGTATATCTGATTGGAATATGTCTTTCCTATAATCCCAGTTGATTCAGGACTCCTCAGAGTCCAGCTTTCTCTGTGATCTTTTGATTGTGGGCTCCTGTTAACTTGAGATTCTGGGTGTGTCAGAGTTTTTGGCAGTCAAGCTTCCTCTGAGACCCTGAAATACTGGTGTGATCCACCTCAGGTTATCCTGAGATCCTGTTGTCCTAAGATCCTGGGCATGTTACAGTGCCTGGAAGTGGTGTCACCCTGCGGTCAGTGATCTTACGATCATGTGTAGAGTTCTCAGGGGACTGTGGGGGTGTCCACCGACTCCGTGCCCTAGGTGACTGGGTGCTGGCACAGAAGGGATTTGTGCCCCTGGTCAGGCCAGTTTTCTACTTCCCTTCTGCTGTGTAAGGTCCCGCATGATTGGATTGGAACAGATGTTGTGTTCCACTCACCAGTGATCCTAAGATCGCGTGGAGAGTCCTCTAGCAACCATGGTGGTGTCCGCCAACTCTGCTCCCTAGGTGACTGGGTGCTGGTTTTGACTGGAAGGAACTTGTGCCCCTGGTCAGGGCAGTTTTCTGCTTCCCTTAGGCTCTTTTATACTGAGCCTCACTAGATTATTTACCTGCTTTAGGGTCCTGGGCACCTAGACATGCATACTTTAAGACATCAGCTCCTAGGCCTTCTATAAGGAAAGGAAACCAAAAAATTCAGTTAGTTTATAAATACTTTCCCATTGTCTCTTTTGAAGTACTGTATTGGATACTTTAACGTGACTTAGTTAAAGAAACTACATACATTTTACTTCATTGTACATGTTTAACTTTTGTAGATTTATATAGAGGAGTATTTTGCTGCTATGTGTTTTCTATGCACTATGTGGTAGAATTGAGTGGGGAATGCCCTGGAATTGTAGTTATGGACAGTTGTGAGCTGCCATGTGGGTAATAGCACTCAAAACTCAATGCACTACAAACAAAACTAGATTGCTTAACCTCCAAGCCATCTCTTCATAATATATTACTTATACTATGTTATATATAATACAGAAAGTTTTATCATAAGGTCTATTGTCAACTTTAATGCAAAAATATCACCAAGAAACATTCGGTCAATATGTCTTGTGTTGGCTAATGGGCCAAATAAAGACATTTTGAACTGTAACCATGACCCTGCTCCCCCATATTCACCTTGTGCACATGTGGTGTGTGCATTGATACACATGTGAAGGACAGAGACTGACACTGTCTTCCTCTCATTTTCCTGTGTCCCACACATGAGGAGCTAAGTGTGTGGTGGTCAGAGGATTTGCCACTTGACATTTCTCTTCTGCCACATTATGTGTTCTGGGTCCCTCAGTTTTAAAGACATGTTCACTCACCCAAATACCTGGTGTGTTTGATTTACTCTCTTGGAGCACACTGACTCTCAGACTTGCAGGCAAGTAAGCTTTGGGGATCCCCTTATCCCCACATCTTCACTCAGGATTTCAGGGCAAGTGTTTTACCAGTTGAGTTTTACTGACCACCCTAGCCCCTTATTCTTATTCCTATTCTTATTCTGCACTAGGTTATGAAGGGGAACCAATCACACAACTGTAGATTTTCTGTAGTCCCCTTGCTTCTTGATCATTTTGTAGTTCTAAGGGGCTAATTATTCTTTAATTTGGAGCTTGATATAGATAATATAAGAATAAATTATAAATTTTAGTTTCCAGATATTCTTTTGCTCATTGAATGTTTTCTTTAAAAACACTGAACTGTCCAACTGTAGTTTTTCATTTTGTTAGTCCATTTATTTCCCACACATAACTTACATAGCTACTGTGTAGAATATAGATTCTACTATCTCTCCAGATCTTCCTATTCTTATATCTTTATGTTCCTCTTCCCTGTCAAGTTTAACACACTCTATAAATTTATATTATGAAATGGAACGAGCCATACTCTTTGGAACCCTAGTTTCATTTTGCTTAAAGTCTTTTGAATATCAAGCATGGGGGTTGGATAGTATAGGTTATCACATTGTAGGGATATTTACCCAATTTTGGTGTCAGTCCAGGGGCACACTGAGGATTTTATGGCAAAGCATGAGGTCCTGCTTTGCTAACATTTAGCACCTGGATTACCATGGACACTTTATCTAGTACCTTAGGAGTGTGTTGTGCTCCTGCTGGTAGTGAGGTATGGAAACACTACTCATGGGCATAAAACAAAAGAAATGAAAAAAAAATCAAAGTAATGATGACTTAGGGTTTAGATTTTCATTTGTTATCAAAAATTTATATAGATTCAAGAGATCTGTAGAATTGCATCTATAGGTCATTCCTATGCAAGACCCAAAGCCTGTCAATCACCCACAGGACACACACAGCTTATCAAAATCTGTGCAACAACCCCCCACAGCCTGTTAATTATTCATAGGAAAAGCCGACAGGCTGGCAGTCACCCATAAGAAGTGCCCAAGTCCTGTCAACCATTCACTGGAAACGTCCCCAGCCTGTCAGTTATCTATAAGCAACTCACAAATCCTGAGAGTCAACCAGAAGAAATAATCACAGCCTGCCAGTCATCCACAGAAAATTCCTACAGCCTGTCATTCATGCATAAAAAATGGCCATGGTCTGTTAATCATCTACAGGACATGCGCACAACTGATCAGTTTTGCATACAAAGTGTTCAAAGCCTGTCAATTGTGCATTGGAAACTCCTATAGCCTGTGAGTCATCCAATGGAAACACCCACAGCCTGTCAATCATTCATAGGCAATGCCAACAGCCTGTCAATCAACCACATGTCCTGGCCACAGACTGTCAATCATCCACAGTAAACACATACCAACCCTGTCACTCGTCCAAAGGACAAGCCCACAATCGGTTAATCTTCCATAGGAAATGCCTACACCCTGTCAATCATTCACAGGAAATACCCAAAGCCTGCCAACCATACATAGTACACATCTACAACTTTTCAATACACACAGGAAACATGCACAGCCTTTCAGTCATCCACAGGATATGTCCACAGCCTGTCACTCATCTATAGTAAATGACTGCTACCTGCAAATCATCCATAGGAAATGTCCACGGCCTATCTGTCATGTATAGAAAGTACCCAAATCTTGTCATTCACCCACAGTGTATACCCACAGCTTGTTAGTCATTCACAGGAAATGCCCACAGACTTTCAATCATTCATAGGGTATACCCACATCGTGTCAATTATCCTTAGAACATTCCCACAGCCTGTCAGGCATATGTAACAATTACAGCTTGTCAATTATCCATAGCAAATACCCTCAACCTGTCAGTCTTCATAGGAAAAGCCCATAACCTATCAACCATCCACAGGAAATAGCTACAGCCTGTTAGTTATGCACATGGTACACCCCCAACCTGGCAATCATCTTGAGGGAAAACCTATATCCTATCAATCATCCATAGGAATTCCCCACAGCTTGAGAATCATCCATGAGAAATGCACATAGCTGATAGCCAAATACCGCAGGGATAGAGTGGGTAGCACTGGAGTGCAGACATACCTGTGAGCACAGGTAAGACTGGAGGGACCTGCCCAGAACCCTCAGGACACAGGATCCAAAGAACAGCCATGGACAGGTCCTTCTGGTTTCTGTCTGCACCCAGGAGCTGACACTGTGCCACAGCTTTTCATACCCAAATTCCTCTCAGAGAGACCTGGTCTCCCAGGAGTACTGACACACAGGCTTGCAGGAGAGACAAGTCCCAGTCAGAGACAGTGAGACCAGCTAGCGCCAGAGATAACCAGATGTCAAGAGGCAAGGGCAAAAGCATAAGCAACAGAAACCAAGCCTACTTGGCATCATCAGAACCCAGTTCTCCCACTACAGCGAGCCCTGGATACCCCAACACACCACAAAAGCAAGTCTCTGATTTAAAATCACATCTCATGATGATGATAGAGGACTTTAAGAAGGATGTAAATAACTCCCTTAAAAATACAGGAAGACACAGTTAAACAGAAGTCCTTAAAGAGGAAACATAAAAATCCCTTAAAGAATTACAGGAAAATACAACAAACAGGTGAAGAAATTGAACAAAACCATCATCCAGGATCTAAAAATGGAAGTAGAAACAATAAAGAAATCACAAAGAGAGACAACCTTGGAGATAGAGCACCTAGGAAAGAGGTCAGGAGTTATAGATGCAAGCATCACCAACAAAATACAAGAACTAGAGAAGAGAATCTCAGGTGCAGAAAAGACAATAGGAAACATTGACACAACAGTCAAAGAAAATGCAAAATGCAAAAAGTTCCTAATCCAAAACATCCAGGAAATCTAGGACACAATGAAAAGACCAAACTTAAGGATAATAGATATAGAAGAATGTGAAGATTCCCAACTTAAAGGGCCAGTAAATATCTTCAACAAAATTATAGGAGAAAACTTCCCTAACCTAAAGAAAGAGATGCCCATGAACATACCAGAAGCCGACAGAACTCCAAATAGATTGGACCAGAAAAGAAATTCCTCCTGTCATATAATAATTAGAACAATAAATGGACTAAATAAAGACAGAATATTAAAAGCAGTAAGGGAAAAAGGTCAAGTAACATATAAAGGCAGACTTATCAGAATTACACCAGACTTCTCACCAGAGACTGAAAGGTAGAAAAATCTTAGGCAGATATCATACAGTCCCTAAGAGAATACAAATGCCAGCCTAGGCTACTTTACCAGCAGAACTCTCAAATACCATTGATGGAGAAACCAAGATATTCCATGACAAACCAAATTTACACCATATCTTTCCATAAAACCAGCTGTACAAAGAATAATAGATGGAAATCTCCAAAACTAGGAGGGAAACTACACCCTAGAAAAAGCAAGAAAGCAATCTTTCAACAAACCCAAAAGAAGATATCCACAGAAACATAATTCCACCTCCAACAACAAAAATAACAGGATGTAACAATTACTTTTAATCAATAACTCTTACTATAAATGGACTCAATTCCCCCCAGAAGACATAGGTGAGCAGGCTAGATATAGAAACAGGATCCAGCATTTTGCTTCCTACAGGAAACACACCTCAGTGACAAAGAGAGACACTACCTCAGAGTAAAATATTGGAAAACAATTTTCCAAGCAATTGGTCCCAAGAAAGAAGATGGACTAGCCATCCTAATACTGAATAAAATCAATTTTTAACCAAAAGTTATCAAAAAAGACAAGGAAAGACACTTCATACCAGTCAAAGGAAAAATCCACCAAGATGAACTCTCAATTCTGAACATCTATGCTCCAAGATGCAAAAGCAACCACATTCACAAAAGAAACTTTGCTAAAGTTCAATGCACACATCATACCCCACACAATAATAGTGGGATACTCTTAGCAATGAACTGATGATGGAAACAGAAAGTAAACAGAGGCACAGTGAAACTAACAGTAGAAATGGTTCTAACAGATATGTATAGAACATTTCATCCTAAAGCAAAAAAACATACCTTCTTCTCAGTACCTCATGGTACCTTCTCCAAAACTGACCATATAAACGGTCACAAAACAGGCCTCAACAGACACAAAAAGAATGAAATAATCTCATGCACCCTATCAGATCACCATGTACTAAGGTTGGTCTTAAATAACAACAACAACAACAACAATAGCAACAACAAGAAACAGAAAGCACACATACACATGGAAGCTGAACAAGACTCTACTCAGTGATAACTTGGTCAAGGAAGAAATAAGAAATTAAAGGCTTTTTAGAAGTTAGTGAAAATGAAGACATATCACACCAAAACTTATTGGACACAATGCAATTTTAAGAGGAAAACTCAAAGCTTTAAGTGCCTCCATGAAGAAACTGAAGAGAGCTTACAGCTTGACAGTACAACTGAAGGCTCTAGAACAAAAAGAAAAAAATACACCCAACAGGAGATGAAGGCAGGAATGAATCAAACTCAGGGCAGAAATCAACCAATAGAAAGAAAAGGAACGGGACTGGCGAGATGGCTCAGTGGTTAAGAGCGCCGACTGCTCTTCCAAAGGTCCTGAGTTCAAATCCCAGCAACCACATGGTGGCTCACAACCATCCGAAACAAAATCTGATGCCCTCTTCTGGAGTGTCTGAGGACAGCTACAGTGTACTTACATATAATAAGTAAATAAATCTTAAAAAAAAAAAGAAAAGAAAAAGAGCTATACAAAGTATCAACCAAACCAGGAGCTGGTTCTTTGAGAAAATCAACAAGATAGATTAACACTTAGGCAGACTAACAAGAAGGCACAGAGACAGTATCCAAATTAATAAAATCAGAAATGACAATGGAGACATAATAACAAAATATGTCTTTAAAATGATTTTTAATGTCGAATATTGACAGTTGTAAATATAAAATCATGTTCTACAAAAAAATAAACGGAAGGTGAATATGCAAATTTTATCAGGAAGGTGTACAGTGACCTAACTAAAGTTTTATTAAGCACTGTCTGAATTTGTCAATAGATATTGGACCAGAAAAAAAAATAATGCCACTGGAAAAAAGAAGAAATAAAGGAAAAAAGAAAAAAAAACAAATATAAATAGGAGCAAATAGCACAAGAACATGAAGTGACCCACAGTGTCGCAGGACCATCATGGGGAACCAGAGAAGGGCACCTGACTCCAAGATTTTTGCCAGCTCCCTCTTCTACCCTACCTGCCCATCCGGAGGAGCACGCAGCTGCCAGTGGATGAGAAAAATCCCAGTTCTCTTCACTATGCTGAACTTACCATAGGTAGAGGTAGAGAGAATGGATCAAGCCACCTGTGAATGGTCTGGCCAGTCCAGGTTAATGAGCATGAAATGGAGTCCCTTGTAGGGTCTCCCTGTGTCCTGAGAAGGTCTTGGGGCACTCCCATCTATGTGAGTGAGCCAGGTCTGAGTGCCAACATCAAGAGAAGAAAGCTCAGGTCTCTGGCCCTAAAACAAGTACCTTGGTCTGAGCCAACAGAATGTCAGGCTTCTTTCCTATAGAATAATAAATCCATGTTTGGGAGACTCTCCAAGACAGGGGACATTTCTATATCAGAGAAAGAACTGTGGAGTTCAACAATGCCTGCTCCACAGTCAGCTGTGAGCCTTTACGTAGGCTCCTGGTGCGGCCAGCATGTCTGGCCTCCTGAAGGCACTGAGTTATTTCTGGACTAGGAATCCAGACCAGAGACACCTAGCAGCCGCAAATTGACCCTCCTGCCTTGTCGCCCCCTCCTATTTATCTGAGATGAGGTCAGAAACTGACATTGTATATTCATTTCTGGCCAATCAGAACATGTCACTACACCCTTATTTACCAACAGGCCCTGTCACCAGACAGAGCTGCCTCACTGCCAAAGACACAGTTTAATGGATGCAGATAGTGATGAACTTCACAGAGGCTGGTGTTCTGAGGGTGCGGGCAGCCACCTGTGCTATTGTAGTGGGGAGTGCCCTCCTCCTTGTAACCTGTACAGAGACATCATGCACTGCTCTGGCGTGACTATGGTTTCTGAGCAGCTGCTGGACTTAATTAAATGGCCCTCCGTGGGTTTCTCTTGGAGATGATGACCCATGTAAAACCCCCATCCACCTGCAAAGCAGATCCCCTAGATGTGCCTGCTCCTGCCTGATCCTAGCCCTGCCTCTGTCTGGAACCCACCCAGACATGAACAGGCTTCTAATTGGATGGTGGCTTGCCAGGGCCTTCCCACATCATTAGGATTCATCAACATAATGCCTTGGCTCCAGCCACAGCTGCCCAGCCAATCATGGGCCACCTTGACCTCAGGAAGGAGGTGACTTGTGATGTGAGCTCCTGCTGAGACCTATGTTGCATCACTGTCACATGAGAAGGGGCTCCAGAAGGACTTGCCACCAAAAGCATGCTGAAGCCTGCCATCAAATATTGATAAAGTCAGAGGGGAGAGGACTATGTAACTGAATTATCAATGGCCAGACCTGGCTCTCAGGCCCTGCAGTCAGGGAGGGGCCTACATGGTGGGCTTGCTGTTATTGTTTTTTCATGAAACTCCTTCTTTGATTTATTGACTTGAATTAATTTTTTATTGGTTATTTTCTTTATTTACATTTCACATGTTATCCACCTTCCTGGTTCCCTCCCTGCTCACCCCCCAACCCCAAACCGGATGCTCTCAGCCAACCATTGGACTCAACCCAGGTCCTAAGTGAGGAGTTAGAGAAAGGACCGAAGGCTGTTGTTTTTAAACAGGAACACTCTGGTTCATTTTTACTCTGAAACAATTTGTGGAGCATGTTTGTTAGATTGAGCTCATGAGGCAAACACCACACAGGCATTCAAGGTCAGAGCCACTAGCTTGCCACATGGGTGACCTGCCTTCCCAGGAGGAGAGGATGAGGCCTGAACCACATGCTCCTAAGGCAGCCCAGGCTGGGCCTATAGACTGCAAGCCCTAGAGGCAATGAGGAATGGGGATGGGAAGCAGGTATGTGAGACAAGAAACTTCTGGAAGATTTCTTACCTTTTGAGCTTAGTGAGACCTTTGAGAATGTTCTGAGCTTTCAGCAGCATTGTGTTGTGTTACTTAGGGCTCTTACACGTCTCCTTTTATCCTACATGCACCTGTGCCCACCCTGTTAGGAGACAGTTTCCTGAGTCCAGTCATCTCAGAAACTCCTTGGAATACATTGCTGACAGGCTCAAAACTGAGTTTATGTTCCTAGGCTCCACAACCTAACTCCTTCCTGTTCTGCTCCTTCAAGTGTTCCAGGTTTGTCTGATGGCCAGTGGAGGATGTAAAAAGGGAAGACAGCTGTTATCCCTTTATGTAAACTAAGGCACACAAGTCATAAGTGTGCTGCCTGTCTTGACTTAATTAATGTGTGTGACTTGCCCACTCCTTTGTTCCCTTAACATTCTAAAATTCTGGGCCAGAGTCCAGAAGGGGACCTGCCAGCAAAAGCTAAATCAAGGACCCTGAAACATGTGACCCAGATAAGGCCAAGAATGTCACCAATGTTAACTTCCTTGTTAATTTCCTTGCTTAAGCCCTTATGTCAAAATTGGTCAATGCAACAGCCCACCCTTGCTTTTTGTCTCCATTCTATAAAAATGCTGTACAGCCTTTATTCAGGGATACAGTTCAGATCATGAAATGGCCACCTTCCTGAGCACTCAGAAAAAAAACTTTAATTTTTAAGCTTCAAAAAAAAAAATAAGCAAGCCGGGCGTGGTGGCGCACGCCTTTAATCCCAGCACTCGGGAGGCAGAGGCAGGCGGATTTCTGAGTTCGAGGCCAGCCTGGTCTACAAAGTGAGCTCCAGGACAGCCAGGGCTATACAGAGAAACCCTGTCTCAAAAAAAAAAAAAAAAAAAAAAAAAAACAAAAAACAAAAAAAAAATAAGCACTATCAATCACAGGTCATTAATATCTCTCAATATAAATCGACTCAATTTTCTAATTAAAAACACACACACACACAAGCAAATAGAATGGATGTGAAAACAAGATACACTATTGTAGTGCATACAAGAAACACACATCAGCAATAAAGATAGTCATTACCTCAGAGTGCAGGGCTGAACCAAAATTTTTCAAGCAAGCAGACCTAAGTATCAAGCTGAGTCAAACTAAGACGAAAACCTTCTAATATCTAATACTATAGACTTTCAACCAAAGATAATCAAAAGAGACAGGCTTCCCTCTATGAGTATCCTTCATACTGTATGAGTATACTTCATATACTTCATACAGGCTTCCCTGTATGAGTATGCTTCATACTCATCAAAAGAAAAATCTACTGAGATGATATCTCAATTCTGAACATCTATGTTTCAAACACAAGGACAACCACATTTGTAAGACAACACTATTAAAGCTTAAAGCATACACCAAACCCCACAGATTATTAATGGGAGACTTCAACACTTCTCTTTCACCAATCTACAGGTCATCCAGACAAAAACTAAATGGAGAAATAATAAAACTAACAGATGTTATCAATCAAATGGACCTAAGCATTATGTATAGAATAGTTCACCCCAAATCAAGAGCATGTAACTTTTCTCATCACCTTCTGGAACTTTCTCCAAAATTGACCATATCGTTGGTCACAAAGAAAGCCTCTTCAGATACAAAAAATTTGAAATGACCCCTTGCATCCTATCAGAATACAGTAGGTTAAAGGTAGACTTCAATAACAACAGAAAAACCAGAAAGCCTACACACTCATGGGAACTGAACAACTCTCTACTCAATGATCTCTGGGTCAAGGAAGAAATAAAGAAATTAAAGACATTCTAGAATTCAATGTAAATGAAAGCACAACATACCTGAAATTTAAGGGGCACAATAAAAGTGCTGCTAAGAGGAAAGTTCATACCTCTAATGGCCTCCCTAAAGAAATTAGAAAGCCCTCATTCTAGAAATTTAAAACTACATCTGAATGCTCTAGTAAAAGAGGCAAACACACACAAAAGGAGTAGACAGCAGGAAACAATCCAAATCAGGACTGAACTCAATCAATTAGACACAAAGAAAACAACAAAAAGGATCAACAAAATCAAGAGCTGGTTCTTTGAGAAAATCAACAAGATAGACAAACCCTTAGCCAAACTAAAAGGCATAGAGACAGTATCCAAATAAACAAAAATCAGAAGTGATAAAGGATACATAACAATAGACAATCAGAAAATATAACGAATTAATAGGTTTTATTGAAAGACCTGTATTCACAAGGTTGGAAAGTCTCAATGAAATGGACTTTCTTTTTCTAGACAGATACCACTTATCAAAGTTAAATCAAGACCAGGTAAACTATTTACACAGTCCTATAATCCCTGAAGAAGTAGAAGCAGTAAAAGCCTCACAACCAGCTCTTACCCTCTTGCTCTCTTGCCTCTCTCTTCCCCCTTGTGCCCCCTCTCTTTCACTCCCTTCCCCTCTCTCTCCATGTGACCATGGCCAGCCCCTATGTCTCTACTTTCTCCTTCTGTCTGCCTTTCTCTGACTCTGCTACCCTCTTAACTCCCCTCCCCATGACCTACATAAGCTCCATTCTATACTAAAAAAAAAAAAGTCTCACAACTGAAAAGCCCAGGGCCAGATGCCAGATGGTTTTAGTGCAGAATTCTACCAGAACTTCAAAGAAGAGCTAATACTCCTCAAACTAGTCCACAAAATAGAAACAGAAGGAACACTGCCAAACTCATGGTATAAGCAACAGTCACCCTGATACCTAAACCAAGAAGCACTGAACAATGACAGAGAACTTCAGACCAATTCCTTTTATAAGCATTGATGAAAAAATACTCAAGAAAAGACTTGCAAAAGAAATCCAACAACACATTAAAAACATCACCCATCATGATCAAGTAGACTTCATCCAGGGATGCAGGAATGATTCAATACATTGCTGGGGTTTCTTCTTAAAGATAAAAATGTTTTTAAAACAGAGTGATGGGTGCATAATTTTAATGACATACTAAGAAAGCACTACTAGATTGTATACTTTCTAAGAATTAACTTAGTACATAAGTGTATTACATACCTATAAACCCATTATTATTGAAATATAAATTATGTTTATTTCATGTGTATGTATGTCTTGCCTACATGTATGTGTGTGCACTGTGCACATGTCTGGGCCTGTGAAGATGCAAGAGGGATTTGGATAGCCTATAATTGGCTTTGAAGATGGTTGTGAGCTGCCTTGTAGGTGTTATTGTAAGTTTCAGGGTTTGTAGCTGACAGATATTGCGGATTTCCTTTGTCCTCCAGTAGTAACAGGTTTCCTTCCAATCTTATGAACTCTGGTTAGTAGGGTGAAGAGTCTAGTTAGACCCAGCTCAACCTAATGCACTGTGATGACAGAAAGGTGACCTTCAGAAATCAGTCCTAACCATCACATTGTGTAGACCACCCAATACTCTTGGCACTAGCCTGTGCTGATAGTTGAGGCTTAATGTAGGACCCTTTGGTTAATGACTCAACAGGTTGCAACCCATTCCTGTTACTGGAGGTGTAACTTGGTGGCACAGGATGTGTAGTTGGAGCCTTGTCTCCTCTGTCAGTTTTTGGCTCCATAAGGATCCCTTGCATAAATGTATAGGAAGCTGCTAGAGTAGCTGATTTCCATATAGCTTTTCAAAGGGCCTTTAGTGTTTGTGGTCCCTCCCCTTATTTCCTACTTTACCTAGGCCTGCATGCCAGGGCTGTGGGTGCTTACATAACCGAAGGAAACTGACCCTCTACATTTTCAGGTAGGAATCCCTGGGCAGCCAACAAGGGTGACCTGGATACAATGGAGAGACTCAACTCCAGTCAATATCATGTTGATGAATAGGAGGGGCAGATAACAGAGCCTGAAAGAGGTGAGGGCTGTGGAAGGGTGTACCCCATGCCTCTACCTGTCTCTCCCAATTGCCTCTTATTAAACCCTCCTGTTCTAGCTTTTCTTTATCTCTTTATAACACTCTACACTACTTGCTCTTCCTTGGGAGATAGCATTCTCCCACTGGTTTCTTACAAGATACTAATCCTGTGCGGTTATTTAGATCATAGTTCTCATCTCAGATCCTTAACCACTAACATCCTTAAAAGAGGCCACATAACATATTTGTGGTGTTGGGTCTGGGTTTGGCAACACAGGATGATCACTTTTGTCCCATCAGGCCAGTTAGGTCCACATATTGGCAGGGCTGCAGGGTTGCAAAGGATCTGAACCATCACCTATCTGCCCTCAGTATTCCCTTTGAAGGCCATGCACAAAGATCTAGTGCAGAGTCAAAACTGACAGTGCTTTGCCCAGGCACCCAGGAGGGTGGGCTCCTGCCACTGCACTCTGAGGAAGAAACGCATAGAATACACGCATCATAGATAGCACCATTGTGTGCTCAGAGCATGTCACTGGGGTGGTGCTAGCAGAGCTGTGCTGCTGCTACGTGCTGAAGTACAGCTCACTTCACACTGGTTGTGCTCTCCTGCTTTTTAGATACAAGAGTTGCCTTTTTTTCTTTAATTATAGAATTTGGGAGTCAGATATCAGTTAAAGGGAAGGGAAGAGAGGGAAGAAGATTCGTGGGCGACCCTAGGCTCCAATAATGGAGGAAGAAATCAATTATGGTGCCCAGACAATGAACATCCCCAGAAGGAGACGCTGGTACACCCGCCTGTGGCATTCATGTCTGGGTCTTAGATGCATGCATCCTCAGAAAAAGAAGAAATATCCCCTCTACTTGATTGGCTATGATCCTATAGGTCCATTACAACGAGCGGCCAGCGTGGGTGACCTTGATACAACAGAGAAGTTAATCCACTCCAGTCAACATCATGTGGATGAATCTGATAGAAGGAAAAGGTAATGGGGCTTGAAATTGGTGAGGGGGGGTACACAGAGGTGGGTGGGATCTGTCAGGTATACTCAGAGATAAACAGAAAAATCAACTTTCAGGGCCACATACTAATAAAGGAGAGATGTCATGCTTAGGGTCATTTCCACTGGGGTCTCCTGCATTGTGTTTAATGCTCTTAGTAATATGAGACCTGCATACCCTGGAACACCAGGCCCTAGGCCTTGATTAAACTACATCATTTTATTTTTATGTTACACTAAAACTTTGAAGACACTCATGCACAGCAACACAAACACACCCACACACACACACACACAAGCACGCACAAAGGTTTTGTCTATGTGCATTTTCGATGCACCATGTGTGACACAATCAGGTTCTTGGTCCCCTCGAATTGGAGCTATACACAGTTGTGAGCTGCCATGTGGGTGCTAGCAATCAAAGCTGAGTGTTCTAGAAAAAATACCTAGAGCTGTTAACTGCCAAGCCACCTGTCTAGATTTGTCTCAATATATAGACCATTAACACTAATATACAACACTGGAAAATTTATCATAAGATAAATTGTCAACTGAAATGGAAAAAATCACTATGAAATCTTAGATCAATATGACCCATTTTTGTTAATGGATCAAAGACATTTTGAACTGGAACAAATATACATTTCCCCCACCACCACCAATCCCATTTCTCATCATATGTACATGTTATTTGTGCATTGATACACATGTTAAGGGACTGACATTGTCTTCCTCTCACTTTTCTGTGTCGCACACATGTGGAACTAAGTGTGGGGTAATCAGAGAAATCGACACTTGACAGTTCTCTTCTGCCACATTGTGGGTTCTGGGAACTGAACTCTGGCCATCAGGGCCCCTGGTGGGTTCCACCCAATGGTCCCTCAGTTTTAGAGACATGTTCACTCACCCAAATCCCATGGTATGTTTGATTTACTCTCTTGGAGCACACTGATTCTCAGACTTGTAGGCGAGTAAGGTTTGGGGATTCCCATATCCCCACATCTGCATTCAGGTTTCCAGGGCAAGTGTTTTACCAATTGAGTTTTACCACCATCCCAGCCCCTCATTCTTATTTCCTATTTTTAGGTCATACTAGGTTATGAACGGGAATCAATGACACAACTGTAGATTTTCTGTAGTCCACAAGCTTTTTGAACATTTTGTAGTTCAAAGAGGCTTGAAGTTGGAGCTTCATATAAATAATAGATGAATAAATTATAAATTATAATTTAGGATACTCGTTTGCTTAATGAATGTTTTCTTTAAAAACACTGAGTTGTCCAACTGTAGTTTTTCATTCTGTCAGCCCATTCGTTCCCCACACATAAGTTAGATATCTACTGTGTAGAATACACATTCTGCTATCTCTCCAGATCTTTCCAGTCTTATACCATTATGTTTCTCTGCCCAGTCAAGCTTCCTTACATTCTATAAATTTAAATGTTAAATGAACTGAAGCATGCTCATTGGAACCCTTGCTTCATTGAGCTTGTAGCCTTTTGAATATCAAGCATAGGAGCTAGGATGGCATAGGTTATCACCTTGTATGGATATTGACCCAATTTTGGTGTGAGTCCAGGAGCACATTGACCATTTTATGGCAAAGCATGAGGTCCTCCTTTGCTACCATCTAGTGCCTGGATTACCATGGATACTGTATCTATTACCTAACAACTAGGTTGTGCTCCCCCTGCTACCAGGTATGGAAACACTACTCATGGGCATAAAAAAATGAACTGTAGAAATGAAAAACAAACAGACAAAGAATTGATGGCTGATGTCTTAGAGTTTTGTTTGTTTTTAAGAATTTACATAGATACAAGTGATCTGTATCATTGCCATTTACCTGCGGATTGTGCCATATTTTGTTCAATGTAAGGCACAATGGGTTTCATGATAACCCTTTATTTTGTAGAGAAACAAAGTTAAAAATATTGGCAATTATAGTTGCTAAATAATAGAAATGATAAATGACATTCCAATGTTAGAGAGGCTAAAATGTGAATGAAAAGGGACAGTGAGCCCAGTGTCACTGGCCACTATTTAGGATGAGTTAGGAGGATTATCATGTTCAAGACTTAGTTGGTGAAAAAGAGTTATTTTTAAAGACATGTAAGCTTCTTTGACTAGAAAAGTTTTATATGTGTACTGTTGATAGAATCCTGTTTTACCTTCACTGAAATGTTGTGCTTGTTATAACAAGGAAGAGAAATCATTATCATGATGAGCAAATGCTGAACTCTCAGGAGCTGTAAATGCTTGTAATGTTCTAGCAGAGTTCTTGCCCATCCAACCTGAAGCCTCCCAGCAGCCCCGGGTAAGATAACAGCTATGCTTAATCTCCATTCTTTGGATCTGGAAATGGAGTCATGGAGCTCATAGAAATCCCAAGTAGTCACTAGTGAGTACCAGATATTAGAGTAGGATTTGAATTCATGCTGAGATGAACTTACTGGGAACTTTTCTATGATTCTTTGTACAGGGATGAAGGTCGTGAGAGAACACCTGCCTTATGTGGACACAGCCATGCACATTATCCCTAGCACAGTAAATGAACATTTGAGTAGTCATAAATAAATAAGGCAATTCCAGTTATTTTCTTACATCAGAAGAAAATTAGCTTCATAGTATGTGGTGCTTAAAGGAGATGGGGCTCTTATTTAGCATTTGGGAATGTCCCTAAATGCCCTTTCCATTTGCAGGACTTCGCTGCATTATGCATGTGCCCACAACCATCCAGACGTGGTGACACTATTATTAGAAAATAATTCCAGCATTAACATCCGGGATGATGAAGGCTGCACACCCTTGATTAAGGTAGCTATTGGCCATCTGTTTTGACATGAAAATGGATAGAGGTTGTCCTTGTTTGGTTTCTCTTGCTGTGATAAAACACTGACCAGAAACAACTCAGGAGAGGAAATGGTTATTTGGCTTACATTTACATATCACAGATCATTCTCAAGGGGAACCAGGGCAGGAGCTCAAATCAGGAACTGGAGGGAAGAACTGAACTGGAGTTCACAGGAGAATGCAGCTTTTCCATGGCTTTTACCAAGCCTTGCTCAGGTGTTTACTTGTTGTTGTTGTTTTTGTTTTTTAACAAAATTGAGGACTTTGTCCCAGGCATACCCCAACTCCTAAAACCGAGACTTTCCAACTTCTATCTCAATTTAAAATTAAAAAAAAAAAAGTCCACATAGTTGCCCAGAGGCCAGTCTGATAGAGGCATTTCCTCAAGTGAGAATCTTTCTAGGTGTGTTAAGCCTGTGTTGCACTGGCAAAAAGAAAAACAAACAAACAAACAAACAAAACCAACCAACAAACAAAAAACCTAACCAAAGAACTAATCTCTGAAATGCAACAACAAACCAGCACAGAGCCTGAATTCTTAGAATATCTAGGTGTGTTAACAGAACCCTTAAATTCTACCACTGGGAAAGAGATGTGGTGGGGAGATTATAAAGTTAGGCAAGCAAGCCTGGGGGTTCTTAAAAGACCTTGTGTCTAAAGAGAGTGATAATATGCAGAAGTGAAACTCTATGTTTTATTTAAGGGAAAGTATTCAGTGCAATGGTAGAAAACATCTCTCTTGACTTCCTTGAATTTAAGATGTATTTCTTTGTACAATTTTACAGGCCACCCAACGAGACAATGTGGATTGTGCTTCCGTATTGCTCACCCACAATGCGGATCCAAATCTGATAGATTTCAGTGGGAACACAGCCTTACACCATGCTATATCCAGGGGTAACTTAAGGATTGTAAAAATGCTCCTTGAGCACAACGTAGACATTGAAGCCAAAACAGAGGTAAAGATCACTCAACTTCATTCCCAGGGCACCTCTAGCAGTGACATGCACATCTATTTTCTACACACAGAAGCTCATGCATTCTCACTGAATCTATTCAGTGGAACCCTTTTATTTTCACCAAATATATTTTTTCATATTTTTTGCTAGTTCATTAAAAAAAATAGTGTATTTTGTCTCAGAATTGGCCTTGATTTTAAAATTCAAAAATAAAGTATTTAGGACCACACAAACATCACATACGCACAGACAATAAAAATAAATTC
Organism: Mus musculus; assembly: GCF_000001635.26. Classification (NCBI taxonomy): domain Eukaryota; kingdom Metazoa; phylum Chordata; class Mammalia; order Rodentia; family Muridae; genus Mus; species Mus musculus. The sequence goes on along the minus strand of NC_000074.6, from coordinate 69,518,462 downwards.
ATTTCAAGTTAAGTGATTGTAGAATAAATAGAAATGTGTTGGTGCAAAGAAGGTACTGATATGTGTTTGGCTTAGGATAAGGGTAGACTGGAAAACGAGAGAGGTAACAGGCAAATGAAGAAATTTGGTCACTGGAGAAAATATGCCAAAAAAGTTATTTAAGGTTTAAAAAGTTTTGATGTACATGGGAGAGGCTGTCAAGCTTCTGAGATAAATTCTTAGTTTAGAAAAGAAATATATTTGAAATACAGGTTGAGAAACTCTGCTCCAGACCCCTCCTGAGCACACTCCTTCAACAGGGGCATAGCACAGTGTACTCTGTATTCTGGGCTGTGGCAATGGAGGCCCCACTCCACGGAGCTAAGAAGATTGCAATCCTTGAGTGTTTGGAGAGAGTTCTGGAAGGGAGCCGTGTTATAGGCAGTGTTGGACAGGGAAAAGGCGTGTCAAAGGGAAAAGACAGCTGTGTGTGGGAAAGTGCAGCAGGTGTTGTAGGGTGAATGATCCCTTGTGACTCTTTTCTTGTCTATTTATCTTCATAAAATCGGTGATGAGCAGATTGTTGAGAAACAAGTAGTTTTGTAAAATGCAATATTTTTTTCCTTTATAGTATGGCTTGACACCATTGCAACTTGCAACATTTGAACAGAAACCTGAAATGGTAGAATTTTTAGCAGCAAAGTGTGCAAAAAGGTACAGTTTCTTCTTTTCTTCAATCTTAGTGCTGCTCTTGAGGGTGACAATTGCTTAAGTCAGGAGTATTAAAATGATAGAGAGATTGTAAGAAACTCAGAGGCATAGTTAGGAAGCTTAGCACACATGAAGTGGGAGCTGGAAAAGAGACAGTTTCACCACAACAAAGAACAGCATGCACCAGGGATCACTGCCTAGTTCAGGAGTTCACCTCATGAGCCATCCACCAAGCCAAAGGATAACCAAGATCGGTTGCTGCTCCACTGCCACTGTATTTTTACTTTTGAAAGTGTTTGTCACTGAATTAAGAGCCATAGGTGTCTATGGCAAGTGTTCTACCATGATAAACACCCACAGTCCCTAAGCCTGAAAACTTATAACCTGTGACCCCAAAGATGACAGCATAAGCCATTTCTTTAGAATTATACCATACATAATCACAGGTACCAAGCAGTGTTTCCAAATGATGTTTGAGTCCTGAAATGTCCAAGTCAGCAGAAAACTACCTTTCACTGGGAGATGTTCTTAAACTGTCCTAGCACAGGTACCCAGCAACTTTGGTGATTCCGCAGTTCAAGACATTTTTCTTCCCCACTTCAGATGGAGCTTTCAAAGTGGATATATAAGTAGTTCATTTCTTTCCGCAGAGTCTACTACTTTAATTAGCGTTATAAATCTTGTACTGAATTCTGTGAATATTTAGCTCTGAAAGAGTTTGCTCTTACAATGCCACATGCTTTTTCCATATGGAATACATCTCTTTATGCTGAAATTTTCTGTTTAGTGGACATGTATATCTGTTGTTTATGTTGAGCCATTATTTCCAAATAACAGTTCTTTCTGTGATTTAAGATACATTTCAAAACTTTAATGATATATGTAAAAACTTAATTTTATTTTTTTCTTGTTCATGTTTACATCTAGCTCAGTGACCCCCTCCTGGTCACCCAGTCCCACAGTCTCTCCCTGCCCCTCCTCCACTTCACCTCTGAGCAGTTTGGGACTCCATGTATGTCCAAACCCTGGCACTTCGTCTCTCTCTGAGGACAGAAAAAGTAGCTCAGCTAGAAGAATAAAACTGAGGTAGGATGAACAGCTTTTTTTGATACCCCCATTCCAGTTGATTGGGACCCATGTGAAGACCTAGCTGCCCCTCTGCTACATAGGTGCTCGGAGATATCCGTCCAACCCATGTTTGTTCTTTGTTTCATTGTTCCATCTCTGAGTGCCCTGAGGGTTCATGTTATTTGATTCTGGTAGTTGGTCATCCTCTGGAGTTCCTATCTCCTTCAGGCCTGGAATCCTTCCTTTTAGACTTCCATAAGTGTCTACAGCCAAACCACCCTGAGCATGCCCGATCTTGTCTTTAATTCTTTTTAGTGTGTGTGTGTGTGTTTGTGTTTGTGTGTGTGTGTTTGCGTGTGTGTGCACTTTGTTTGTGTTTTAATTAAGAGCTAAGTATTCCTCATATTTCCTCTTGAGAAAAGGTGGGAGCTGAGCAGTCAGCAATCATAGTCAATTGCTGAAAAGTGAATTCAACATTTTGTCTAGTCTTGTTGGCCCATGCATTGCATCCCAGAACTTGGGAAGGAGGACATGAACAGATTTCTGTGAGTTAAGGCCAACATGCTCCATAGAGCAATTTTCAGACCAGCATGGATACATAGTGAGATCCTGATTCAAAAAAAATATTGTTTGTAAACATCTAAAGTAAGATACAGAAGGGACACAAATATAAAGTACTTAAAACACTTGCTAAATATTTTTCTTATGAATAGCACAATAATGCTAACTTTAAAATCTATGTCACAGTACTGGATCATCAGCTCAGAGAACTGAAGTGAAGCATGTCAGGTTCAATGAAGGTAAGATTTTTATAGTGAATATAAATATGGTATATAGTAGCCAATCCTATTACCCTAAATAAGAGTAGAGATTAAGCTCCTTTCCCACTGAGTCCAGACAAGGCAGCTCAACTAGCAGAGAGGAATCCAAATGCAGACAACAGTGTGAAGCGGTCCGCCCTTCAGTTTATAGAGAACTCACATGAAGACCAAGCTGCACATCTGCTACATATGGGGAGGGGGTCTATGTGCAGCCCATGAATGCTCTTTGATTGGTGGTTCAATCTCTGTGAGCCCTCATGGGCCCAGGCTACTTGATTGTGTAGGTTTTCTTGTGGTGTCCCTGACCCCTCAGTCACAATGTTCTCCTTTGAGTTCAATGTCCTTCCCCAACTCTTCCACAAGACTCTCCAAACTCCCCTTGATGTTTATCTGTGGTTCTGTACATTTGTTTCCATCCTCTGCTGGATGAAGCCTCTTGGAAGTGTTATCCTAGGCTCCTGTCTACAAGCATAGCAGAACATCATTAATGGTGTCAAAGCCTGGCTCTCTCCCACAGTGTGGGTCTCAAGTTGGGCCAGTTATTGGGTGGCGATTCCCTTAATCTCTGTTCCATTGTAATCCCTGAATATCTTGTAGGTAGGATAAATTTTGGGTTGATGTTGTTGTGAGGGCATTGGTATTCCCCTCCTTCCACTGGAAGTCCCTTCTGGTTACAGGAGAAGATTGCTTAGGGCTCCATATCACCTGCTGCTAGTTGACTCACCCCTATAGATTCCTAAGAGCCCCCACAGTCCCTGGTCTTTGTTTCATCACAGAGGTGCCTCTCCTCAGGTATCTCTTCTCCCTGATACCACCCTACTCTTGCTCCCCACCTTAGTTCCCTCTCCATCTCCCACAAATTTCCCTCCCTAAATCAAATCCTAATGTCTATTTTATTTTCCCTTCTGAGTGAGAATCAAGCATTTTCCTTTTGTTCTCGTGTTTTAGCTTCTTTAAGTCTGTGGATCTTAGCATGATTATCCTGCACTATATGTCTGGAAAAGTACTCATTCTAAGTGAGTACATACCATGCCTGTGTGTCTGGGTTTGGATTACATCACTCCAGATGATATTTTCAAAGCGTACCCATTTGCCTGCAAATTTCATGGATTCCTTGTTTTAAACAGTGGAATGATATTTCACTGTGTAGGTATACCACATTTTATTCATCTATTTTTCAGTTAAAGTCCATCTCGGTTTTCTGTTTCTGGCTATGACAAATAAAGGTTTTATTAACAGAGTTGAGCAACAGTTATTGAGATGGTATGGTGGAACATCTTTTGGGTATATGCCCATGAGTGATATAGCTGTGTCTTGAGGTAGAACTATTCCTAATTTTCAGAAAACAACAACAACAACAACAAAACCTGCCAAATTACTTTTCTTTTTTTTTCTTTTTTTTTTTTTAATACTTGGGAATCTAATTTTATTTTATCATTTTATTTATTTATTATTACGTATTTTCCTCAATTACATTTAGAATGCTATCCCAAAATTCCCCCATACCCTCCCCACCACTTCCCTATCCACCCATTCCCATTTTTTGGCCCTGGCATTCCCCTGTACTGGGGCATATAACGTTTGTGTGTCCAATGGGCCTCTCTTTCCAGTGATGGCCGACCAGGCCATCTTTTGATACATATGCAGCTAGAGTCAAGAGCTCCGGGGTACTTGTTAGTTCATAATGTTGTTGCACCTACAGGGTTGCAGACCTCTTTAGCTCCTCGGATACTTTCTCTAACTCGTCCATTGGGGGCCCTGTGCTCCATCCAATAGCTGACTGTGAGCATCCACTTATGTGTTTGCTAGGCCCCGGCCTAGTCTCACAAGAGACAGCTATATCAAGGTCCTTTCAGCCAACGCTTGCTAGTGTATGCAATGGTGTCATCGTTTGGAGGCTAAATAGGGGATGGATCCCTGGATATGGCAGTCTCTAGATGGTCCATCCTTTTGTCTCAGCTCCAAACATTGTCTCTGTGACTCCTTCCATGGGTGATTGTTTCCAATTCTAAGAAGGGGCAAAGTGTCCACACTTTGGTCTTCGTTCTTCTTCAGTTTCATGTGTTTTGCAAATTGTATCTTATATCTCGGGAATACTAAGTTTCTGGGCTAATATCCACTTATCAGTGAGTACATATCATTTGAGTTCTTTTGTGATTATGTTACCTCACTCAGGATGATGCCCTCCAGGTCCATCCATTTGCCTAGGAATTTCAGAAATTCATTCTTATTAATAGCTGAGTAGTACTCCATTGTGTAAATGTACCACATTATTTGTATCCATTCCTCTGTTGAGGGGCATCTGGGTTCTATCCAGCTTCTGGCTATTATAAATAAGGCTGCTATGAACATAGTGGAGCATGTGTCCTTCTTACGGGTTGGAACATCTTCTGGATATATGCCCAGGAGAGGTATTGCACTATGCTCCGGTAGTACTATGTCCAATTTTCTGAGGAACTGCCAGACTGATTTCCAGAGTGGTTGTACAAGCTTGCAATCCCACCAACAATGGAGGAGTGTTCCTCTTTCTCCACATCCTCGCCAGCATCTGCTGTCACCTGAATTTTTGATCTTAGCCATTCTGACTGGTGTGAGGTGGAATCTCAGGGTTGTTTTGATTTGCATTTCCCTGATGATTAAGGATGTTGAACATTTTTTCAGGTGCTTCTCAGCCATTCGGTATTCCTCAGGTGAGAATTCTTTGTTCAGCTCTGAGCTCCATTTTTTAATGGGGTTATTTGATTTTCCGGAGTCCACCTTCTTGAGTCCTTTATATATATTGGATATTAGTCCCCTATCTGATTTAGGAGAGGTAAAGATCCTTTCCCAATCTGTTGGTGGCCTTTTTGTCTTATTGATGGTGTCTTTTGCCTTACAGAAGCTTTGCAGTTTCATGAGGTCCCATTTGTCAATTCTCGATCTTACAGCACAAGCCTGTTCTATTCAGAATTTTTCCCCCTGTGGCCATATCTTCAAGGCTTTTCCCCACTTTCTCCTCTATAAGTTTCAGTGTCTCTGGTTTTATGTGGAGTTCCTTGATCCACTTAGATTTGACCTTAGTACAAGGAGATAGGAATGGATCGATTTGCATTCTTCTACATGTTAACAACCAGTTGTCCCAGCACCATTTGTTGAAAATGCTGTCTTACTTCCACTTGATTTAGCTCTTCCCTTGTCGAAGATCAAGTGACCATACGTGTGTGGGTTCATTTCTGGGTCTTCAATTCTATTCCATTGGTCAACTTGTCTGTCACTATACCAGTACCAGCGGTTTTTATCACAATTGCTCTGTAGTAAAGCTTTAGGTCAGGCATGGTGATTCCACCAGTGGTTCTTTCATCCTTGAGAAGAGTTTTTGCTATCCTAGGTTTTTTGTTATTCCAGATGAATTTGCAGATTGCTCTTTCTGATTCGTTGAAGAATTGAGTTGCAATTTTGATGGGGATTGCATTGAATCTGTAGATTGCTTTTGGCAAGATAGCCATTTTTACAATGTTGATCCTGCCAATCCATGAGTATGGGATATCTTTCCATCTTCTGAGATCTTTAATTTCTTTCTTCAGAGACTTGAAGTTCTTATCATACAGATCTTTCACTTCCTTAGTTAGAGTCACGCCAAGGTATTTTATATTAATTGTGACTATTGTGAAGGGTGTTGTTTCCCTAATTTCTTTCTCAGTCTGTTTATCCTTTGTGAAGAGAAAGGCCATTGACTTGTTTGAGTAAATTTTATATCCAGCTACTTCACTGAAGCTGTTTATCAGGTTTGGGTGTTCTCTGGTGGAATTTTTAGGGTCAATTATATATACTATCATATCATCTGCAAAGAGTGATATTTTGACTTCATCTTTTCCAATTTGTATCCACTTGATCTCCTTTTGTTGTCGAATCGCTCTGGCTAGGACTTCAAGTACTATATTGAAGAGGTAGGGAGTAGTGGGCAGCCTTGTCTAGTCCCTGATTTTAGTGGGATTGCTTCTAGCTTCTCACCATTTACTTTGATGTTGGCTACTGATTTGCTGTAGATTGCTTTTATCATGTTTAGGTATGGACCTTGAATTCATGATCTTTCCAAGACTTTTATCATGAATGGGTGTTGGATCTTGTCAAATGCTTTCTCTGCATCTAACGGGATGATCATGTGTTTTTTGTCTTTGAGTTTGTTTATATAATGGATTACTTTGATGGATTTCCGTATATTAAACCATCCCTGCATCCCTGGAATAAAACCTACTTGGTCAGGATGGATGATTGCTTTAATGTGTTCTTGGATTCAGTCAGCGAGAATTTTATTGAGTTTTTTTTACATCGATATTCATAAGGGAAATTGGTCTGAAGTTCTCCATCTTTGTTGGATCTTTCTGTGGTTTAGGTATCAGAGTAATTGTGGCTTTATAGAATGAGTTGGGTAGAGTACCTTCTACTTCTATTTTGTGGAATAGTTTGTGCAGAACTGGAATTAGATCTTCTTTAAAGGTCTGATAGAACTCTGCACTAAACCCATCTGGTCCTGGGCTTTTTTTTTTTGCCTGGGAGACTATTAATGACTGCTTCTATTTCTTTAGGGGATATGGGTCTGTTTAGATCGTTAACTTGATCCTGATTTAACTTTGGTACCTGGTATCTGTCTAGAAATTTGTCCATTTCGTCCAGGTTTTCCAGTTTTGTTGAGTATAGCCTTTTGTAGAAGGAGCTGATGGTGTTTTGGATTTCTTCAGGATCTGTTGTTATGTCTCCCTTCTCATTTTCATTTCTGATTTTGTTAATTAGGATGCTGTCCCTGTGCCCTCTAGTGAGTCTAGCTAAGGGTTTATCTATCTTGTTGATTTTCTCAAAGAACCAACTCCTCATTTGAATAGTTCTTCTTGTTTACACTTGGTTGATTTCACCCTTGCGTTCTGATGATGGTGAGTGGTCTTGATTTCTGTTAGTAGGATTCTTACGTTTGCCTTTCACCATCTGGTATTCTCTGGAGCTAGTTGTTATAGTTGTCTCTGGTTAGAGCTTGTTCCTCAGGTGATTATTTTACCCTCTATCAGCAGATCTGGGAGACTAGATCTATCCTTAGTTTCAGTGGTCAGAGTACTCTCTGCAGGCAAGCTCTCCTCTTGCAGGGCAGGTGCCCAGATATCTGGTGTTCGAACCTGCCTCCTGGCAGGAGTTGTGTTCCACTCATCAGAGGTCTTAAGATTCCATGGAGGGTCCTGTGAGGACCTTGGGGGTGTCCAGAAACTCCGCGCACAAGGAACTCCGATGCTGGAGTGAACCAGAAGGGACTTGTGCCTCTGATCAGGCAGGGTTATCTGCTTCCTTAATTAATGGAGTCTCAGGTCCCGCACGATTGGATTGGAGCAGACACTGTGTTCCACTCACCAGAGGTCTTAGGATCCCGTGGGGAATCCTGTGTGGTTCCTTGGGGGTGTCCCCCAAATTACTTTTCAAAAGGGGTTGTAAACATGTGCCCTCCCACCAGCAATAGAAGAGTGTTCCCCTTGCCCAATATTCTTGCCAGCTTGTGCTGTCACTCCAGGTTTTGATTTTTAGCCATTCTGACTGGTGTAAGATGGATTCTTCGAGTCCTTTTGATTTTCATTTCACTGAGGACTGAAGACTTTGAACATTCAGGTGTTTCTCAAACTTCTGAGATTCCTCTGTTGAGAATTCTCTGTTTAGCTATTTACCCTATTTTTAAATTGATTTATGAGTTCCCTAACTTCTTGTGTTCTTTATATATTTTGGACTTTAGTTCTCTCTCAAGTGTAGGGTTGGTGGGTATCTTTTCCCAATATGTAGGTTTCCATTTTTTCCTATTGACAATGTCCTTTGTCTTGCAGAAGTTTTTCAGTTTCATGAGTCCCTATGTTTCAAGTATTGATCTTAGAGCCTGAGACATTGGTGTTCTGTTCAGAAAATTGTCTACTGAACCAATGTATCAAGGATATTTCCCACCTTGTCTCCTAGTAAATTTAGTGTATCTGGTTTAGTGGTCTAGAGGTCTTTGGTGCCTGTGAACTCAAGTTTTGTGCTGGGGGATAAATATGGGTCTATATGCATTCATCCTCTCATAGACGTCTAGTTAGACCTGCAACATTTGTTGAAGATATTTTCTTTCTTTTTTTCCATTGTATGACTTTTATGTCAAAATCAAGTGTTGGTGGGTATGTGACTCATTTTTGGGTCTTCGATTTGATTCCACTGACCAACTTGTTCATTTCCATAGGTATACAATGCAGTTTTTATTCTGATTGCTCTGTGGTACGTCTTGAGACCAGGGATGATACATCCAGGAATTATTTTATTATATATATTCATCTTGCATTTTTTGTTTTTGATAGGAAACTAAGAATTGCTGTTTCTCATTCTGTAAGTAATTGTGTTGGAATTTTGGTGGGAAATGTATTGAATCTGAAGATGGTTTTGGTAAAGTGGCCATTTTCACCATGTTAATCCTGTCCATCCATGAGCACAGGAGATCTTTCCATCTTCAGATGTTTTCTTCAACTTCTTTTTCAGGGAATTGAAGTTTTTGGTAGACATGTCTTTCAGTAGGTTGGTTAGAGTTATACTGAGATATTTTAGATCATCTGTGGCCATTGTGAAGGGTTTTATTTCTTGTCCCTTTTATCTTTTGTATAAAGGAGGGCTACTGATTTCTTTGGGTCAATTTTTTTTATTCAGCCATTTTGCTGTAGGTGTTTATCACCTTTGGTGTAGGCATTCTTTGGTAGATTGTTTGAGGTCTCTTATGTATGTGGGCAGCCTTGTTTAGTATCTTAAGTTTCTCTCCATTTAAGTTGTTGGCTATTGACTTGTCATATATTACCTTTATTTTGGTTAGATGTGCAAATTTTATCACTGAAATCTCCAAGACTTTCAACATGAAGGGGTGTTTGATTTTATCAAAGGCTTTTTTCACCATGCAATGTGACAAACATGTGAATATTGTCCCAAACCCCAACCCCTGCCACCTGCGGATATCCCTTCATTCTCATGGACATCAGGTCATCTCCCCTGTGTCTCCCTATATCTGATACTGAAACACCCCATTTCCCTGACCATCCCCACTCCCACCTAGTTCTCTCCTTCCATTTTGCTCCTATGACTATTTTATTCTCTGTTCTAAGTCAGGTTCAAACAACTTTGTTTGGTCCTTACCCCTTGTTTATCCCCTTTTGGTCTGTGGAGTATGGTATGGTTATCCTGTAATTTATTACTAATATCCATTTATAAGTGAATACAAACCATCCATGTTTTGGGTCTGGGTTACTTCATTCAGGATGATAATCTCAAGTTCTATCCTTCTGCCTGCAAAATTCATTATGTCTTTACTATTAATAGTTGAATAGAATTTCATTGTATACACATACCACATTCTTTTGCCATTTTTAAAGAATAATTTTTATTTTTAAAATTCTATGTGCACATGTGACCCTTGAAGCCAGAGGAAGGCATTCTCTTAGAGTTGGAGTTTTAGAGACAGTACTGAGAACTGAACTGCAGTCCTCTGGAAGAGCACTGGGTGTGCTTAACTGTTGAGCTGTGTCTCCGGACTACAATTCTTATTTATTTTTTAATTTAATCTAATTGTTTTCAGTCATTCACATTATTTTTTGAATTTACTTATTTATTTTCTTTATCTGCATTTCAAACTTTATCCCCTTTCCTCATTTCCCCTCCACCACCACCACCCCAATCCCATCCCTCCTCCCCTGCCCACTAACCCACCGACTACTGCTTCCCTGTCCTGGCATTCCCCTACACTGGGGCCCATCACAAGCCCAAGGGCCTCTCCTCTCCTTGATGTCCCACAAGTCCATTCTCTGTTACATATGTGGCTGGAGCCATGAGTCCCACCATGTGTACTCTTTGGTTGGTGGTTTAGTCCCTGGGAGCTCTGGAGTTACTGGTTGGTTCATATTGTTGTTCCTCCTATGGAGCTGCCAACTCCTTCAGCTCCTTGTGTCCTTTCTTAGCTCCTCCATTGGAGACCCTGTGCTCAGTCCAATGGTTGGCTGTGTGCATTTACCTCTGTATTTGTCAAACACTGCAGAGCCTCCTAGGAGGCAGCTCTATCAGGCTCCTGTCAGCAAGCACTTGTTGGCATCCACAATAGTGTCTGGGTTTGGTAATTGTATATGGGCTGGATTCTCTGGTGGGACAGTAACTGGATGGCGTTTCCTTCAGTTTCTGCCCCAAACATTGTCTCTGTATCTCCTCCCATGGGTATTTTGATCCCCCTTCTAAGAAGAACTGAAGTAGTCACACTGTGGTCTTCATTCTTCTTGAGCTTCATGTATTCTGTGAATTGTATCTTGGGTATTCTGAACTTCTGGGCTAATATCCACTTATCAGTGAGTACATACCATGTGTGTTCTTTTGTGATTGGGTCACCTCACTCAGGATAATATTTACTAGTCGTGGGAAGCCGCCCTCACATTCGCCGTTGCAAGATGGCGCTGACATCCTGTGTTCTAAGTGGTAAACAAATAATCTCTGCATGTGCCAAGGGTAGTTCTTCACTCCATGTGCTCTGCCTTTCCCGTGACGACAACTCGGCCGATGGGCTGCAGCCAATCAGGGAGTGACACGTCCTAGGCGGAGGATAATTCTCCTTTAAAAGGGACGGGGTTTCGCCATTCTCTCTCTTGCTCTCTGGCTCCTGAAGATGTAAGCAATAAAGCTTTGCCGCAGAAGATTCCGGTTTGTTGCGTTCTTCCTGGCCAGTCGCGAACGCGTGTAAGAGTTGGTGCTGAAACCCGAGACGAGAAAACCCGGGACGAGAAATCCTGGGATGAGAAAACCCTGGACGGTTACCATCACCGGCGCAAGGAAGATCCCTCATTCCGGAACCAGAACTGCGGGTCACGGTCATAAAGGTTCCCATAAAACAGACTGTTGAGAAGGATCCGGCCTGGATTCAGAACTCCTCAGCTGGGGAACGGTGGTAATGAAGTGTTCCCGTAAAACAGACTGTTGAGAAGGATTCAACTGCGTGAATTCAGAACTCTTCAGCTGGGGAACAGGGTACCCGTAAGTATAGCTTTACAAGGTAAGTCTGGTCTTGAACTTTCTAACGAAATTCAAGACAGTCTATCAGAAGTAAAGTGGGAAATAGCTTTACAAGGTATGTTTGGCCTTGAACTTTTTCTAGTGTTAGGAACCTTTTTGTTCCTTTTCACATGTTATCAAGCGGTTAAGGCAGGGCTGAAAATTCTGGATGAAATTCAGGGCAATCTATCAGAAGTAAAGCGGGGAGAGAGAGTAGGAGCAAAGAGGAAATATGGTACACAAAATAAGTATACAGGCCTTTCCACGGGTCTTGAACCCGAGGAAAAGTTTAGGTCAGGTAAGAATACCTGGGGAGAGATTAGAAGGAAGGAAAAGAAAAAAGAAAAGAAAAAAGATCAATTAGCAGAGGTCTCTAGGAGAAGGAGCCTATACTCATCACTAGATGAGCTCAAGGAGCCAGCTCTTAGTAGCTCTGAATCAGATGAAGAATTCTCCTCTGAAGAAACAGACTTGGAGGAGGAAGCAGCTCATTATGAGAGAAAAGGGTACCAGCCAGATAAAATGCTAGCTAATCAGTTAAGGAAAAAGCCAAAAGCGGCTGGCGAAGGCCAGCATGCTGCTCAGCCTCCGAGCAGTCGGCTTCAAGGTATAGTGCACTTCCGCCCTATGCGGAGCCCCCGCCCTGCGTAGTGCGTCAGCCCTGCGCAGAGAGGCAATGCGCAGACTCGTTCATTCCAAAGGAGGAACAAAGGAAAATACAACAGGCATTTCCGGTCTTTGAAGGAGCCGAGAGTGGGCGTGTCCACGCTCCGGTAGAATATGTGCAGATTAAAGAGCTTGCCGAGTCGGTCCGTAAATATGGAACCAATGCTAATTTTACCTTGGTGCAGTTAGACAGGCTTGCTGGCATGGCACTAACTCCTGCCGACTGGCAAATGATTGCAAAAGCCGCTCTCCCTAGTATGGGCAAATATATGGAATGGAGAGCTCTATGGCAAGAGGCTGCACAAGCGCAGGCCCGAGCAAACGCTGCTGCTTTGACTCCAGAGCAGAGAGATTGGACTTTTGACTTGTTAACGGGTCAGGGAGCTTATACTGCTGATCAAACAAACTACCACTGGGGAGCTTATGCCCAAATTTCCTCCACGGCTATTAGGGCCTGGAAGGCGCTCTCCCGAGCAGGTGAGGCCACTGGACAACTAACAAAGATCGTCCAGAGACCTCAGGAGTCATTCTCAGATTTTGTGGCCAGAATGACAGAGGCAGCAGAGCGTATTTTTGGAGATTCAGAGCAAGCCGCACCTCTGGTAGAACAGCTCATTTATGAGCAAGCCACACAGGAGTGCCGAGCGGCCATAGCCCCAAGAAAGAACAAAGGTTTACAAGACTGGCTCAGGGTTTGTCGGGAGCTTGGGGGACCTCTCACCAATGCAGGCTTAGCGGCCGCCATCCTCCAATCCCAAAAACGCTCCATGGGCAGAAATGATCAGAGGACATGTTTTAACTGCGGGAAGCCTGGGCATCTTAAGAAAGATTGCAGAGCTCCAGATAAACAGGGGGGGACTCTCACTCTTTGCTCTAAGTGTGGCAAGGGTTATCATAGAGCCGACCAGTGTCGCTCTGTGAGGAATATAAAGGGCAGACTCCTTCCCCCACCTGATAACCAATCAGCTGATGTGTCAAAAAACGGGCCATGGGGCCCTCGGTCCCAGGGCCCTCAAAGATATGGGAACCGGTTTGTCAGGACCCAGGAAGCAGTCAGAGAGGCGACCCAGGAAGACCCACAAGGGTGGACCTGCGTGCCGCCTCCGACTTCCTACTAATGCCTCAAATGAGTATTCAGCCGGTGCCGGTGGAGCCTATACCATCCTTGCCCCCAGGAACCATGGGCCTTATTCTCGGCTGGGGTTCACTCACCTTGCAGGGCTTAGTAGTCCACCCTGGAGTTATGGATTGTCAACATTCCCCTGAAATACAGGTCCTGTGCTCAAGCCCTAAGGGTGTTTTTTCTATTAGTAAAGGAGATAGGATAGCTCAGCTGCTGCTCCTCCCTGATAATGCCAGGGAGAAATCTGCAGGACCTGAGATAAAGAAAATGGGCTCCTCGGGAAATGATTCTGCCTATTTGGTTGTATCTTTGAATGATAGACCTAAGCTCCTCCTTAAGATCAACGGAAAAGAGTTTGAAGGCATCCTTGATACCGGAGCAGATAAAAGTATAATCTCTACACATTGGTGGCCCAAAGCATGGCCTACCACAGAGTCATCTCATTCATTACAGGGCCTAGGATATCAATCATGTCCCACTATAAGCTCCGTTGCCTTGACGTGGGAATCCTCTGAAGGGCAGCAAGGGAAATTCATACCTTATGTGCTCCCACTCCCGGTTAACCTCTGGGGAAGGGATATTATGCAGCATTTGGGCCTTATTTTGTCCAATGAAAATGCCCCATCGAGAGGGTATTCAGCTAAAGCAAAAAATATCATGGCAAAGATGGGTTATAAAGAAGGAAAAGGGTTAGGACATCAAGAACAGGGAAGGATAGAGCCCATCTCACCTAATGGAAACCAAGACAGACAGGGTCTGGGTTTTCCCTAGGGGCCATTGGGGCAGCATGACCCATACCATGGAAAACAGGGGATCCAGTGTGGGTTCCTCAATGGCCCCTATCCTCTGAAAAACTGGAAGCTGTGATTCAACTGGTAGAGGAACAATTAAAACTAGGCCATATTGAACCATCTACCTCACCTTGGAATACTCCAATTTTGTAATTAAGAAAAAGTCAGGAAAGTGGAGACTGCTCCATGACCTCAGAGCCATTAATGAGCAAATGAACTTATTTGGCCCGGTACAGAGGGGTCTCCCTGTACTTTCCGCCTTACCACGTGGCTGGAATTTAATTATTATAGATATTAAAGATTGTTTCTTTTCTATACCTTTGTGTCCAAGGGATAGGCCCAGATTTGCCTTTACCATCCCCTCTATTAATCACATGGAACCTGATAAGAGGTATCAATGGAAGGTCTTACCACAGGGAATGTCCAATAGTCCTACAATGTGCCAACTTTATGTGCAAGAAGCTCTTTTGCCAGTGAGGGAACAATTCCCCTCTTTAATTTTGCTCCTTTACATGGATGACATCCTCCTGTGCCATAAAAAGCTTACCTAGCTACAAAAGGCATATCCTTTTCTACTTAAAACTTTAAGTCAGTGGGGTTTACAGATAGCCACAGAAAAAGTCCAAATTTCTGATACAAGACAATTCTTGGGCTCTGTGGTGTCCCCAGATAAGATTGTGCCCCAAAAGGTAGAGATAAGAAGAGATCACCTCCATACCTTAAATGATTTTCAAAAGCTGTTGGGAGATATTAATTGGCTCAGACCTTTTTTGAAGATTCCTTCCGCTGAGTTAAGGCCTTTGTTTGGTATTTTAGAAGGAGATCCTCATATCTCCTCCCCTAGGGCTCTTACTCTAGCTGCTAACCAGGCCTTACAAAAAGTGGAAAATGCCTTACAGAATGCACAATTACAACGTATTGAGGATTCGCAGCCTTTCAGTTTGTGTGTCTTTAAGACAGCACAATTGCCAACCGCAGTTTTGTGGCAGAATGGGCCATTGTTGTGGATCCATCCAAACATATCCCCAGCTAAAATAATAGATTGGTATCCTGATGCAATTGCACAGCTTGCCCTTAAAGGCCTAAAAGCAGCAATCACCCACTTTGGACAAAGTCCATATCTTAATTGTACCTTATACCGCTGCACAGGTTCAAACCTTGGCAGCCACATCTAATGATTGGGCAGTTTTAGTTACCTCCTTTTCAGGACAAATAGATAACCATTATCCAAAACATCCAATTTTACAGTTTGCCCAAAATCAATCTGTTGTGTTTCCACAAATAACGGTAAGAAACCCACTTAAAAACGGGATTGTGGTATATACTGATAGATCAAAAACTGGCATAGGTGCCTATGTGGCTAATGGTAAAGTGGTATCCAAACAATATAATGAAAATTCACCTCAAGTGGTAGAATGTTTAGTGGTTTTAGAAGTTTTAAAAACCTTTTTGGAACCCCCTTAATATTGTGTCAGATTCCTGTTATGTGGTTAATGCAGTAAATCTTTTAGAAGTGGCTGGAGTGATTAAGCCTTCCAGTAAAGTTGCCAATATTTTTCAGCAGATACAATTAGTTTTGTTATCTAGAAGATTTCCTGTTAATATTACTCATGTTAGAGCCCATTCAGGCCTACCTGGCCCCATGGCTCTGGGAAATGATTTGGCAGATAAGGCCACTAAAGTGGTGGCTGCTGCCCTATCATCCCCGGTAGAGGCTGCAAGAAATTTTCATAACAATTTTCATGTGACGGCTGAAACATTACGCAGTCATTTCTCCTTGACAAGAAAAGAAGCCCGTGACATTGTTACTCAATGTCAAAGCTGCTGTGAGTTCTTGCCAGTTCCTCATGTGGGAATTAACCCACGCGGTATTCGACCTCTACAGGTCTGGCAAATGGATGTTACACATGTTTCTTCCTTTGGAAAACTTCAATATCTCCATGTGTCCATTGACACATGTTCTGGCATCATGTTTGCTTCTCCGTTAACCGGAGAAAAGGCCTCACATGTGATTCAACATTGCCTTGAGGCATGGAGTGCTTGGGGGAAACCCAAACTCCTTAAGACTGATAATGGACCAGCTTATACATCTCAAAAATTCCAGCAGTTCTGCCGTCAGATGGACGTGACCCACCTGACTGGACTTCCATACAACCCTCAAGGACAGGGTATTGTTGAGCGTGCGCATCGCACCCTCAAATCCCATCTATTAAAACAGAAAAGGGGAGTCGAGGCTCTACCCCGAGTACCAAGAGTGTCTGTGTCTATGGCACTCTTTACACTCAATTTTTTAAATCTTGATGCTCATGGCCATACTGCGGCTGAACGTCATTGTTCAGAGCCAGATAGGCCCAATGAGATGGTTAAATGGAAAAATGTCCTTGATAATAAATGGTATGGCCCGGATCCTATTTTGATAAGATCCAGGGGAGCTGTTTGTGTTTTTCCACAGAATGAAGACAACCCATTTTGGATACCAGAAAGACTCACCCGAAAAATCCAGACTGACCAAGGGAATACTGATGTCCCTCGTCTTGGTGATGTCCAGGGTGACAATAACAAAGAGAGAGCAGCGTTGGGAGATAATGTCGACATTTCCACTCCCAATGCCGGTGATGTATAATGCTCAAGTATTCCCCTGCTTTTTTACCAGTAACAAGGAACTGGGTTTGGCCTTGATTCAGACAGTCTTGGCTCTGTCTGGACAGGTCCAGACGACTGACACCATTAACACATTGTCAGCCTCGGTGACCACAGTCATAGATAAACAGGCCTCAGCTAATGTCAAGATACAGGGAGGTCTCATGCTGGTTAATCAACGCATAGATCTTGTCCAGGAACAACTAGATGTATTATGGCAAATAGCTCAGCTGGGATGTGAACAAAAGTTTCCGGGATTGTGCATTACTTCCATTCAGTATGAAAAATTTACTAGGGCAGCTAATTTGTCAAAAAGTCTTTCTCAGTATATGTTACAGAATAGGATGGCTGAATTTGAACAGACCCTTCGGGAATTGAGAATTGCCATTATTCAGGTCAACTCCACGCGCTTGGACCTGTCCCTGACCAAAGGATTACCCAATTGGATCTCCTCAGCATTTTCCTTCTTTAAAGAATGGGTGGGATTGATATTATTTGGAGATACACTTTGCTGTGGATTAGTGTTGCTTCTCTGGTTGGTCTGTAAGCTTAAGGCCCAAACTAGGAGAGACAAGGTGGTTATTGCCCAGGCACTTGCAGCTCTAGAACATGGTGCTTCCCCTGATATATGGTTATCTATGCTTAAGCAATAGGTCGCTGGCCATTCAGCTCTTGCACCCCATGAGGCTAGTCTCATTGCACGGGATAGAGTGAGTGTGCTTCAGCAGCCCGAGAGAGTTGCACGGCTAAGCACTGCAGTAGAAGGGCTCTGCGGCATATATGAGCCTATTCTAGGGAGACATGTCATCTTTCAAGAAGGTTGAGTGTTCAAGTGTCCTTCTCCCCAGGAAAAACGACACGGGACCAGACCAGGACCCCTGTGGGTGATGAGCCTAAGAGGAGGTTATGTGTACGGCTCCTTTACCTGCACACTGGGGATTTGACCTCTATCTCCACTCTCATTAATATGGGTGGCCTATTGCTCTTATTAAAAGAAAAGGGGGATCTGTGGGAAGCCGCCCTCACATTCGCCGTTGCAAGATGGCGCTGACATCCTGTGTTCTAAGTGGTAAACAAATAATCTCTGCATGTGCCAAGGGTAGTTCTTCACTCCATGTGCTCTGCCTTCCCCGTGACGACAACTCGGCCGATGGGCTGCAGCCAATCAGGGAGTGACACGTCCTAGGCGGAGGATAATTCTCCTTTAAAAGGGACGGGGTTTTGCCATTCTCTCTCTTGCTCTCTGGCTCCTGAAGATGTAAGCAATAAAGCTTTGCCGCAGAAGATTCCGGTTTGTTGCGTTCTTCCTGGCCGGTCGCGAACGCGTGTAAGAACTAGTTCCATTCATTTGCCTAAGAACTTCATGAATTCATTATTTTTAATGGCTGAGTAGTAGTCCATTGTGTAAATGTACCACACTTTGTGTATCCATTTCTCTTTTGAAGGACATCTGGGTTCATTCCAGCTTCTGACTACTGTAAATAAGGCTGCTATGAGCATAATGGAGAATATGTACCTATTATGTGTTGGAGCATCTTCTGGGTATATACACAGGAGTGATATTGCTGAGTCCTCTGATTAGTACTATGTCCAATTTTCTGAGGAATCACCAAACTGATTTCCAGAGTGGGTGTACCAGCTTACAATCCCACCACCAATGGTGGAATGTTCCTCTTTCTTCACATCCTCACCAACAACTGCTCTCCCCTGAGTTTCTGATCTTAGCCATTCTGAAAGGTTCTCAGGAGTCTAACATCTTGTGTTCTTAGTATACATTGGATACTAGCCCTCTATCAGCTATAGAATTAGTAAAGATCTTTTCCCAATCTGTTGATTGCTGTTTTGTCCTATTGACAGTGTCTTTTGCCTTACAGAAGCTTGGCAATTTTATGAGGTCCCATTTGTCAATTCTCAAACTTACAGCACAAGCCATTGCTGTCCTATTGAGGAATTTTTTCCCCCTGTGCCCATATCTTCGATGCTTTTCCCCACTTTCTCCTCTATAAGTTTCAGTGTCTCTGGTTTTATGTGGAGTTCCTTGATCCACTTAGACTTGAGGAGATAAGGAGATTAGAATGGATCAATTCGCATTTTTCTACATGATAACAGCCAGTTGTGCCAGCACCATTTGTTGAAAATGCTGACTTTTTTCCACTGGATGGTTTTAGTTCCAATGTCAAAGATCAAGTGGCCATAGGTGTTTGGGTTCATTTCTGGGTCTTCAGGTCTATTCCATTGGTCTACCTGTCTGTCGCTATCCCAGTACCAGGCAGTTTTTATCACAATTGTTCTGTAGTACAGCTTTAGGTCAGGCATGGTGATTCCACCAGAGATTCTTTTATCACTGAGAAGACTTTTTGCTATCCTAGGTTTTTTGTTATTCTAGGTGAATTTGCAAATTGCCCTTTCTAACTCAGTGAAGATTTCAGTTGGAATTTTGATGGGGATTGCATTGAATCTGTAGATTGCTTTAGGCAGGATAGCCATTTTGACTATATTAATCCTGCCAATGAGCATGGTAGATCTCTCCATCTTCTGGGATTTATCATCCTTTGGAGGATTGGATTTATGGAATCATATTCTTCTGTAAATGTGGTTTTGTCATGGAATACCTTGGTTTCTCAATCTATGGGAATTGAGATTTTTATTGTGTATTGTACCCTGGGCTGGCATTTGTGTTCTCTGAGGGTCTATATGACATAAGCCCAGGATCTTGTGGCTTTCATATTCTTTGGCGAGAAGTCTGGTGTAATTCTGATAGTTATGCATTTATATATTACTTGAACATTTTCCCTTACTGCTTTTAATATTCTTTCTTTGTTTTATGCATTTGGTGTTTTGATTATTATATGACAGGAGGAATTTTTTTTCTGGTCCAATCTAGTTGGAATTCTGTAGGCTTCTTGTATGTCCATGGTCATCTCCTTCTTTTGATTACGTAAGTTTTCTTCTATAATTTTGTTGAAGATATTTACTGGCCCTTTAAATTGGGGGTCTTCACTCTCTTCTATACCTATTATCCTTAGGTGTGGTCTTCTCATATTTTCCTGGATTTCCTGGATGTTTTGGCTTAGGAGTTTTTTTGTTGTTGTTGTTGTTGTTTTGTTTTGTTTTGCATTTTGCATTGTCTTTGACTGTTTTGTTAATGTTTTCTATGGTATCTTCTGCACCTGAGATTCTCTCTTCTATCTCTTGTATTTTGTTGGTGATGCTTGCATCTATAACTCCTGACCTCTTTCCTTGGTTTTCTATCTCCAGAGCTGTCTCCCTTTGTGGTATCTTTTTTTGTTTCTACTTCTATTTTTGGATCCTGGGTGGTTTTGTTCAATTCCTTTGCCTGTTTGTTTGTTTCCATGTAGTGATTTAAGGGAATTTTGTGTTTTCTCTTTAAGTTCTTTTACCTGTTTTCCGATGTTCTCTTGTATTTCTTTAAGGGACTTATTTATTTCTTCCTGAAAGTCCTCTAACAGCATCATGAGATGTGATTTTCAATCCAAATCTTGCTTTTCCGGTATGTTGGGGTATCCAGGACTTGCTCTTGTGTGAGAACTGGATCCTGATGATGCCATGTAGCCTTGTTTCTGTTGGTTAGGTTCTTGGGCTTGTCTTTTGCCATCTGGTTATCTGGGGTGTTAGTTGGTCTTGCTGTCTCTGGGTTGAGCTTGTCCCTCCTGTGGGCCTGTAAGTCTGTGTCAGCACTTCTGGGAGACCAGCTCACCCTGGCAGGGCCCATGCACAGACGGCTGTGGAACAGCCCCAGCTTCTGGGTGCAGATGGAGGCAGAAAGAACAGTCTCATCTGTTCTACTGCTTGTGCACTGCTAGCTTTGTGCCCCCCAACCCCCATTAGCACCTTTAAAAGTAGGATTTAAGTTGTAAATGTGGGGCATTCAGAATTGAGAAGTCATCTTGGTGTGTTTTTCTTTGATGAGTGTGAAATATCCTTCCCTATCTCTTTTGATTCATTTTGGTTGAAAGTCTCTTTTATTTAGATGTTACAATTGCTCCTTAGCTTTCATCCTGAGTACCTTTTCTTGGGAAAACTTTTTACAGTCCTTCATTCTTAGGTGATGTCTCTGTATGTTGGCCAAGGTATGTTTCTTGCATGAAGCAGAATGATAGATGCTGACTTCATATCCAGTCTGTCAGCTTATATCTTTTTATTGTGGAAAATGAGTTTACTGGTGTTGAGAGCTATCAATAACCAATGATTGTTAATTCCTGTTATTTTGATGTATGTGGAGGGAAGATGATTATGTGTTGAGAACACCAATGAAGTTGGTGTTTTGTAAGCTTTTTCTACGTTGGTAGGCATTCTTTCTTTAGTTTGGGTGAATTTTCTTCTATGATTTTGTTGAAAATATTTCCTTGTCCTTCGAGCTGGTACTCTCTTGACTTGTTTATTCCCATTATTCATAAAAAGATTTTTTTTAAGGTGTCACAGATTACCTGAATACTTTGAGTCAGAAATTGTTTTAGGTTTAACATTTTCTTTTGTTATATCATCTATGCCTGAGATCATCTCTTCCATTATTTTTGCTCTGTTGGCTGTGCTTCTGTCTCTGTTGTCCTTCTTAGGTTTTCCATCTCCAAGGTTCCCTGAGTTTGTATTTTCTTTACTGCTTCTTTTACCATTTGCAGATATTGAATAGTTTTATTCATTTTCTTTACCTGTTTGATTCTGTTTTCCTGTATATTTAAGGGATTTATTAATTTCCCCATTTAAAGGCCTCTATCGTCTTCATAAGATTGGATTTAAAGACATTTTACTTTGCTTTGATTGTGTTAGGATATCCAGAGCTTGCTATAGTAGAATACCTGTGCTGTGGATATGTCATATTGATTTAGTTCTCTTTGATTGTGTTCTTATATTGGCCTTTAGCCAACTGGTTATCCCGGGGAGTTTCTGTCACAGGCGTCCTGAGGTGGGCTGCCTTTGCCTGGACATTGGAAATCAGGTGACAGTGTATATCTCCAGGAAACTGCGCAGAGCATTGGATGTTCCTGGTGCAGCAGGCCTGCTTAATGTGGGTTTAATTGTAGCCAAAGACTGGCACTCAGGGGAGAACATCTTGAAGCACAGCACAGCTCTGGACTTTACTCTTTTTAGGGGAGGGGTTGAGACACGGTCTCACTAAATATAGCTCTGTTTGTCCAGGGAGTCACAGCTTCTCCATCTGCTTTTGCCTCCTAAGTGTTGAGATTCAAATTGTGTGCCACCATACTCAATCTATAATTCTTTTCAGAACCATTAGCCTAGAGTTAAAAAGAATCACAAGAAGTTATTTTTGAAACAGTTGTTTATTCTGGTCAGGATTGTCCTCACTATCAGACTGTGAGAGTTCATTTAGGATCATTACAAATGTGTATGTGTGTATATTGTTAGGCATTAATGTTTGATAAATTATTGTCGTCTTCAATTTGAAATATACAGGGAATGAATATTTCTATGCAAAGTAATTTGCTAAAAGTGGATATTTACTCTTGAATAGTCTCTAGATTGATCTCATAGAAATTGATACTAACAATGGGTCTGATCGTTTTTATATGTAATGTTTTTCTATAGTTGTAATAAAATATATTTTGTTTTTCTTTTCAGAAGTCTTATACTTTAAAGAGGAAAGGCCTTTGTCCTGGTAAGGTTTAACAATTCATTAGTAGTAGGTAAATTCAAAAATAAGAAGCAAATTCTTGTTGTGAGTACTTTGAGACCTGTGTCTTACAAGTCCCACAATATTATGAATATATGTTTTAGCTTGGAAACTCGCTCAGTGTAGTTCATAAGAACATGAACACGATAGTCACCCACCATTTCCAAGAACCAACTCTGAAGTTTGGAAAAAGAGCCTGCTGGGATTAGCTATGCATATGGATGTCCATCTAAGATTCATTGGCTTTTCAAAGCCTTACTGGATTCAGTTTGTGAACTAAGACCCACACTAGTAGCTATCATTTCAGGCATTTCTCTTGTCTGAGAGTTTACATAATTTAGGATGATTCTCAGTTGTCAGTCATCACTACAGGATGCCAACAAATTTCTTTCCTCTTCTGACAGAGCTTTACTTTACATGCAAAGGACCTTTTTGTTCAGGTGTAGCATCTTTCATAGCTGTTAGAAGACACCCATGTCTTCCAGAAAGTTCCATCCATCAATGATCTGTTCACATGATCTGTTTTCCACCGGAATGATTCCTTTGACTCTCAATTGATTATCTGAATGACAGTGTAATAATAATTATCTCTCTACAAAGAGGGCTTTTGTCTTCCACATCAGTTAGACATGACCATAGAGTTGAAGGCCCATCCACTCCTGTCCAGGATGCTAGGTTAGACACTGGTTTGATAGAAAATTAAAAGATGTATTTTAAGGTAATTCTGTGCTCATTAGGATTCATTACTTCCACAAGAGAGAACAATTATATTGTCCTCTTTATTTGTGCTATGTATCAACAAACATTTTCAAAACATTATTAAATAGCTTACTGAATCCATGTTTGAAAATTCCCAAAATCATCAAAGGTAATGTTGAAAGTGAAGATTCAAAAATCTTCAGTACTTAAAACTCTTCAGAAACTCCTTGAAAAATACACATGTTGACTTCTATTTGGAATCCTAAACGGTTCCACAGTAAAACTGCAAGTGTCAACTAAAGTTTATTGTTCTTTGCTCTTGTTACTATCTTATTATGTTCCTAGAAATGCTTGTTTGGAATAGAAACAAGCAGACTACGATATCAGGACTCAGTCATACATGAGAACAGAAGGAGCAGCTTGAACATTATGAAAGCTGTGGTGGGTTGTTTAGAGTTCTAGAAATCTACTTGATGGTGCACAAAGCATCCTCTTGTGTGGTAACATCATAATCAATGAAATATGCACAAAGTATCATGAGAGAAGTACTTTGCCCTTCCAGGAGCAAAGACTGAAATTGAGTCAATACATTAAAAACAAAAAATCTGTAAGCTGTTAAAACAAAGGCTGAAGAGGTACTAGTGTGTATGCATGTGTGCACGCGTGCTTGTCTGTATCTGTGAGTGGTTTTGTAGGGCTATATTTTGTGGGCTAACTTCTCCCATATGAGGAGAAGTTGTAAGGAAAGTGTCCCCAAATGTAATCAACTGGTTGAAGAACAAGTTAATAGATTTTATTGGTTTGTAATGTAGCATAAATTGGGAAATCAAACAACAAAGAATTCAAAGTCTTTGATTAATTTTTATATGAATATTAAAATAACACTCTTAAAATATGCCACAGTGAAGCAAGACCACCAGGACAGCTTAAATCTATCTTGAAAAACACTGTCCAGTATAATACAGGTAAGTTTAAGAGTAAGTACTCTATTGATTCTATCCCAATCACAAAAAGAATTTTGTTCCTGCTAGAATAGAAACTAAGGAAATCAAATATGCCAATAGTAGTTATAGCCTTTCTTAATTTGCTGCCAAACATTTTTAGGATTCAGATTTATTTAGTAATTGTTTCAAAGAAATTTCAAATTCAAATTTTATCACCTGAAATATGTTTGTTTATTTAAAATGAACTACTGATGCATGTAGTGACTTTTTAGAAGTAAAAAGATTTTTCACCTATTCTACAATGTAGATCCTCTCTAGTTACATAACAGCAAGTTGACTTTGGTATGAAATGGATTTTTACTTAAGTTTTATAATTGATATATATTACTGACTGCATGTTGTTGTATGTGTATCGGTGTCCATAAAATGTGGTCATGTTAAGCAAACAAAAATAGAGTATTCAATTACTTTCACTGTATTTTGAGGACTTAATGTCATTAGGGCACTCTGGATTTTTTTTTTCCATCATAGAATTTCTGAATTTCCACTCATTTGATAATTCATACATTGTCTTCTGGTTATTTTTATTTGTCTTCCATTTAATGTGAATATCCTGATACAATAAATAACTGGCTCAATTAGGAACTTTTAAAAAACTGACTGGTGTGTGAGTTTTGTAGGTAGTGCTGTGGAATGAAAACTGCCATTCTCAGTATTCTTTGCAACAGCCTCCATATGGGCTACTCTGACAGCACCTTTTCCCTGTAGTTCTATTAGTTACCAAATTTATAGTGATACTTGGTTTACATGCTACAAGACATAATTTGCAGAAAAAACTGCCACAGTAGAAGGAAGGTTGAGAAAATCCTATCATCCTGTAGTCATGGCATGGAAGGGCCCATTGGTTCAGTCTGAATATGATTCTCACAGTGGGAGAAATACCACACAGTTTATGCTTTCAGCAACTGTCACCACAGCATCTCTCGCACCTACTTTGACTTTGGAAAACACCAGCCAGAGAATAGTGTAGAGGAATCTAAATGGCTGTCTTCACATAAGCATGTGACAAACATGTGAATATTGTCCCAAACCCCAACGCCTGCCACCTGTGTATATCCATTCATTCTCATGGACATCAGGTCATCTCCCCTGTGTCTCCCTACATCTGATACTGAAACACCCCATTTCCCTGACCATCCCCACTCCCACCTAGTTCTCTCCTTCCATTTTGCTCCTATGACTATTTTATTCTCTGTTCTAAGTCAGGTTCAAACAACTTTGTTTGGTCCTTACCCCTTGTTTATCTCCTGTTGGTCTGTGCAGTATGGTAAGGTTATCCTGTAATTTATTACTAATATCCATTTATAAGTGAATACAAACCATCGATGTTTTGGTTCTGGGTTACTTCATTCAGGATGATAGTCTCAAGTACTATCCTTTTGCCTGCAAAATTCATTATGTCTTTACTATTAATAGTTGAATAGAATTTCATTGTATACACATACCACATTCTCTTTTGCCATTTTTAAAGAATAATTTTTATTTTTAAAATTCTATGTGCACATGTGACCCTTGAAGCCAGAGGAAGGCATTCTCCTAGAGTTGGAGTTTTAGAGACAGTACTGAGAACTGAACAGCAGTCCTCTCAAAGAGCACTGGGTGTGCTTAACTGTTGAGCTGTGTCTCCGGACTACAATTCTTTTTTTTTTTTAATTAATCTAATTGTTTTCAGTCATTCAAATTATTTTTTGAATTTACTTATTTATTTTCTTTATCTGCATTTCAAACTTTGTCCCCTTTCCTCATTTCCCCTCCACCACCACCACCCCAATGCCATCCCTCCTCCCCCTTCCAACTAACCCACCGACTACTGCTTCCCTGTCCTGGCATTCCCCTACACTGGGGCCCATCACAAGCACAAGGGCCTCTCCTCTCCTTGATGTCCCACAAGTCCATTCTCTGTTACATATGTGGCTGGAGCCATGAGTCCCACCATGTGTACTCTTTGGTTGGTGGTTTAGTCCCTGAGAGCTCTGGAGTTACTGGTTGGTTCATATTGTTGTTCCTCCTATGGAGCTGCCAACTCCTTCAGCTCCTTGTGTCCTTTCTTAGCTCCTCCATTGGAGACCCTGTGCTCAGTCCAATGGTTGGCTGTGTGCATTTACCTCTGTATTTGTCAAACACTGCAGAGCCTCCAAGGAGGCAGCTCTATCAGGCTCCTGTCAGCAAGCACTTGTTGGCATCCACAATAGTGTCTGGGTTTGGTAATTGTATATGGACTGGATTCTCTGGTGGGACAGTAACTGG
Organism: Mus musculus; assembly: GCF_000001635.26. Taxonomy (NCBI): domain Eukaryota; kingdom Metazoa; phylum Chordata; class Mammalia; order Rodentia; family Muridae; genus Mus; species Mus musculus. Next base: position 69,492,015 of record NC_000074.6, on the reverse strand, counting down.
ATGGCGTTTCCTTCAGTTTCTGCTCCAAACATTGTCTCTGTATCTCCTCCCATGGGTATTTTGATCCCCCTTCTAAGAAGAACTGAAGTAGTCACACTGTGGTCTTCATTCTACTTGAGCTTCATGTATTCTGTGAATTGTATCTTGGGTATTCTGAACTTCTGGGCTAATATCCATTTATCAGTGAGTACATACCATGTGTGTTCTTTTGTGATTGGGTTACCTCACTCAGGATAATATTTACTAGTTCCATTCATTTGCCTAAGAACTTCATGAATTCATCCTTTTTAATGGCTGAGTAGTAGTCCATTGTGTAAATGTACCACACTTTGTGTATCAATTTCTCTTTTGAAGGACATCTGGGTTCTTTCCATCTTCTGACTACTGTAAATAAGGCTGCTATGAGCATAATGGAGAATGTGTCCCTATTATGTGTTGGAGCATCTTCTGGGTATATACACAGGAGTGATATTGCTGAGTCCTCTGATTAGTACTATGTCCAATTTTCTGAGGAATCACCAAACTGATTTCCAGAGTGGGTGTACCACCTTACAATCCCACCAGCAATGGTAGAATGTTCCTCTTTCTTCACATCCTCACCAACAACTGCTCTCCCCTGAGCTTCTGATCTTAGCCATTCTGAACGGTTATCAGGAGTCTAACATCTTGAGTTCTTAGTATACATTGGATACTAGCCCTCTATCAGCTGTAGAATTAGTAAAGATCTTTTCCCAATCTGTTGATTGCTGTTTTGTCCTATTGACAGTGTCTTTTGCCTTACAGAAGCTTGGCAATTTTATGAGGTCCCATTTGTCAATTCTCAAACTTACAGCACAAGCCATTGCTGTCCTATTGAGGAATTTTTTCCCCCTGTGCCCATATCTTCAATACTTTTCCCCACTTTCTCCTCTATGAGTTTCAGTGTCTCTGGTTTTATGTGGAGTTCCTTGATCCACTTAGACTTGAGGAGATAAGGAGATTAGAATGGATCAATTCGCATTTTTCTACATGATAACAGCCAGTTGTGCCAGCACCATTTGTTGAAAATGCTGTATTTTTTTCCACTGGATGGTTTTGGCTCCAATGTCAAAGATCAAGTGGCCATAGGTGTTTGTGTTCATTTCTGGGTCTTCAGTTCTATTCCATTGGTCTACCTGTCTGTCGCTATCCCAGTACCAGGCAGTTTTTATCACAATTGTTCTGTAGTACAGCTTTAGGTCAGGCATGGTGATTCCACCAGAGATTCTTTTATCACTGAGAAGACTTTTTGCTATCCTAGGTTTTTTGTTATTCTAGGTGAATTTGCAAATTGCTTTTTCTAACTCAGTGAAGATTTCAGTTGGAATTTTGATGGGGATTGCATTGAATCTGTGGATTGCTTTAGGCAGGATAGCCATTTTGACTATATTAATCCTGCCAATGAGCATGGTAGATCTCTCCATCTTCTGGGATTTATCATCCTTTGGAGGACTGGATTTATGGAATCATATTCTGTAAATGTGGTTTTGTCATGGAATACCTTGGTTTCTCAATCTATGGGAATTGAGATTTTTATTGGGTATTGTACCCTGGGCTGGCATTTATGTTCTCTAGGGTCTATATGACATAAGCCCAGGATCTTGTGGCTTTCATATTCTTTGGCGAGAAGTCTGGTGTAATTCTGATAGTTATGCATTTATATATTACTTGACCATTTTCCCTTACTGCTTTTAATATTCTTTCTTTGTTTTATGCATTTGGTGTTTTGATTATTATATGACAGGAGGAATTTTTTTTCTGGTCCAATCTAGTTGGAGTTCTGTAGGCTTCTTGTATGTCCATGGTCACCTCTTTCTTTTGATTACGTAAGTTTTCTTCTGTAGTTTTGTTGAAGTTATTTACTGGCCCTTTAAATTGGGGGTCTTCACTGTCTTCTATACCTATTATCCTTAGGTGTGGTCTCCTCATTTTTTCCTGGATTTCCTGGATGTTTTGGCTTAGGAGTTTTGTTGTTGTTGTTGTTGTTTTTTGCATTTTGCATTGTCTTTGACTGTTGTGTTAATGTTTTCTATGGTATCTTCTGCACCTGAGATTCTCTCTTCTATCTCTTGTATTCTCTCTTCTATCTTCTGCACCTGAGATTCTCTCTTCTATCTCTTTGTTGGTGATGCTTGCATCTATAACTCCTGACCTCTTTCCTAGGTTTTCTATCTCCAGAGCTGTCTCCCTTTGTGGTATCTTCTTTTGTTTCTACTTCTATTTTTGGATCCTGGGTGGTTTTGTTCAATTCCTTTGCCTGTTTGTTTGTTTGTTTCCATGTAATGATTTAAGGGAATTTTGTGTTTTCTCTTTAAGTTCTTTTACCTGTTTTCCGATGTTCTCTTGTATTTCTTTAAGGGACTTATTTATTTCCTCCTGAAAGTCCTCTAACAGCATCATGAGATGTGATTTTCAATCCAAATCTTGCTTTTCCGGTATGTTGGGGTATCCAGGACTTGCTCTTGTGTGAGAACTGGATCCTGATGATGCCATGTAGCCTTGTTTCTGTTGGTTAGGTTCTTGGGCTTGCCTTTTTACTTCTGGTTATCTGAGGTGTTAGTTGGTCTTGCTGTCTCTGGGTTGACCTTGTCCCTCCTGGGGGCCTGTAAGTCTGTGTCAGCACTTCTGGGAGACCAGCTCACCCTGGCAGGGCCCATGCACAGAGGGCTGTGGAACAGCCCCAGCTCCTGGGTGCAGATGGAGGCAGAAAGTACACTGTCTCATCTGTTCTACTGCTTGTGCACTGCTAGCTTTGTGCCCCCCAACCCCCATTAGCACCTTTAAAAGTAGGATTTAAGTTGCAAATGTGGGGATTCAGAATTGAGAAGTCTTCTTGGTGTGTTTTTCTTTGATGAATGTGAAATATCCTTCCCTATCTCTTTTGATTCATTTTGGTTGAAAGTCTCTTTTATTTAGATATTACAATTGCTCCTTAGCTTTCATCCTGAGTACCTTTTCTTGGGAAAACTTTTTACAGTCCTTCATTCTTAGGTGATGTCTCTGTATGTTGGCCAAGGTATGTTTCTTGCATGAAGCAGAATGATAGATGCTGACTTCATATCCAGTCTGTCAGCTTATATCTTTTTATTGTGGAAAATGAGTTTACTGGTGTTGAGAGCTATCAATAACCAATGATTGTTAATTCCTGTTATTTTGATGTATGTGGAGGGAAGATGATTATGTGTTGAGAACACCAATGAAGTTGGTGTTTTGTAAGCTTTTTCTACGTTGGTAGGCATTATTTCTTTAGTTTGGGTGAATTTTCTTCTATGATTTTGTTGAAAATATTTCCTTGTCCTTTGAGCTGGTACTCTCTTGGCTTGTTGTTTATTCCCATTATTCATAAAAAGATTTTTTTTTAGAGTGTCACAGATTACCTGAATACTTTGAGTCAGAAATTGTTTTAGGTTTAACATTTTCTTTTGTTATATCATCTATGCCTGAGATCATCTCTTCCATTATTTTTGCTCTGTTGGCTGTGCTTCTGTCTCTGTTGTCCTTCTTAGGTTTTCCATCTCCAAGGTTCCCTGAGTTTGTATTTTCTTTACTGCTTCTTTTACCATTTGCAGATATTGAATTGTTTTATTCATTTTCTTCACCTGTTTGATTCTATTTTCCTGTATATTTAAGGGATTTATTAATTTCCCTATTTAAAGGCCTCTATCATCTTCATAAGATTGGATTTAAAGACATTTTACTGTGCTTTGATTGTGTTAGGATATCCAGAGCTTGCTATAGTAGAATACCTGGGCTGTGGATATGTCATATTGATTTAGTTCTCTGTGATTGTGTTCTTATGTTGGCCTTTAGCCAACTGGTTATCCCGGGGAGTTTCTGTCACAGGCGTTTGAGGTGGGCTGCCTTTGCCTGGACATTGGAAATCAGGTGACAGTGTATGTCTCCAGGAAACTGGGCAGAGCATTGGATGTTCCTGGTACAGCAGGCCTGCTTAATGTGGGTTTAATTGTAGCCAAAGACTGGCACTCAGGGGAGAACATCTTGAAGCTCAGCTCTGGACTTTACTCTTTTTAGGGGAGGGGTTGAGACATGGTCTCACTAAATATAGCTCTGTTTGTCCAGGGAGTCACAGTTTCTCCATCTGCTTTTGCCTCCTAAGTGTTGAGATTCAAATTGTGTGCCACCAGACTCAATCTATAATTCTTTTCAGAACCATTAGCCTAGAGTTAAAAAGAATCTCAAGAAGTTATTTTTGAAACAGTTGTTTATTCTGGTCAGGATTGTCCTCGCTATCAGACTGTGAGAGTTCATTTAGGATCATTACAAATGTGTATGTGTGTATATTGTTAGGCATTAATGTTTGATAAATTATTGTCATCTTTAATTTGAAATATACAGGGAATGAATATTTCTATGCAAAGTAATTTGCTAAAAGTGGATATTTACTCTTGAATAGTCTCTAGATTGGTCTCATAGAAATTGATACTAACAATGAGTCTGATCGTTTTTATATGTAATGTTTTTCTATAGTTGTAATAAAATATATTTTGTTTTTCCTTTCAGAAGTCTTATATTTTAAAGAAAAAAGGCCTTTGTCCTGGTAAGGTTTAACAATTCATTAGTAGTAGGTAAATTCAAAAATAAGAAGCAAATTCTTGTTGTGAGTACTTTGAGACCTGTGTCTTACAAGTCCCACAATATTATGAATATATGTTTTAGCTTGGAAACTCGCTCAGTGTAGTTCATAAGAACATGAACACGATAGTCACCCACCATTTCCAAGAACCAACTCTGAAGTTTGGAAAAAGAGCCTGCTGGGATTAGCTATGCATATGGATGTCCATCTAAGATTCATTGGCTTTTCAAAGCCTTACTGGATTCAGTTTGTGAACTAAGACCCACACTAGTAGCTATCATTTCAGGCATTTCTCTTGTCTGAGAGTTTACATAATTTAGGATGATTCTCAGTTGTCAGTCATCACTACAGGATGCCAACAAATTTCTTTCCTCTTCTGACAGAGCTTTACTTTACATGCAAAGGACCTTTTTGTTCAGGTGTAGCATCTTTCATAGCTGTTAGAAGACACCCATGTCTTCCAGAAAGTTCCATCCATCAATGATCTGTTCCCATGATCTGTTTTCCACCGGAATGATTCCTTTGACTCTCAATTGATTATCTGAATGACAGTGTAACTAATAATTATCTCTCTACAAAGGGGGTTTTGTCTTCCACATCAGTTAGACATGACCATAGAGTTGAAGGCCCATCCACTCCTGTCCAGGATGATAGGTTAGACACTGGTTTGATAGAAAATGAAAAGTTGTATTTCAAGGTAATTCTGTGCTCATTAGGATTCATTACTTCCACAAGAGAGGACAATTATATTGTCCTCTTTATTTGTGCTATGTATCAACAAACATTTTCAAAACATTATTAAATAGCTTACTGAATCCATGTTTGAAAATTCCCAAAATCATCAAAGGTAATGTTGAAAGTGAAGATTCAAAAATCTTCAGTACTTAAAACTCTTCAGAAACTCCTTGAAAAATACACATGTTGACTTCTATTTGGAATCCTAAACGGTTCCACAGTAAAACTGCAAGTGTCAACTAAAGTTTATTGTTCTTTGCTCTTGTTACTATCTTATTATGTTCCTAGAAATGCTTGTTTGGAATAGAAACAAGCAGACTACGATATCAGGACTCAGTCATACATGAGAACAGAAGGAGCAGCTTGAACATTATGAAAGCTGTGGTGGGTTGTTTAGAGTTCTAGAAATCTACTTGATGGTGCACAAAGCATCCTCTTGTGTGGTAACATCATAATCAATGAAATATGCACAAAGTATCATGAGAGAAGTACTTTGCCCTTCCAGGAGCAAAGACTGAAATTGAGTCAATACATTAAAAATAAAAATTCTGTAAGCTGTTAAAACAAAGGCTGAAGAGGTACTAGTGTGTATGCATGTGTGCACGCGTGCTTGTCTGTATCTGTGAGTGGTTTTGTAGGGCTATATTTTGTGGGCTAACTTCTCCCATATGAGGAGAAGTTGTAAGGAAAGTGTCCCCAAATGTAATCAACTGGTTGAAGAACAAGTTAATAGATTTTATTGGTTTGTAATGTAGCATAAATTGGGAAATCAAACAACAAAGAATTCAAAGTCTTTGATTAATTTTTATATGAATATTAAAATAACACTCTTAAAATATGCCACAGTGAAACAAGACCACCAGGATAGCTTAAATCTATCTTGAAAAACACTGTCCAGTATAATCCAGGTAAGTTTAAGAGTAAGTACTCTATTGATTCTATCCCAATCACAAAAAGAATTTTGTTCCTGCTAGAATAGAAACTAAGGAAATCAAATATGCCAATAGTAGTTATAGCCTGTCGCGCCCGCTCTCGACCAGCAAGAATGACGCGACCACCAGTCCTTCTAACAGCAGTTTATTCAGTCCTGATTCTTCTTGTTTATATCTCCCCTGAACCCTGGGTCTCTCACTCCTTTTTTACTCTCTCTCATCCACGCACCGCAGGCCACGCCCCCTTGCCAGTCACGAGGCTTCAGCTAATCAGGGCAGCAGGGGCAAATCTCCACCAAATTGGATTCACCTGTATCCTGGTACACCTGCGCAGCACTCAAGATGTTTGTGTCTTATATGAGGAAGTCAGGTGCAAGTCATATGACTTAGCTGCAGTCCCTGGCGCCTTTGGGACTGCCCCCACACCCGCTCCCCACAATAGCCTTTCTTAATTTGCTGCCAAACATTTTTAGGATTCAGATTTATTTAGGAATTGTTTGAAAGAAACTTCAAATTCAAGTTGTATCACCTGAAATATGTTTGTTTATTTAAAATGAACTACTGATGCATGTAGTGTCTTTTTAGAAGTAAAAAGATTTTTCACCTATTCTACAATGTAGATCCTCTCTAGTTACATAACAGCAAGTTGACTTTGGTATGAAATGAATTTTTACTTCAGTTTTATAATTGATATATATTACTGACTGCATGTTGTTGTATGTGTATCGGTGTCCATAAAATGTGGTCATGTTAAGCAAACAAAAATAGAGTATTTAATTACTTTCACTGTATTTTGAGGACTTAATGTCTTTAGGGCACTCTGGATTTTTTTTCCATCATAGAATTTCTGAATTTCCACTCATTTGATAATTCATACATTGTCTTCTGGTTATTTTTATTTGTCTTCCATTTAATGTGAATATCCTGATACAATAAATAACTGGCTCAATTAGGAACTTTAAAAAAACTGACTGGTGTGTGAGTTTTGTAGGTAGTGCTGTGGAATGAAAACTGCCATTCTCAGTATTCTATGCAACAGCCTCCATATGGGCTACTCTGACAGCACCTTTTCCCTGTAGTTCTATTAGTTACCAAATTTATACTGATACTTGGTTTACATGCTACAAGACATAATGTGCAGAAAAAACTGCCACAGTAGAAGGAAGGTTGAGAAAATCCTATCATCCTGTAGTGCATGGCATGGAAGGGCCCATTGGTTCAGTCTGAATATGATTCTCACAGTGGGAGAAATACCACACAGTTTATGCTTTCAGCAACTGTCACCACAGTATCTCTCGCACCTACTTTGACTTTGGAAAACACCAGCCAGAGAATAGTGTAGAGGAATCTAAATGGCTGTCTTCACATAAGCATGGGATGAAATACTATTAGTGTAATGTGGGTGAGCTTCTTTTAAGTTATTTCAGCATTAGAGCTTTCTTCTGGTGATAAGGATTGACAGAGGCCCCATACATGAGTAGCATAAGGTCCTCCAGAGGTCCACTTTCTCAGCCCATTTCTTGTTTGGGACAAAGGCTGTGCTCTGGCCATGGGCAATGTCCAGCAGGGTACAGTGGAGTTTTACATATTGCAAAGGAAGTAAACAAGAATTGTTTATTTGTTAGCTGGTTTGCTGAGCAGGCTTTTTCCATACAGTGAAACCTGAGTCACTCAATGGTTTATATGCAGAAATAAATTTAAAAAAAAAAGTTTCGTGTGAGGCATTAGTCCCTTGGAATTACTGCTTCATTGTGTCTTCCATGCTTCTCTCTGGAGTAATACTTCAGTTTGCATAGCTACTAAGGGGGTCTTTCCAGCAGCTCATGCCATGGGAAGCAATGGAAGTTGATGCTGAGCTTCTTTGCATTGCACATGAGCTAGGGACCAGTGCTAGAACTGAGGGCCTTTAGCATCTTCCTCAGAAGATCTAGAGTAGAGTAACACACTGATCTCTCTAGAGCTTTGTCATACTTGCAGCTGGAAATCCTTTGCAAAGGGCTTTGGGTCTCCTGTATTTGGCTATGTTGCATAGCCATAGACTGAGCTTCCCTGTTGTAGGAATGGATATTTCCCCTCAGTGAAGGAAGTTCAAGTCAATACTTGGAGAAGTCCCTTCACTTCTGTCCAAGATGAGTTCGCTCACTTAGAGTTGTGCCAGCATCCCTAGGGCAGAGACAGAAAGCAGCAATGGCAACAATATTCACTGTGGAATAACACTTCAGGCTAAGATGACACTTTTTGTGTCTGATAGGGCTCAGGATTGTAGGTATTTTGCACAATTAATTATAAATAGTAACTTTAGATAAAATTTTCTTTTTTTATTTTAAAAATACAAGAATGAGGACAGGAAGAGTTCTAGTATATTTATTGCTTACAAATCAATATTCATCTTAAAAGCTTTTCATAAATGGTGTCAAAGCATATCAGGTCACAAAAATATTTGCTTCGGCACTGGCTACCATTGTTTAATGACAAATTTTGCCTCCCTCTTTTGTAGTTAATGAGAAAATTACAAGAAGAACATCACTGTGGTAAGAATGTAGTGTGCATTTTATAATACATTAATCTGTAGAAAATATAACATTCAGAGCCTGACACTGTCTTTGCCTCTGTGTAAGACAATTTCAGCTCTTTATTTTTCTATAATCACAAGCTGAATAATTATTTATAGAGCAAACCATGTTGAAATTACTGATGATATCTCTCATGCAGCATGAAAGCTGAAAAGGATCCATAGTTAGGTGGAAGATCCAATGGATAAAGTGCTTGCTATGCATGTGTGAGAATGAGAGTTTGGATGCCCAGAATCCACATGAGATCTGACAGTCTCATGTGCTGCTGTATGCTGGGGCCCTTATGGTGAGACTGGAGGTGGTGTCAGAGAATCCCTAAAGTTTACTGGATAGTTAGCCTGGGGTTTTTCTCCATGAACAAGAGATCCAGCCACACATCTAATGTTGAAAGAAGGTTGCATATTTGCATTCTAATGGCTCCCTGACAAACCTCCCATTGTTGTTTCTAGGTGTTCAAAAGGAGAAGATGTCAGGTATACTTCCTGTATCAAGGTAAAATGCTTCTCTGTGAAATCAAGTTTCTTATGAATTGTCTTAATTCAGCAGTAGTCTAACTATCCCAGGTTTATATGGAAAAGGTGATTCAGAGAAAACCATATTGTAGATGTGGAACTTTCTATCAATTGCAAGTGAGCAGTAAGTCCTTATAGGTAGTAGTGGCCCAATATGAGAATGGACTCAAGAGACATAGGGAGTGAAGACTGAGTGCAGGTCTCACATAATAGAAGGTGTTTGATGTTTGACAAAGTAATGTTTGCAGAAATGAATACACATTAGACTGATTTAAAAATGTGACCGTGATAATAGACCAGAATACCATTTAGTAAGTCCAGATATTTCAATGATCCAGCAATCTCCAAAGTGCCTTTACCCCCAGCAGAATGCCCATAAGTTTTATCTACCCTTGGGCACTCCTATTTCAGGATCATATATGAGAGGCTCTCTTTGGTTTCTCTCTTTCATCTGTTTTTAGACTGAGAAGAAATTGTGGATATTTAGCAATTATGTTCATCAAATTTGCCTTATGAAGAGATTAGAGTATTTTCTATTTGATTCTTATAAGGGTATGTTGAAAGTTCTTCATCTAGTTAAAAAATAACTTTCCTTCCCCAGTTAGCCAGCATTTCTAGAAGCAGAGAGTCAATTGCTATATAAGTCCATATAAGTTCTTCTTTTTCTTATTTTTGAAATATACATGTATATTCTTTGTGCCATATTCAAACACTTAAAATATTGTAGTGTTTTATTTAGATACATCCATATTCAGTATGAGGCTACTTAATCACTATGAGATACTGGAGTTTAGGAAACTTGTTTCTGTATAACCTGTAACCCTAGAGTGAGGGGATGTGTGACTGATAAGTGACATTTTAATGATTTTTGAATGTGATTAAGTGATCCAATGTGTTTCTATAAAGTAGTTCCACAGGTACTATGATAAGGATTGCAGTGGCAATTTAACTGGCATTTATTTAAAATGGTAAACTGTGAATTTTGTTCCTCCCAGCAATGGAGGAGAAAGAATGCCAAAAGAGGTTTTAGCAATATTAATGATCATCTTATATAAGATGGAGAAAATTTGGCACATAATGAATTAAGCTTAGTCTCAACCCGGAAGAACAATATCTTGTTTCTCATTTCATGATTTTCTCTTAATCTAGTCTAGCCTAAATATTTTTACATTTGATGATATCCTAGCAATTTGAAAATAGATAAGCGTATTAGAAAATATTTCATGTGTAATTACAGTTTTTAATTATCATGTGTCAATACCCCATGATTACTAAGAAGTAAAGTTGATTTGAAAGCATGCACCCCAAAAGAAAAGAGTTAATTTCACAACCAAACAAAAAGTTAACTCTATACCTTTGCATTGCTGGAAGAATCTAGCAAAACTTTACATAGACCACAGAGGAGGATGCAAAAGGATTTTGTGGGTTTTTGGAGTTCTGGAGTTTATGTGTGTTCTTGGGGAGAGCCAATAACTAACACTTATGAAGAAAAAGCATCCCTAATGTTAATTCTCCCCAATTTGATAAGTAACATATTTGCTTGTTATGGAGGAAAATGTTGGATGTGTGTGCCTGTGGTTGAGTACTGCAAGTAGTGTCAGGGAAGAGAAACTGAGCTTGAACAGTCCCCTCCTCTCCTTCATATCCTCACTCCTTGTCAGGCCCTGTATTAGGTAGTGCTTCCCTACCTCCCTAATGCTGTGACCCTTTCTTTAATAGAGTTCCTCATGTTGTGGTGACTCCCAACCATAAAATTGTTTTTGTTGCTGCTCCATAACTGTAGGTTTGATAATGTTATCAGTTGTAATGTCCTATCAGTGTTTTCAGACTTTCTTAGGCAACTTGTATGAGCCTGTTCTGTGCACCTCCTCCAATTGGTCATGACAGATAGGTTGAGAACCACTGTGTTAAAATGTAAGTGTTAGGAAATTAGACTATGGAAACAACAAGAAAGAAACCAAAAAAATGGGCATGTTTGTAACACAGTGAGAAGAATTCATAAAATGACAAAAAGTAAATAATACAGGCTCCTGGAAGTAGGTACAGTCAACATGGAAGCAACCAATACTTGTGTTTCTCTTCTTAGATCGACTGACTTTAAGTGTGTGAATGCTTTGCATGTGTATTCTTTCTGTGTCCCATGTGTGTGTGCGTCGCACAGACATCAGAAGAGGTTATTTCTTCTCATGGACTTGGTGTTCCAGAATTTTGTGAGCAAACGTTTATGTATTACAAATCAAACCCAGGTGCTATGCAAGAACAATACATGTTAAAAACTCCTCAACCCTGTTTTCTAGCTCCTACAGTGAATATGTTTGATATGAAAACGATTAAAAGTATCATAAGGGGAAATAAGTAGTCAGTCTTAGGATAATTGTTAACTTCCTGGACCCAGGCCTCAGCCTTCACATTTTACCTATTGAAGTCCAAAGGACTAATAGGCAGGGTGTGCACAATAGGAGGCTCGGTATGCTGGGCACACCTTTAATTCATGAACCCACAAATCAGGCAGGATTGTCTTTGTCAGTTCAAGGACACCCTGTTCATAATTGATATGGGAAGTAGAGGAAGGCAAAGGGAATTGTGGGTATCAAATGATAACTAATAGGAGTCAGTCTTCTCCTTCCACAATTTCAGACTCAGGTATCAAGTTCAAGATGTTTGTCATGGTGACAAGTACCTTTATCTACTTAGCCATCTCGATGACCCTGATTTACACACTGTCTGAAAATGCTTTAGCATGAATACACATACACGCGCACACACACACACACACACACACACACACAGAGACACACACAGAGTATATAAAAAGTGTGTGTGTGTCTTTATAACATTACACACCTCTTACCCAGTGCATGGGAGGGTCAGACAGAGAGAGATGACTTCTCCTGGGTTTTAATACTGGGCCACACTTAGGGAGAGGGTTTAACATTCGGGATATGGCCTAGGTAGCACAAGGTTGTCAGTGGTAGGTTTTCATGGTTATGACTACATGTGGTACCAGTTCTGTGTTATTTGTTTCCTGGTCTACCAGCATGTGAGAAGCAGTAGAATAGTGCCACAAACTGGGACACCCTGTTGCCTTGCTGGAAGTAACTGACTGACTTTCCCATCAGACATTTTGTCAGAGCAACTACAGAAACAAGTAAAAGAATAATAGCCCTCTTTTCTGTTTTAATCCCCACTGAGAAGTTACAAAGCAAACAGGAGGGTCTGTTTGCAGATCTTACTCACAGCACTTCCTCCACTGCCTACTGTTAACAGCTAACTAATTATCTTAATGTAATGCCTCTAAATTCACCATTAAGAAAGGGGCAGATTAGATGTAAGTATTAGACCCAGTGAAACCTTTAGAAACTGTAAACTTCATATTGTCAGAAACCAAACTCAACTAACTGTTCCTTCTTTTTAGCCTAGCTCAATTTAGTTTTCAAGTTAATATTAGCTACAATATGTGATGAACCGAGTAAATTTTGTTCTAGAGAGAACTAAGCAAGAAGGTAGAACTCAGGTAATTTTCGAACACAGAAATTTTCTTGGCAATCATCTTCTAGTTCAGTGAAAAGCCGTTAGAGTTTTCAAAACTAACATTCCTAATACAAACACATTTCCCCTAAATAGAATTTTTATGATGATACAGAATGTACATAATAATGGTGAAGCATATGGTAACCACAGATTAGTTACAGTTGACATGAAATGAAGCAACTTCTTTTATATACCAATTATTAGAATACAATCCACAATATCATTAAAGCAGTGATATATGCCAGGCACAACTTAGCCAAAGGTAGTTTCCATTCTTCAAAGAAATGAATTATGTGATTGAAATAAAATAGATGCTATTTTCTGATATTAAGCTTGCATAAAATCAAACTAACACAAACGTCCCAGAAGCCTATGTGGCAATTGCAGTGTAATACGTATAAAATTAAAAAAAAATGGACCTGAGGTAGATAATAACAATTCTCTATTGCATGCTAAGAGAATACCCAATATAAGTCTTTATGAAGAGGTACAGCCAGACAGGGGTGACAATGACACAGGCATGTTTCAAAGAGGCTAACTAGCTTGGGGCAAAGGAAATGTTCTCATGTCAATGAGAAATTCATACTTTTCTCCATTTCATTTGCATTGTAAACGGGTAACAACCTAGCGTTCTCTCTCTCTCCCTCTCCCTCTCTCCCTCTCTCTCTCTCTCTTCCCTTTATTTTAAAACTAGAATATAAATGCATAATATATATACATATATATACACATATTCATATACACATATATATGTATAAAAACATACACACATACATGGACTCATGCATGTATATATACATAAAATATAGCAACCAGGTGGCTCAGTGGGTTAGTGACTTGCCTTGGAACCCTAATAAGCTGAATTTCATCCTGAAAAAAGGAAAAAGCCTGTAATCTCTGCACCCCTAAATCCAGATTGGAGACTAAGAGAGTAGAACAGCCCTGAAAGACAAGCTAGACAGATTAGACCATAGAGAGAAGCAGAAATGGTCAGAGCCTCTTTCTAACTCTGTGGAAGAAGATATCCAGCTCCTGAAATTTCTCTCCAGTCTATACACACACACAAACACACACACACACACACACACACACACACACACACACACACACACACAAACACACATACAGAAACACACAAGAGAGAGAGAGAGACACAGAGACAGAGAGAAGGAGGGGAGAAATACACACACAAGCATAACATAAGCAGAGTAATGTAACCACATGTGCACAAACCCCTGAGATAAAGATTATTTTGAATCATGAATTTAAGTATACTGGTAAATAAATGCTGTTAATATACACCTGTTGTGTGACTAACAATTCAGGGAAATCTCTTCAGGGTCCTCTCCTTTATCTTCAGTGTTATCTTCATGGAAGTGGCAATTGTCCTGGAAATTTAATTTTGCATCATATGGTCCTTTATTCTTCTTTAATAATTGTCTCAAGCATGTTTACACAATGAGGAAGGGGATAATGAGTCCGGTAACACGTGGTGTATGAAAACGTGCCTATGTCTGAAAATTCCACATACTTTGCTGTATTCAAGTCTGTTTCTCAGTGGATCCAGTGAACTAAATTCTAACATTTGAACAGTTTGAAGACACAGAGATTGCATGCTTCCTCATCCTTTCCCTTTGATCAACAGTGCTGCTTAACTCATTTTGTTGAACCTTCTCTGTGTTATATTGTTTGATGATGCAGAGAATGTTTTGGAGTGTGACTTTTTCATGTAAGTAGCATATCCCATCCTCAAACCTGGTACTGAAGGGCAAAAGTTGACTGCTAAGTTATGAATTTCATGGAGGTGTAAGGAGCAACAAATATATGGAGACCTTATTTGCCATGCCGCATCAAATCCACTTCCAACACTCACATTTCCTAAGTGTATCTGGTTGAAGCAGTGAGTGCTCTGGGTAGCCTATCTAAGCTAGCATTATGGAATTTGATCACTTGTTTTATGACCAAATCCACTGGGCAAAGCCCCTTCACAGCTTGGAATGAATCCTTCAGACATTTGAAGTCACTCCTACTGTACCTAGATAATGGTTATGTTAGTTACTTTCTATGGCTGTAAGAAAAGACCATGAGAAAGACAACTTCCAGAAGAAAGGGTGTGTTTGAAGTTGGGTTCATGGTTCCAGTGGGATGCACACATCACCATCATGGCTCAGGCAGCAGGCATGGTACTGAAGCAGCAGCAGAATGATCACATATTGACCTACACAGGAAAGAGAGAACTTTACGAGAATGGCACCTGTCTAGTGTAATCTTAAAGCCCATCCCAGTTACACATATCCAACAAAAAGGCCACAACTTCTAATCCTTTCCAGAATAGGTCAGCCATCTGGAGAGCAAGCATTATATGACCCTATGGGCCTCTGACATTCAAGCCACCACAGAGGTGCTGGATCAAGTCATTATATTCATCCTCTCTGTGTAACAACAGTCATGGTGATGCAGGATAGTTGATCATGCTGTGCTTGTGTTTGATTGTGTTGTTTACTCAATAAACTCTTGTCTAGTTATTGTGTGACTCAGCCTTTGCACCAAACTTTAATCCCTCTAGCCAGAATACAGACACCTCCTTAGTAAACACCCTTAATCCTAAATAATCAAGGTAAAGTTAGTTTGTAGAATGAAGCACCTTGTCTGAAAGTGAGGTCTAATTGCATGGCAGAGAAGTTGATGAATCAGAGAAAGTTTTGATTAAATAGGATGTGTCTAACTCTCTCAAGAAGAAAGGAAAGGGAAGCTACTTGAGAGGTAGTGCAGAGAGAAACAGAGAGAGGAGGCATTTTTACCCAGAAAGTTTTAGAGAGATTCATTGAAGAGAGAACCAGCAAGACACGGGTGAAGGCAGAATGAACCAGAGAATATGAAGGAGTCAGAAGATTAGGAAAAAATTGCTAGTTAGTTTGAGGTCAAGCAGAACAAAAAAACATCAGAGGCCAAGAGAGAATCCAGGCTGAATCAGTTAGCATGGGGAGCAGCTTTGAGCTAGAACACCTGAGTTGAACCAGTCAGCCAGAGATGAAAAAGAACCAGAAATAACGGTGTGCTTATTCAGCAGTAAGTATGAGAGGCTGACAATATTCTAGGCCTATGCTAAGTTTCACAGAGGCGAGAAGCTTCCAGGACTAGGCCTAGGTTATCACTCAGATGGAGGTAGCTAGCATCAAAGATTACAATTACACCTAGTGCATAAAAGTTACTTTGACATAGAGTTAACAGGTGAGATTTTGGAAGGCATATATAGAATCCATAAATGGAACTCAGCAATTCCCCTCTGCTATAGGTAGTGACATACTTTATTCATGCATTTCACAATTCAGCCCCACTGTTCTGATATCCCAGGTATCTAATGGACAACTGT
Organism: Mus musculus; assembly: GCF_000001635.26. Taxonomy (NCBI): domain Eukaryota; kingdom Metazoa; phylum Chordata; class Mammalia; order Rodentia; family Muridae; genus Mus; species Mus musculus. The sequence goes on along the minus strand of NC_000074.6, from coordinate 69,475,747 downwards.
AGAAGATCATTCATTGGGGAAGGGTTAGTGTAGTGCAGAAGAGAGAGGTTCCTTTTGTTCTCAAAGCACCTCACTGCCCTATTAACTTCATCTGGCTGGAATTCAAAATTCAGGTCATAAAGACAGGAGAGGACACATTTTGTCCTTTCTTTTTATGTCTTTCCATTTTGTAGAGAATGATGATGTGAGGTAGCAAAGAGCAGAAGATAAAAGCATAACACTAAGCAGGTCCCCACCAAAGATTTCTAGATACGCTGGGCCTTTTACTCATCATGCAGAAAGGAAGCAGAGGTTGCTGAATATCAGATAGTGTCCTTAGTGATGAAGGTGGTCTGAATACAGAAACATTTTGGGGACTGTAAATCAAGATTCTGACATTAGCAGACAGGTGATAAAATGAATAAAATCAGTGAAACTTTAAATCAAAAGTAACATTGCCAATTTTCCTTATAGGTGCGAGGAAATAAACCACCTATTTTCCGTCCCTTTCCTCGGAAGCATAGAATTCATGTGCTTGAGGCTCCTGGTGACATTGAGCCAACTCATTCCATCTGTGCTGCTGACAGCAGGGCTCCTGCTGAATTTGAGCCAAATTCTTCCACCTGTGCTGCTGTCAATGGGGCTCCTGCTGCTGATGAGCCAACTACTTCTTCCCAGTGTGCTCCTGACTGTGAGGATCCTGCAGTCATTGAGCCAACTCATTCCACCTGTGCTGCTGACAGCAGGGCTCCTGCTGATGCTGAGCCAAATTCTTCCACCTGTGCTGCTGTCAATGGGGCTCCTGCTGATGTTGAGCCAACTACTTCCCAGTGTGCTCCTGACTGTGAGGATCCTGCAGTCATTGAGCCAACTCATTCCACCTGTGCTGCTGACAGCAGGGCTCCTGCTGACATAGAACCAACTCCTTCACAACTTGCTCCTGACAGGGGTGCTCCTGCTGATGTTGAGCCAACTCATTCCACCTGTGCTGCTGACACCAGGATTCCTGCTGACATAGAACCAAGTCCTTCACAATGTGCTCCTGACAGTCCTGCTCCTTCTGATATTGGTAAAATTCCTTCCCCATGTCCTTCTGACAGTTCTGAATCTGATGAAAAATATGACTCAGAAACAGGTAGTGACATTGGGTTGGACTTCATAACTGATTCAGATTTTTACATGGAGCATGCAAGGGCCACACCCCATTGTGACCCAGAGCCTACTCCTGGTACCTGCACTTACTGTTCCCTAGATTCCATTGAAAGAACTGACCTGAATGTTCTGACACTGCTTGGAGCATAAGACAAGTATGCTATTCTTTCTTCAGGTGAGGAACCCAGTCCTGTTGCTGACCTAGATGAAGATATAGCTGAGGATTTTTATGACGCTTTAGAGTCAGCTGATCTCACTGGCCATAGCGGGTCCACTGTCCAGGTACCTGGTTTTCTTTGGGAACCAGATATGCTACTGCTGCCAGTAATGCCCTTGATGTGGTTTCTTACATTCCTGTTATCAATGATGATGTGGATTAGAAATGGAATTCGCAAGTGTGCTATGAAGAAAATGGCCAAGGACCTCCCTCCAAGAGAAAAGATAAACCCGGTAAGGTGGACCACAGTAGTTGCTTAAAATAGATGAACTTTTATTTTAGATAGAAAAGTAGATATCTTTGATACTAATAGTCATGATTAATACATTTCATGCTATTTGAGCATTACCTAGAATCAGAAAACATTGTTTCCTTTTCCCAACTTATTGAAAATACTTCACATAGTGTAACAAAACCAGTTTAGACCAACACAACTGACCATGGTACTTGGTTGTCTCCCATCCTGGAATGAGGTAATTTTTTTTCACTCCCATTGAAAACATTAGTGTCTGTTAAACGTTGGTGTCTATTTATCTCTGCTCTTCTGAACTCTGACTTGTGAGGATAGTATCAGCCTGGAAACAAACATTCCAAAGGAAGCAACATCTGAGAATAAAATTAACAAAACAAGCCTTCACCTTCTCACTGTTTCTCATTACATTGATCCTGATGATAATGACACTGATGCTGCTGATGCTGCTGCTCCTGACAGTGCCACCAATGATGTGGCTGATGATACTATTGATAATTCTTGCTTTTCTTCTAGATGCCGCTGGAGCTGAACACTCCAACACACACTGATATATGCACACAGAGTGTGTGAGGAGGAAGTATATTATATATATGTAAATATAAAAATTTTATATATAAATAAAATGTTTTATCTGATAGAAGACTGAAGTCAAAAATTATTGTTTTATTGGAGTCTCGGTTGTGCCATGTGATGTTTTCTGGAAAATGTTTTTTTTTATTTGTTTTTATTTTTTACTTGTTTACTTCACATCCTGCTCACTGTTCCCTCCCAGTCAGTCTCTCCCACAATCCTTGCCCCTTCTTACCCTCCCCTTGTCCTCTTGAGTGGGTGGGGGCCGCCTGGTCATCTTCCAGCCCTGGAATATGAAATCTCTGGAGGCTAGGTGCTTCCACTCCCACTGAGTCCAGTCAGGGCAGTCCAGCTAGAACAGCATATCCTGCATTTAGGCGACCCCCTTTGAGATAGCCCCTACTACAGATTTTTTTAGCAAGGGCCACACAAAGACCAAGCTGCACATCTGCTACCTATGTGCATATAGACTTAGAGCCCAACTGTGTATGTTCTTTAGTTGATGGTTAAGTCTCTGAGAGCCCAAAGGGTCCATTAGTTTGTGGGTTAAAGGGTGGCCTACATCTGGCTCAGGGCTTGGGCCCCTGGGTGAGGTGTGATGTGAGCAGTTTTGACTGTGTGCAATGCATGCTGGTGCCAGGAGGGCGTCAGGTTGCAAGAAGCCCTAGGACCCTTCTCCAAGATTACGGGAGCACAGCCTGAGCTTCCTGTAGGACAACAGGTTCTCAGGCTCTTGGACATTCCAGATGCCACTGGATGCCTCAGAAGAGCTGAGACTGGAGTTGGGGCCTGAGGGCTGGATCTTACCCAGAGCCAAAGGGAAAAGAGGGAGGAAGAGAGCCCCAGCTGGGTCTCCCTCTGGGAGAAGAGTCTTTGGCTTGCCTGGCAGGCAGCATGGCTTGGTGGAAACTGTGGCTGGGAGCACAGAGAGGCCTTCTGCAGGAGAGTAGACTTGGCTCTTTAGAGGAAGACTTTCTGAGTTGTTCACCATGGAGAATTCTGATGAGAAGAAGCAGTCCATTTTTTTAACTAGATATTTTATTTATTTACATTTCAAATGCTTTCCCCTTTCCTAGTTTCCTCCCTGAAAATTCCCTATCATCCCCTCCCCCCTGCTCCCCAACCCATTCACTGCCACTTCCTGGCCCTGGCATTCCCCTATACCAGGTCATAGAATCTTCCCAAAACCAAGGGACTCTCCTCCCATTGATGAATGACTAAGCCATCCTCTGCTACATATGCAGCTAGAGACACAAGTCCCACCATGTGTTTTCTTTGGTTGTTGGTTTAGTCCTAGAGAGCTCTGGGGGTGCTGGTTAGTTTATGTTGTTTCTCCTATAGAGCTACATACCCCTTTAGCTCCGTGGATACTTTCTCTAGCTCCTTCATTGGGGGCCCTGTGTTCCATCCAATGAATGACTGTGAGCATCCACTTCTGTATTTGTCAGGCACTGGCAGAGCCTCCCAGGAGACACCTATATTAGGCTCCTGTCAGCAAAATCTTGGCATCTACAATAGTGTCTGGGTTTGGTGGTTGTTCATGAGATGGATCCCTACGTGGGGCAGTCTCTGGATGGTGCTTCCTTCAGTCTCTGCTCTGAACTTTGTCTCTGTAACTCCTTCCATGGGTATTTTGATCCCCCAGGTAAGAAATATCGAAGTATCTACACTTTTGTCTTCCTTCTTCTTGAGGTTCACGTGTTTTGCAAATTGTATTTTGGGTATTCTGACTTTCTGGGATAATATCCACTTGTACAAATTGAAAAGGAAGAGGCCAAAATATCACCATTTGCAGATGATATGATAGTATATATATATAAGTGACCCCAAAAATTCCACCAGAGAACTCCTAAACCTGATAAACAGCTTCAGTGAAGTAGCTGGATATAAAATTTACTCAAACACGTCAATGGCCTTTCTTTACACAAAAGATAAACAGGCTGAGAAAGAAATTAGGGGAACAACACCCTTCTCAATAGTCACAAATAATATAAAATACCTTGGCGTGACTCTAACTAAGGAAGTGAAAGATCTGTATGATAAGAACTTCAAGTCTCTGAAGAAAGAAATTAAAGATGATCTCAGAAGATGGAAAGATCTCCCATGCTCATGGATGGGCAGGATCAATATAGTAAAAATGGCTGTCTTGCCAAAAGCAATCTACAGATTCACTGCAATCCCCATCAAAATTCCAACTCAATTCTTCAACGAATTAGAAAGAGCAATCTGCAAATTCATCTGGAATAATAAAAAACCTAGGATAGCAAAAACTCTTCTCAAGGATAAAAGAACCTCTGGTGGAATCACCATTCCTAACCTAAAGCTGTACTACAGAGCAATTGTGATAAAAACTGCATGGTACTAGTACAATGACAATCATGTAGACCAATGGAATAGAACTGAAGACCCAGAAATAAACCCACACACCTATGTCACTTGATCTTTGACAAGGGAGCTAAAACCATCCAGTGGAAAAAACGACAGCATTTTCAACAAATGGTGCTGGCACAACTGGAGGTTAACATGTAGAAGAATTCGAATTGATCCATTCCTATCTCCTTGTACTAAGGTCAAATCTAAGTGAATCAAGGAACTCCACATAAAACCAGAGACACTGAAACTTATAGAGGAGAAAGTGGGGAAAAGCCTTGAAGATATGGGCACAGGGGAACAATTCCTGAATAGAACAGCAATGGCTTGTGCTGTAAGATCAAGAATCGACAAATGGGACCTCATAAAATTGCTAAGCTTCTGTAAGGCAAAAGACACTGTCAATAAGACAAAAAGGCCACCAACAGATTGGGAAAGGATCTTTACCAATGCTAAATCAGATAGGGGACTAATATCCAATATATATAAAGAACTCAAGAAGGTGGACTCCAGAAAATCAAATAACCCCATTAAAAAATGGGGCTCAGAGTAAAACAAAGAATTCTCACCTGAGGAATACCGAATGGCTGAGAAGCACCTGAAAAAATGTACAGCATCCTTAATCATCAGGGAAATGCAAATCAAAACAACCCTGAGATTCCACCTCAAACCAGTCAGAATTGCTAAGATCAAAAATTCAGGTGACAGCAGATGCTGGCGAGGATGTGGAGAAAGAGGAACTCTCCTTCATTGTTGGTGGGATTGCAAGCTTGTACAACCACTCTGGAAATCAGTCTGGCGGTTTTTCAGAAAATTGGAGCAGCTGCTGAGGCTGTCCACACACAGCAATGGCATTTGTCAGGTGGTCCACACCCTTCTCGTAGTCACCTTGTGCTAATAACTCTTCACCAAGCTGTGTCTCTCCAAGAAAGAATTTCTGAACTGCTTCAGCATCTTTTAAATCAGGTAACTTGGAAAGCCCAGCTCTCTCCTTAGCAAGCTTCCGTTTCTTTCTTCGTTCTCGAAGCCCGTTCTTGAAGTTGGGGTCACTCCACCTTTTGCAGTAGAAGTGGATGCAGTACCCAATGAAGAGGGCACCTCACACATCCTCGGCGATGGCGCTGTTCTGGCCCACCATCTTCACTCAACTGGTGCCACGCCTGGCCTCGGCAGCCTGCCTGGCAGCAGTAAGCTCCAACAGATCAGAGCACACCGGCCACTCACAGCTTCCTGCCTCCAGTCCAGACAGAAAAGGCCTACCATGCAGTTTTTATCACAATTGCTCTGTAGTACAGCTTTAGGTCAGGCATGGTGATGCCACCAGATCTTTTATCATTGAGAAGAGTTTTTGCTATCCTAGGTTTTTATTCCAGATGAATTTGCAAATTGCCCTTTCTAACTCTTTCACTTCCTTAGTTAGAATCACACCAAGGTATTTTATATTATTTGTGACTATTGTGAAAGGTGTTGTTTCCCTGATTTCTTTCTCAGCCTGTTTATCCTTTCTGTAGAGAAAGGCCACTGATTTGTTTGAGTTAATTTTATATCCAGCTACTGGGCTGAAGCTGTTTATCAGGTTTAGAAGTTCCCTGGTGGAGTTTTTAGGCTCACTTATATATATTATCATATCATCTGCAAATAGTGATATTTTGACTTCTTCCTTTCCAATTTGTATCACCTTGATCTCCTTTTGTTGTCCAATTGCTCTGGCAAGGACTTCAAGTATTATATTGAATAGATGGGGAGAAAGTGGGCAGCCTTGTCTAGTCCCTGATTTTAGTGGGATTGCTTCCACCTTCTCACCATTTACTTTGATGTTGGCTACTGGTTTGCTGTAGATTGCTTTTATCATGTTTAGGTATGGGCCTTGAATTCCTGATCTTTAGAAGACTTTTATCATGAATGGGTGTTGGATTTTGTCAAATGATTCTGTGCATCTAACAAGATGATCACGTGGTTTTTGTCTTCGAGTTTGTTCATATAGTGTTTAATATACGTTGGTGGATTTCCGTATATTAAACCATCCCTGCATCCCTGGGGTGAAGCCTACTTGGTCATGATGGATGATCCTTTTGATGTGTTCTTGGATTTGCTTTATGAGGATTTGATTGAGTATATTTGCATCGATATTCATAAGGGAAATAGGTCTGAAGTTCTCTATCCTTGTTGGGTCTTTATGTGGTTTAGGTATCAGAGTAATTGTGGATTCATAGAATGAGTTGGGTAGAGTAACTTCTGTTGTTATTTTGTGGAATCGTTTGAGAAGAACTGGAATAGGTCTTCTTTGAACGTCTGATAGAAATCTGCACTAAACCCATCTGGTTCTGGGCTTATTTTGGTTGGGAGTCTATTAATGACTGCTTCTATTTCTTTAGAGGATATAGGACTATTTAAGTCATTAATCTGATCCTGATTTAACTTTGCTACCTGGTATCTGTCTAGAAATTTGTCCATTTCATCCAGGTTTTCCAGTTTTGTTGAGTATAGCCTTTTATAGAAGGATCTGATGGTATTTTGGATTTCCTCAGAATTTGTTGTATGTCTCCCTTTTCATTTCTGATTTTGTTAATTAGTATACTGTCCCTGTGCCCTCTAGTGAGTCTGGCTAAGGGATTATCTATCTTGCTGATTTTCTCAAAGAACCACCTCCTGGTTTGCTTGATTCCTTGAATAGTTCTTTTTGTTTCCTCTTGGTTGATTTCTCCCCTGAGTTTGATTATTTCCTGCCCTCTACCCCTCTTGGGTGAATTTGCTTCCTTTTGTTCTAGAGCTTTTAGGTGTGCTGTCAAGCTGATAGTGTATGCTCTCTCTAGTTTCTTTTTGGAGGCACTCAGAGCTATCAGTTTTCCTCTCACGAATGGTTTCATTGGGTCTCATAAGTTTGGCTATGTTGTGCCTTCATTTTCATTAAACTCTAAAAGGTCTTTAATGACTTCTTTATTTCTTCCTTGCCCAAGGTATCATTGAGGAGAGTGTTATTCAGTTTCCATGTCAATGTTGGCTTTGTATTATTTATGTTGTTATTGAAGATCAGCCTTAGTCTGTGGTGATCTGATAGGATGCATGGGACAATTTCAATATTTTTGTATCTGTTGAGGCTTGTTTTGTGACCAATTATATGGTCAATTTTGTAGGACGTACCATGAGGTGCTGAGAAGAAGGTATATCATTTTGTTTTAGTATAAAATGTTCTGTAGATATCTGTCTGTTAAATCCATTTTTTCATAACTTCTGTTAGTTTCCATGTGTCTCTGTTTAGTGTCTGTTCCCAGGATCTTTCCATTGATGAGAATGGGATGTTGAAATCTCCCAGTATTATTGTGTGAGATGCAATATGTGCTTTGAGCTTTACTGTAGTTTCTTTAATGAATGTTGATGGCCTTTCATTTGGACCATAGATATTCTGAATTGAGAGTTCATCTTGGAAGATTTTACCTTTGATGAATATGAAGTGTCCCTCCTTGTCTTTTTTGATAACTTTGGGTTGGAAGTCGATTTTATTCGATATTAGAATGGCTACTCCAGCTTTATTCTTTGGACCGTTTGCTTGGAAAATTGTTTTCCAGCCTTTCACTCTGAGGTAGTGTCTGTCTTTTTCCCTGAGATGGGTTTCCTGTAAGCAGCAAAAAGTTGGGTCCTGTTTATTTATCCAGTCTGTTAGTCTATGTCTTTTTATTTGGGAATTGAGTCCATTAATATTAAGAGATATTTAGGAAAAGTAATTGTTGCTTCCTTTAATTTTTATTGTTAGAGTTGGGATTCTGTTCTTGTGGCTCTCTTCTTTTAGGTTCGTTGAAGGATTACTTTCTAGCTTTTTCTAGGGCATAGTTTCCATCCTTGTATTGGTGTTTTCCCATTATTATCCTTTGAAGGACTAGATTCGTGGAAAGATATTGTGTGAATTTGGTTTTGTCATGGAATACTTTGGTTTCTCCATCTATGGTAATTGAGAGTTTTGTTGGGTATAGTAACCTGGGCTGGCACTTTTGTTCTCTTAGTGTCTGTATAACATCTGTTTAAGATCTTCTGGTTTTCATAGTCTCTGGTGAGAAGTCTGGAGTAATTCTAATAGGCCTGCCTTTATATGTTACTTGACCTCTTTCCCTTACTGCTTTTAATATTCTGTCTTTATTTAGTCCATTTGTTGTTCCAATTATTATGTGACGGGAGGAATTTCTTTTCTGGTCCAAACTATTTGGAGTTCTGTAGGCTTCTTGTATGTTCATGGGCATCTCTTTCTTTAGGTTGGGGAAGTTTTCTTTTATAATATTGCTTGAAGGTATTTGCTGGTCTTTTAAGTTGAAAATCTTCATTCTCATCTACTCCTATTATCTGTAGATTTGGTATTTTCATTGTGTCCTTGATTTCCTTGATTTTTTGAATTAGAATCTTTTTGCATTTTGCATTTTGCATTTTCTTTGATTATTGTGTCAATATTTTCTATGGAATCTTCTGCACCTGAGATTCTCTCTTCCATCTCTTATATTCTGTTGCTGATGCTCTCATCTATGGTTCCTGATTTCTTTCCTAGTGTTTCTATCTCCAGAGTTGTCTCCCTTTGGGTTTTCTTTATTATTTCTACTTCCATTTTTAGATCCTGGATGGTTTTGTTCAATTCCATCAACTGTTTGGTAGTGTTTTCCTGTAACTCTCTAAGGGATTTTCGTGTTTCCTCTTTAAAGGCTTCTAGCTGTTTACCTGTGTTTTCCTGTATTTCTTTCTTAAAGTCCTTCGTCATCATCATGAGAAGTAACTTTAGATCCATGTCTTGTTTTTCTGGTGTGATGGTGTATCCAGGACTTGCTACGGTGGGAGAGTTTGGTTTTGATGATGCCAAGTAACTTTGGTTTCTGTTGCTTCTGTTCTTAAGCTTGCCTCTTGCCATCAGATTATCTCATGTGCTCCCTGCCCTCACTATACCTGATTGGAGTCTATCCTTCCTATAATCCCAGTTGATTCAGGACTCCTCAGAGTCCAGCTTTTTCTGTGATCCTTTGATTGTGGGCTCCTGTTAACCTGAGATTCTGGGTGTGTCAGAGTTTTTGGCAGTCAAGTTTCCTCTGAGACCCTGAAATACTGGTGTGACCCACCTTAGGTTATCCTGAGATCCTGTTGTCCTAAGATCCCGGACCTGTTACAGTGCCTGGAAGTGGTGTTGCCATGCAGTCAGTGATCCTAAGATCACGTGGAGAGTCCTCTGGGGACTGTGGGGCTGTCCACAGACTCCATGCCCTAGGTGACCGCATGCTGGTGCTGACCAGAAGGGAATCGTGCCCGTGATTAGGCCGGTTTTCTGCTTGTCTTCTGCTGTCTCAGGTCCCGTGCGATTGGACTGGAACAGATGTTGTGTTCCACTCACCAGTGATCCTAAGATCGCGTGGAGAGTCCTCTAGAGACCGTGGGAGTGTCCACCAACTCTGCTCCCTAGGTGAACTGGTGCTGGTGCCAACTAGAAGGAACTTTTCCCCTGGTCAGGCCAGTTTTCTGCTTCCCTTAGGCTTTTTTATACTGAGCCTCACTAGATCATTTACCTGCTTTAGGGTCCTGGGCACCTAGACATGCATACTTTAAGACATCAGCTCCTAGGCCTTCTATAAAGAAAGCAAACCAAAAACTTTAGTTAGTTTATAAATACTTTCCCATTGTCTCTTTTGAAGTACTGTATTGGATACTTTAACGTGACTTAGTTAAAGAAACTACATACATTTTACTTCATTGTACATGTTTAACTTTTGTAGATTTATATAGAGGAGTATTTTGCTGCTATGTGTTTTCTATGCACTATGTGGTAGAATTGAGTGGGGAATGCCCTGGAATTGTAGTTATGGACAGTTGTGAGCTGCCATGTGGGTAATAGCACTCAAAACTCAATGCACTACAAACAAAACTAGATTGCTTAACCTCCAAGCCATCTCTTCATAATATATTACTTATACTATGTTATATATAATACAGAAAGTTTTATCATAAGGTCTATTGTCAACTTTAATGCAAAAATATCACCAAGAAACATTCGGTCAATATGTCTTGTGTTGGCTAATGGGCCAAATAAAGACATTTTGAACTGTAACCATGACCCTGCTCCCCCATATTCACCTTGTGCACATGTGGTGTGTGCATTGATACACATGTGAAGGACAGAGACTGACACTGTCTTCCTCTCATTTTCCTGTGTCCCACACATGAGGAGCTAAGTGTGTGGTGGTCAGAGGATTTGCCACTTGACATTTCTCTTCTGCCACATTATGTGTTCTGGGTCCCTCAGTTTTAAAGACATGTTCACTCACCCAAATACCTGGTGTGTTTGATTTACTCTCTTGGAGCACACTGACTCTCAGACTTGCAGGCAAGTAAGCTTTGGGGATCCCCTTATCCCCACATCTTCACTCAGGATTTCAGGGCAAGTGTTTTACCAGTTGAGTTTTACTGACCACCCTAGCCCCTTATTCTTATTCCTATTCTTATTCTGCACTAGGTTATGAAGGGGAACCAATCACACAACTGTAGATTTTCTGTAGTCCCCTTGCTTCTTGATCATTTTGTAGTTCTAAGGGGCTAATTATTCTTTAATTTGGAGCTTGATATAGATAATATAAGAATAAATTATAAATTTTAGTTTCCAGATATTCTTTTGCTCATTGAATGTTTTCTTTAAAAACACTGAACTGTCCAACTGTAGTTTTTCATTTTGTTAGTCCATTTATTTCCCACACATAACTTACATAGCTACTGTGTAGAATATAGATTCTACTATCTCTCCAGATCTTCCTATTCTTATATCTTTATGTTCCTCTTCCCTGTCAAGTTTAACACACTCTATAAATTTATATTATGAAATGGAACGAGCCATACTCTTTGGAACCCTAGTTTCATTTTGCTTAAAGTCTTTTGAATATCAAGCATGGGGGTTGGATAGTATAGGTTATCACATTGTAGGGATATTTACCCAATTTTGGTGTCAGTCCAGGGGCACACTGAGGATTTTATGGCAAAGCATGAGGTCCTGCTTTGCTAACATTTAGCACCTGGATTACCATGGACACTTTATCTAGTACCTTAGGAGTGTGTTGTGCTCCTGCTGGTAGTGAGGTATGGAAACACTACTCATGGGCATAAAACAAAAGAAATGAAAAAAAAATCAAAGTAATGATGACTTAGGGTTTAGATTTTCATTTGTTATCAAAAATTTATATAGATTCAAGAGATCTGTAGAATTGCATCTATAGGTCATTCCTATGCAAGACCCAAAGCCTGTCAATCACCCACAGGACACACACAGCTTATCAAAATCTGTGCAACAACCCCCCACAGCCTGTTAATTATTCATAGGAAAAGCCGACAGGCTGGCAGTCACCCATAAGAAGTGCCCAAGTCCTGTCAACCATTCACTGGAAACGTCCCCAGCCTGTCAGTTATCTATAAGCAACTCACAAATCCTGAGAGTCAACCAGAAGAAATAATCACAGCCTGCCAGTCATCCACAGAAAATTCCTACAGCCTGTCAATCATGCATAAAAAATGGCCATGGTCTGTTAATCATCTACAGGACATGCGCACAACTGATCAGTTTTGCATACAAAGTGTTCAAAGCCTGTCAATTGTGCATTGGAAACTCCTATAGCCTGTGAGTCATCCAATGGAAACACCCACAGCCTGTCAATCATTCATAGGCAATGCCAACAGCCTGTCAATCAACCACATGTCCTGGCCACAGACTGTCAATCATCCACAGTAAACACATACCAACCCTGTCACTCGTCCAAAGGACAAGCCCACAATCGGTTAATCTTCCATAGGAAATGCCTACACCCTGTCAATCATTCACAGGAAATACCCAAAGCCTGCCAACCATACATAGTACACATCTACAACTTTTCAATACACACAGGAAACATGCACAGCCTTTCAGTCATCCACAGGATATGTCCACAGCCTGTCACTCATCTATAGTAAATGGCCGCTGCCTGCAAATCATCCATAGGAAATGTCCACGGCCTATCTGTCATGTATAGAAAGTACCCAAATCTTGTCATTCACCCACAATGTATGCCCACAGCTTGTTAGTCATTCACAGGAAATGCCCACAGACTTTCAATCATTCATAGGGTATACCCACATCGTGTCAATTATCCTTAGAACATTCCCACAGCCTGTCAGGCATATGTAACAATTACAGCTTGTCAATTATCCATAGCAAATACCCTCAACCTGTCAGTCTTCATAGGAAAAGCCCATAACCTATCAACCATCCACAGGAAATAGCTACAGCCTGTTAGTTATGCACATGGTACACCCCCAACCTGGCAATCATCTTGAGGGAAAACCTATATCCTATCAATCATCCATAGGAATTCCCCACAGCTTGAGAATCATCCATGAGAAATGCACATAGCTGATAGCCAAATACCGCAGGGATAGAGTGGGTAGCACTGGAGTGCAGACATACCTGTGAGCACAGGTAAGACTGGAGGGACCTGCCCAGAACCCTCAGGACACAGGATCCAAAGAACAGCCATGGACAGGTCCTTCTGGTTTCTGTCTGCACCCAGGAGCTGACACTGTGCCACAGCTTTTCATACCCAAATTCCTCTCAGAGAGACCTGGTCTCCCAGGAGTACTGACACACAGGCTTGCAGGAGAGACAAGTCCCAGTCAGAGACAGTGAGACCAGCTAGCGCCAGAGATAACCAGATGTCAAGAGGCAAGGGCAAAAGCATAAGCAACAGAAACCAAGCCTACTTGGCATCATCAGAACCCAGTTCTCCCACTACAGCGAGCCCTGGATACCCCAACACACCACAAAAGCAAGTCTCTGATTTAAAATCACATCTCATGATGATGATAGAGGACTTTAAGAAGGATGTAAATAACTCCCTTAAAAATACAGGAAGACACAGTTAAACAGAAGTCCTTAAAGAGGAAACATAAAAATCCCTTAAAGAATTACAGGAAAATACAACAAACAGGTGAAGAAATTGAACAAAACCATCATCCAGGATCTAAAAATGGAAGTAGAAACAATAAAGAAATCACAAAGAGAGACAACCTTGGAGATAGAGCACCTAGGAAAGAGGTCAGGAGTTATAGATGCAAGCATCACCAACAAAATACAAGAACTAGAGAAGAGAATCTCAGGTGCAGAAAAGACAATAGGAAACATTGACACAACAGTCAAAGAAAATGCAAAATGCAAAAAGTTCCTAATCCAAAACATCCAGGAAATCTAGGACACAATGAAAAGACCAAACTTAAGGATAATAGATATAGAAGAATGTGAAGATTCCCAACTTAAAGGGCCAGTAAATATCTTCAACAAAATTATAGGAGAAAACTTCCCTAACCTAAAGAAAGAGATGCCCATGAACATACCAGAAGCCGACAGAACTCCAAATAGATTGGACCAGAAAAGAAATTCCTCCTGTCATATAATAATTAGAACAATAAATGGACTAAATAAAGACAGAATATTAAAAGCAGTAAGGGAAAAAGGTCAAGTAACATATAAAGGCAGACTTATCAGAATTACACCAGACTTCTCACCAGAGACTGAAAGGTAGAAAAATCTTAGGCAGATATCATACAGTCCCTAAGAGAATACAAATGCCAGCCTAGGCTACTTTACCAGCAGAACTCTCAAATACCATTGATGGAGAAACCAAGATATTCCATGACAAACCAAATTTACACCATATCTTTCCATAAAACCAGCTGTACAAAGAATAATAGATGGAAATCTCCAAAACTAGGAGGGAAACTACACCCTAGAAAAAGCAAGAAAGCAATCTTTCAACAAACCCAAAAGAAGATATCCACAGAAACATAATTCCACCTCCAACAACAAAAATAACAGGATGTAACAATTACTTTTAATCAATAACTCTTACTATAAATGGACTCAATTCCCCCCAGAAGACATAGGTGAGCAGGCTAGATATAGAAACAGGATCCAGCATTTTGCTTCCTACAGGAAACACACCTCAGTGACAAAGAGAGACACTACCTCAGAGTAAAATATTGGAAAACAATTTTCCAAGCAATTGGTCCCAAGAAAGAAGATGGACTAGCCATCCTAATACTGAATAAAATCAATTTTTAACCAAAAGTTATCAAAAAAGACAAGGAAAGACACTTCATACCAGTCAAAGGAAAAATCCACCAAGATGAACTCTCAATTCTGAACATCTATGCTCCAAGATGCAAAAGCAACCACATTCACAAAAGAAACTTTGCTAAAGTTCAATGCACACATCATACCCCACACAATAATAGTGGGATACTCTTAGCAATGAACTGATGATGGAAACAGAAAGTAAACAGAGGCACAGTGAAACTAACAGTAGAAATGGTTCTAACAGATATGTATAGAACATTTCATCCTAAAGCAAAAAAACATACCTTCTTCTCAGTACCTCATGGTACCTTCTCCAAAACTGACCATATAAACGGTCACAAAACAGGCCTCAACAGACACAAAAAGAATGAAATAATCTCATGCACCCTATCAGATCACCATGTACTAAGGTTGGTCTTAAATAACAACAACAACAACAACAATAGCAACAACAAGAAACAGAAAGCACACATACACATGGAAGCTGAACAAGACTCTACTCAGTGATAACTTGGTCAAGGAAGAAATAAGAAATTAAAGGCTTTTTAGAAGTTAGTGAAAATGAAGACATATCACACCAAAACTTATTGGACACAATGCAATTTTAAGAGGAAAACTCAAAGCTTTAAGTGCCTCCATGAAGAAACTGAAGAGAGCTTACAGCTTGACAGTACAACTGAAGGCTCTAGAACAAAAAGAAAAAAATACACCCAACAGGAGATGAAGGCAGGAATGAATCAAACTCAGGGCAGAAATCAACCAATAGAAAGAAAAGGAACGGGACTGGCGAGATGGCTCAGTGGTTAAGAGCGCCGACTGCTCTTCCAAAGGTCCTGAGTTCAAATCCCAGCAACCACATGGTGGCTCACAACCATCCGAAACAAAATCTGATGCCCTCTTCTGGAGTGTCTGAGGACAGCTACAGTGTACTTACATATAATAAGTAAATAAATCTTAAAAAAAAAAAGAAAAGAAAAAGAGCTATACAAAGTATCAACCAAACCAGGAGCTGGTTCTTTGAGAAAATCAACAAGATAGATTAACACTTAGGCAGACTAACAAGAAGGCACAGAGACAGTATCCAAATTAATAAAATCAGAAATGACAATGGAGACATAATAACAAAATATGTCTTTAAAATGATTTTTAATGTCGAATATTGACAGTTGTAAATATAAAATCATGTTCTACAAAAAAATAAACGGAAGGTGAATATGCAAATTTTATCAGGAAGGTGTACAGTGACCTAACTAAAGTTTTATTAAGCACTGTCTGAATTTGTCAATAGATATTGGACCAGAAAAAAAAATAATGCCACTGGAAAAAAGAAGAAATAAAGGAAAAAAGAAAAAAAAACAAATATAAATAGGAGCAAATAGCACAAGAACATGAAGTGACCCACAGTGTCGCAGGACCATCATGGGGAACCAGAGAAGGGCACCTGACTCCAAGATTTTTGCCAGCTCCCTCTTCTACCCTACCTGCCCATCCGGAGGAGCACGCAGCTGCCAGTGGATGAGAAAAATCCCAGTTCTCTTCACTATGCTGAACTTACCATAGGTAGAGGTAGAGAGAATGGATCAAGCCACCTGTGAATGGTCTGGCCAGTCCAGGTTAATGAGCATGAAATGGAGTCCCTTGTAGGGTCTCCCTGTGTCCTGAGAAGGTCTTGGGGCACTCCCATCTATGTGAGTGAGCCAGGTCTGAGTGCCAACATCAAGAGAAGAAAGCTCAGGTCTCTGGCCCTAAAACAAGTACCTTGGTCTGAGCCAACAGAATGTCAGGCTTCTTTCCTATAGAATAATAAATCCATGTTCGGGAGACTCTCCAAGACAGGGGACATTTCTATATCAGAGAAAGAACTGTGGAGTTCAACAATGCCTGCTCCACAGTCAGCTGTGAGCCTTTACGTAGGCTCCTGGTGCGGCCAGCATGTCTGGCCTCCTGAAGGCACTGAGTTATTTCTGGACTAGGAATCCAGACCAGAGACACCTAGCAGCCGCAAATTGACCCTCCTGCCTTGTCGCCCCCTCCTATTTATCTGAGATGAGGTCAGAAACTGACATTGTATATTCATTTCTGGCCAATCAGAACATGTCACTACACCCTTATTTACCAACAGGCCCTGTCACCAGACAGAGCTGCCTCACTGCCAAAGACACAGTTTAATGGATGCAGATAGTGATGAACTTCACAGAGGCTGGTGTTCTGAGGGTGCGGGCAGCCACCTGTGCTATTGTAGTGGGGAGTGCCCTCCTCCTTGTAACCTGTACAGAGACATCATGCACTGCTCTGGCGTGACTATGGTTTCTGAGCAGCTGCTGGACTTAATTAAATGGCCCTCCGTGGGTTTCTCTTGGAGATGATGACCCATGTAAAACCCCCATCCACCTGCAAAGCAGATCCCCTAGATGTGCCTGCTCCTGCCTGATCCTAGCCCTGCCTCTGTCTGGAACCCACCCAGACATGAACAGGCTTCTAATTGGATGGTGGCTTGCCAGGGCCTTCCCACATCATTAGGATTCATCAACATAATGCCTTGGCTCCAGCCACAGCTGCCCAGCCAATCATGGGCCACCTTGACCTCAGGAAGGAGGTGACTTGTGATGTGAGCTCCTGCTGAGACCTATGTTGCATCACTGTCACATGAGAAGGGGCTCCAGAAGGACTTGCCACCAAAAGCATGCTGAAGCCTGCCATCAAATATTGATAAAGTCAGAGGGGAGAGGACTATGTAACTGAATTATCAATGGCCAGACCTGGCTCTCAGGCCCTGCAGTCAGGGAGGGGCCTACATGGTGGGCTTGCTGTTATTGTTTTTTCATGAAACTCCTTCTTTGATTTATTGACTTGAATTAATTTTTTATTGGTTATTTTCTTTATTTACATTTCACATGTTATCCACCTTCCTGGTTCCCTCCCTGCTCACCCCCCAACCCCAAACCGGATGCTCTCAGCCAACCATTGGACTCAACCCAGGTCCTAAGTGAGGAGTTAGAGAAAGGACCGAAGGCTGTTGTTTTTAAACAGGAACACTCTGGTTCATTTTTACTCTGAAACAATTTGTGGAGCATGTTTGTTAGATTGAGCTCATGAGGCAAACACCACACAGGCATTCAAGGTCAGAGCCACTAGCTTGCCACATGGGTGACCTGCCTTCCCAGGAGGAGAGGATGAGGCCTGAACCACATGCTCCTAAGGCAGCCCAGGCTGGGCCTATAGACTGCAAGCCCTAGAGGCAATGAGGAATGGGGATGGGAAGCAGGTATGTGAGACAAGAAACTTCTGGAAGATTTCTTACCTTTTGAGCTTAGTGAGACCTTTGAGAATGTTCTGAGCTTTCAGCAGCATTGTGTTGTGTTACTTAGGGCTCTTACACGTCTCCTTTTATCCTACATGCACCTGTGCCCACCCTGTTAGGAGACAGTTTCCTGAGTCCAGTCATCTCAGAAACTCCTTGGAATACATTGCTGACAGGCTCAAAACTGAGTTTATGTTCCTAGGCTCCACAACCTAACTCCTTCCTGTTCTGCTCCTTCAAGTGTTCCAGGTTTGTCTGATGGCCAGTGGAGGATGTAAAAAGGGAAGACAGCTGTTATCCCTTTATGTAAACTAAGGCACACAAGTCATAAGTGTGCTGCCTGTCTTGACTTAATTAATGTGTGTGACTTGCCCACTCCTTTGTTCCCTTAACATTCTAAAATTCTGGGCCAGAGTCCAGAAGGGGACCTGCCAGCAAAAGCTAAATCAAGGACCCTGAAACATGTGACCCAGATAAGGCCAAGAATGTCACCAATGTTAACTTCCTTGTTAATTTCCTTGCTTAAGCCCTTATGTCAAAATTGGTCAATGCAACAGCCCACCCTTGCTTTTTGTCTCCATTCTATAAAAATGCTGTACAGCCTTTATTCAGGGATACAGTTCAGATCATGAAATGGCCACCTTCCTGAGCACTCAGAAAAAAAACTTTAATTTTTAAGCTTCAAAAAAAAAATAAGCACTATCAATCACAGGTCATTAATATCTCTCAATATAAATCGACTCAATTTTCTAATTAAAAACACACACACACACAAGCAAATAGAATGGATGTGAAAACAAGATACACTATTGTAGTGCATACAAGAAACACACATCAGCAATAAAGATAGTCATTACCTCAGAGTGCAGGGCTGAACCAAAATTTTTCAAGCAAGCAGACCTAAGTATCAAGCTGAGTCAAACTAAGACGAAAACCTTCTAATATCTAATACTATAGACTTTCAACCAAAGATAATCAAAAGAGACAGGCTTCCCTCTATGAGTATCCTTCATACTGTATGAGTATACTTCATATACTTCATACAGGCTTCCCTGTATGAGTATGCTTCATACTCATCAAAAGAAAAATCTACTGAGATGATATCTCAATTCTGAACATCTATGTTTCAAACACAAGGACAACCACATTTGTAAGACAACACTATTAAAGCTTAAAGCATACACCAAACCCCACAGATTATTAATGGGAGACTTCAACACTTCTCTTTCACCAATCTACAGGTCATCCAGACAAAAACTAAATGGAGAAATAATAAAACTAACAGATGTTATCAATCAAATGGACCTAAGCATTATGTATAGAATAGTTCACCCCAAATCAAGAGCATGTAACTTTTCTCATCACCTTCTGGAACTTTCTCCAAAATTGACCATATCGTTGGTCACAAAGAAAGCCTCTTCAGATACAAAAAATTTGAAATGACCCCTTGCATCCTATCAGAATACAGTAGGTTAAAGGTAGACTTCAATAACAACAGAAAAACCAGAAAGCCTACACACTCATGGGAACTGAACAACTCTCTACTCAATGATCTCTGGGTCAAGGAAGAAATAAAGAAATTAAAGACATTCTAGAATTCAATGTAAATGAAAGCACAACATACCTGAAATTTAAGGGGCACAATAAAAGTGCTGCTAAGAGGAAAGTTCATACCTCTAATGGCCTCCCTAAAGAAATTAGAAAGCCCTCATTCTAGAAATTTAAAACTACATCTGAATGCTCTAGTAAAAGAGGCAAACACACACAAAAGGAGTAGACAGCAGGAAACAATCCAAATCAGGACTGAACTCAATCAATTAGACACAAAGAAAACAACAAAAAGGATCAACAAAATCAAGAGCTGGTTCTTTGAGAAAATCAACAAGATAGACAAACCCTTAGCCAAACTAAAAGGCATAGAGACAGTATCCAAATAAACAAAAATCAGAAGTGATAAAGGATACATAACAATAGACAATCAGAAAATATAACGAATTAATAGGTTTTATTGAAAGACCTGTATTCACAAGGTTGGAAAGTCTCAATGAAATGGACTTTCTTTTTCTAGACAGATACCACTTATCAAAGTTAAATCAAGACCAGGTAAACTATTTACACAGTCCTATAATCCCTGAAGAAGTAGAAGCAGTAAAAGCCTCACAACCAGCTCTTACCCTCTTGCTCTCTTGCCTCTCTCTTCCCCCTTGTGCCCCCTCTCTTTCACTCCCTTCCCCTCTCTCTCCATGTGACCATGGCCAGCCCCTATGTCTCTACTTTCTCCTTCTGTCTGCCTTTCTCTGACTCTGCTACCCTCTTAACTCCCCTCCCCATGACCTACATAAGCTCCATTCTATACTAAAAAAAAAAAAGTCTCACAACTGAAAAGCCCAGGGCCAGATGCCAGATGGTTTTAGTGCAGAATTCTACCAGAACTTCAAAGAAGAGCTAATACTCCTCAAACTAGTCCACAAAATAGAAACAGAAGGAACACTGCCAAACTCATGGTATAAGCAACAGTCACCCTGATACCTAAACCAAGAAGCACTGAACAATGACAGAGAACTTCAGACCAATTCCTTTTATAAGCATTGATGAAAAAATACTCAAGAAAAGACTTGCAAAAGAAATCCAACAACACATTAAAAACATCACCCATCATGATCAAGTAGACTTCATCCAGGGATGCAGGAATGATTCAATACATTGCTAGGGTTTCTTCTTAAAGATAAAAATGTTTTTAAAACAGAGTGATGGGTGCATAATTTTAATGACATACTAAGAAAGCACTACTAGATTGTATACTTTCTAAGAATTAACTTAGTACATAAGTGTATTACATACCTATAAACCCATTATTATTGAAATATAAATTATGTTTATTTCATGTGTATGTATGTCTTGCCTACATGTATGTGTGTGCACTGTGCACATGTCTGGGCCTGTGAAGATGCAAGAGGGATTTGGATAGCCTATAATTGGCTTTGAAGATGGTTGTGAGCTGCCTTGTAGGTGTTATTGTAAGTTTCAGGGTTTGTAGCTGACAGATATTGAGGATTTCCTTTGTCCTCCAGTAGTAACAGGTTTCCTTCCAATCTTATGAACTCTGGTTAGTAGGGTGAAGAGTCTAGTTAGACCCAGCTCAACCTATTGCACTGTGATGACAGAAAGGTGACCTTCAGAAATCAGTCCTAACCATCACATTGTGTAGACCACCCAATACTCTTGGCACTAGCCTGTGCTGATAGTTGAGGCTTAATGTAGGACCCTTTGGTTAATGACTCAACAGGTTGCAACCCATTCCTGTTACTGGAGGTGTAACTTGGTGGCACAGGATGTGTAGTTGGAGCCTTGTCTCCTCTGTCAGTTTTTGGCTCCATAAGGATCCCTTGCATAAATGTATAGGAAGCTGCTAGAGTAGCTGATTTCCATATAGCTTTTCAAAGGGCCTTTAGTGTTTGTGGTCCCTCCCCTTATTTCTTACTTTAGCTAGGCCTGCATGCCAGGGCTGTGGGTGCTTGCATAACCAAAGGAAACTGACCCTCTACATTTTCAGGTAGGAATCCCTGGGCAGCCAACAAGGGTGACCTGGATACAATGGAGAGACTCAACTCCAGTCAATATCATGTTGATGAATAGGAGGGGCAGGTAACGGAGCCTGAAAGAGGTGAGGGCAGTGGAAGGGTGTACCCCATGCCTCTACCTGTCTCTCCCAATCGCCTCTTATTAAACCCTCCTGTTCTAGCTTTTCTTTATCTCTTTATAACACTCTACACTACTTGTTCTTCCTTGGGAGATAGCATTCTCCCACTGGTTTCTTACAAGATACTAATCCTGTGCGGTTATTTAGATCATAGTTCTCATCTCAGATCCTTAACCACTAACATCCTTAAAAGAGGCCACATAACATATTTGTGGTGTTGGGTCTGGGTTTGGCAACACAGGATGATCACTTTTGTCCCATCAGGCCAGTTAGGTCCACATATTGGCAGGGCTGCAGGGTTGCAAAGGATCTGAACCATCACCTATCTGCCCTCAGTATTCCCTTTGAAGGCCATGCACAAAGATCTAGTGCAGAGTCAAAACTGACAGTGCTTTGCCCAGGCACCCAGGAGGGTGGGCTCCTGCCACTGCACTCTGAGGAAGAAACGCATAGAATACACGCATCATAGATAGCACCATTGTGTGCTCAGAGCATGTCACTGGGGTGGTGCTAGCAGAGCTGTGCTGCTGCTACGTGCTGAAGTACAGCTCACTTCACAGTGAACTGGCTGTGCTCTCCTGCTTTTTAGATACAAGAGTTGCCTTTTTTTCTTTAATTATAGAATTTGGGAGTCAGATATCAGTTAAAGGGAAGGGAAGAGAGGGAAGAAGATTCGTGGGCGACCCTAGGCTCCAATAATGGAGGAAGAAATCAATTATGGTGCCCAGACAATGAACATCCCCAGAAGGAGACGCTGGTACACCCGCCTGTGGCATTCATGTCTGGATCTTAGATGCATGCATCCTCAGAAAAAGAAGAAATATCCCCTCTACTTGATTGGCTATGATCCTATAGGTCCATTACAACGAGCGGCCAGCGTGGGTGACCTTGATACAACAGAGAAGTTAATCCACTCCAGTCAACATCATGTGGATGAATCTGATAGAAGGAAAAGGTAATGGGGCTTGAAATTGGTGAGGGGGGGTACACAGAGGTGGGTGGGATCTGTCAGGTATACTCAGAGATAAACAGAAAAATCAACTTTCAGGGCCACATACTAGTAAAGGAGAGATGTCATGCTTAGGGTCATTTCTACTGGGGTCTCCTGCATTGTGTTTAATGCTCTTAGTAATATGAGACCTGCATACCCTGGAACACCAGGCCCTAGGCCTTGATTAAACTACATCATTTTATTTTTATGTTACACTAAAACTTTGAAGACACTCATGCACAGCAACACAAACACACCCACACACACAAGCACGCACAAAGGTTTTGTCTCTGTGCATTTTCGATGCACCATGTGTGACACAATCAGGTTCTTGGTCCCCTCGAATTGGAGCTATACACAGTTGTGAGCTGCCATGTGGGTGCTAGCAATCAAAGCTGAGTGCTCTAGAAAACATACCTAGAGCTGTTAACTGCCAAGCCACCTGTCTAGATTTGTCTCAATATATAGACCATTAACACTAATATACAACACTGAAAAATTAATCATAAGATAAATTGTCAACTGAAATGGAAAAAATCACTATGAAATCTTAGATCAATATGACCCATTTTTGTTAATGGATCAAAGACATTTTGAACTGGAACAAATATACATTTCCCCACCACCACCAATCCCATTTCTCATCATATGTACATGTTATTTGTGCATTGATACACATGTTAAGGGACTGACATTGTCTTCCTCTCACTTTTTTGTGTCGCACACATGTGGAACTAAGTGTGGGGTAATCAGAGAAATCGCCACTTGACAGTTCTCTTCTGCCACATTGTGGGTTCTGGGGACTGAACTCTGGCCATCAGGGCCCTTGGTAGGTTCCACCCAATGGTCCCTCAGTTTTAGAGACATGTTCACTCACCCAAATCCCATGGTATGTTTGATTTACTCTCTTGGAGCACACTAATTCTCAGACTTGTAGGCGAGTAAGGTTTGGGGATTCCCATATCCCCACATCTGCATTCAGGTTTCCAGGGCAAGTGTTTTACCAATTGAGTTTTACCAATCATCCAAGCCCCTCATTCTTATTTCCTATTTTTAGGTTGTACTAGGTTATGAAGGTGAATCAATGACACAACTGTAGATTTTCTGTAGTCCACAAGCTTTTTGAACATTTTGTAGTTCAAAGAGGCTTGAAGTTGGAGCTTCATATAAATAATAGATGAATAAATTATAAATTATAGTTTAGGATATTCTTTTGCTTAATGAATGTTTTCTTTAAAAACACTGAGTTGTCCAACTGTAGTTTTTCATTCTGTCAGCCCATTCGTTCCCCACACATAAGTTAGATATCTACTGTGTAGAATATACATTCTGCTATCTCTCCAGATCTTTCCAGTCTTATACCATTATGTTTCTCTGCCCAGTCAAGCTTCCTTACATTCTATAAATTTAAATGTTAAATGAACTGAAGCATGCTCATTGGAACCCTTGCTTCATTGAGCTTGTAGCCTTTTGAATATCAAGCATAGGAGCTAGGATGGCATAGGTTATCACCTTGTATGGATATTGACCCAATTTTGGTGTGAGTCCAGGAGCACATTGACCATTTTATGGCAAAGCATGAGGTCCTCCTTTGCTACCATCTAGTGCATGGATTACCATGGATACTGTATCTATTTCCTAAGGACTAGGTTGTGCTCCCCCTGCTACCAGGTATGGAAACACTACTCATGGGCATAAAAAAATGAACTGTAGAAATGAAAAACAAACAGACAAAGAATTGATGGCTGATGTCTTATAGTTTTGTTTGTTTGTAAGAATTTACATAGATACAAGTGATCTGTATCATTGCCATTTACCTGTGGATTGTGCCATATTTTGTTCAATGTAAGGCACAATGGGTTTCATGATAACCCTTTATTTTGTAGAGAAACAAAGTTAAAAATATTGGCAATTATAGTTGCTAAATAATAGAAATGATAAATGACATTCCAATGTTAGAGAGGCTAAAATGTGAATGAAAAGGGACAGTGAGCCCAGTGTCACTGGCCACTATTTAGGATGAGTTAGGAGGATTATCATGTTCAAGACTTAGTTGGTGAAAAAGAGTTATTTTTAAAGACATGTAAACTTCTTTGACTAGAAAAGTTTTATATGTGTACTGTTGATAGAATCCTGTTTTACCTTCACTGAAATGTTGTGTTTGTTATAACAAGGAAGAGAAATCATTATCATGATGAGCAAATGCTGAACTTTCAGGAGCTGTAAATGCTTGTAATGTTCTAGCAGAGTTCTTGCCCATCCAACCTGAAGCCTCCCAGCAGCCCCGGGTAAGATAACAGCTATGCTTAATCTCCATTCTTTGGATCTGGAAATGGAGTCATGGAGCTCATAGAAATCCCAAGTAGTCACTAGTGAGTACCAGATATTAGAGTAGGATTTGAATTCATGCTGAGATGAACTTACTGGGAACTTTTCTATGGTTCTTTGTACAGGGATGAAGGTCGTGAGAGAACACCTGCCTTATGTGGGGACAGCCATGCACTATATCCCTAGCACAGTAAATGAACATTTGAGTAGTCATAAATAAATAAGGCAATTCCAGTTATTTTCTTACATCAGAAGAAAATTAGCTTCATAGTATGTGGTGCTTAAAGGAGATGGGACTCTTATTTAGCATTTGGGAATGTCCCTAAATGCCCTTTCCATTTGCAGGACTTCGCTGCATTATGCATGTGCCCACAACCATCCAGACGTGGTGACACTATTATTAGAAAATAATTCCAGCATTAACATCCGGGATGATGAAGGCTGCACACCCTTGATTAAGGTAGCTATTGGCCATCTGTTTTGACATGAAAATGGATAGAGGTTGTCCTTGTTTGGTTTCTCTTGCTGTGATAAAACACTGACCAGAAACAACTCAGGAGAGGAAATGGTTATTTGGCTTACATTTACATATCACAGATCATTCTCAAGGGGAACCAGGGCAGGAGCTCAAATCAGGAACTGGAGGGAAGAACTGAACTGGAGTTCACAGGAGAATGCAGCTTTTCCATGGCTTTTACCAAGCCTTGCTCAGGTGTTTACTTGTTGTTGTTGTTTTTGTTTTTTAACAAAATTGAGGACTTTGTCCCAGGCATACCCCAACTCCTAAAACCGAGACTTTCCAACTTCTATCTCAATTTAAAATTAAAAAAAAAAAAAGTCCACATAGTTGCCCAGAGGCCAGTCTGATAGAGGCATTTCCTCAAGTGAGAATCTTTCTAGGTGTGTTAAGCCTGTGTTGCACTGGCAAAAAGAAAAACAAACAAACAAACAAACAAAACCAACCAACAAACAAAAAACCTAACCAAAGAACTAATCTCTGAAATGCAACAACAAACCAGCACAGAGCCTGAATTCTTAGAATATCTAGGTGTGTTAACAGAACCCTTAAATTCTACCACTGGGAAAGAGATGTGGTGGGGAGATTATAAAGTTAGGCAAGCAAGCCTGGGGGTTCTTAAAAGACCTTGTGTCTAAAGAGAGTGATAATATGCAGAAGTGAAACTCTATGTTTTATTTAAGGGAAAGTATTCAGTGCAATGGTAGAAAACATCTCTCTTGACTTCCTTGAATTTAAGATGTATTTCTTTGTACAATTTTACAGGCCACCCAACGAGACAATGTGGATTGTGCTTCCGTATTGCTCACCCACAATGCGGATCCAAATCTGATAGATTTCAGTGGGAACACAGCCTTACACCATGCTATATCCAGGGGTAACTTAAGGATTGTAAAAATGCTCCTTGAGCACAACGTAGACATTGAAGCCAAAACAGAGGTAAAGATCACTCAACTTCATTCCCAGGGCACCTCTAGCAGTGACATGCACATCTATTTTCTACACACAGAAGCTCATGCATTCTCACTGAATCTATTCAGTGGAACCCTTTTATTTTCACCAAATATATTTTTTCATATTTTTTGCTAGTTCATTAAAAAAAATAGTGTATTTTGTCTCAGAATTGGCCTTGATTTTAAAATTCAAAAATAAAGTATTTAGGACCACACAAACATCACATACGCACAGACAATAAAAATAAATTCATTTCAAGTTAAGTGATTGTAGAATAAATAGAAATGTGTTGGTGCAAAGAAGGTACTGATATGTGTTTGGCTTAGGATAAGGGTAGACTGGAAAACGAGAGAGGTAACAGGCAAATGAAGAAATTTGGTCACTGGAGAAAATATGCCAAAAAAGTTATTTAAGGTTTAAAAAGTTTTGATGTACATGGGAGAGGCTGTCAAGCTTCTGAGATAAATTCTTAGTTTAGAAAAGAAATATATTTGAAATACAGGTTGAGAAACTCTGCTCCAGACCCCTCCTGAGCACACTCCTTCAACAGGGGCATAGCACAGTGTACTCTGTATTCTGGGCTGTGGCAATGGAGGCCCCACTCCACGGAGCTAAGAAGATTGCAATCCTTGAGTGTTTGGGGAGAGTTCTGGAAGGGAGCCGTGTTATAGGCAGTGTTGGACAGGGAAAAGGCGTGTCAAAGGGAAAAGACAGCTGTGTGTGGGAAAGTGCAGCAGGTGTTGTAGGGTGAATGATCCCTTGTGACTCTTTTCTTGTCTATTTATCTTCATAAAATCGGTGATGAGCAGATTGTTGAGAAACAAGTAGTTTTGTAAAATGCAATATTTTTTTCCTTTATAGTATGGCTTGACACCATTGCAACTTGCAACATTTGAACAGAAACCTGAAATGGTAGAATTTTTAGCAGCAAAGTGTGCAAAAAGGTACAGTTTCTTCTTTTCTTCAATCTTAGTGCTGCTCTTGAGGGTGACAATTGCTTAAGTCAGGAGTATTAAAATGATAGAGAGATTGTAAGAAACTCAGAGGCATAGTTAGGAAGCTTAGCACACATGAAGTGGGAGCTGGAAAAGAGACAGTTTCACCACAACAAAGAACAGCATGCACCAGGGATCACTGCCTAGTTCAGGAGTTCACCTCATGAGCCATCCACCAAGCCAAAGGATAACCAAGATCGGTTGCTGCTCCACTGCCACTGTATTTTTACTTTTGAAAGTGTTTGTCACTGAATTAAGAGCCATAGGTGTCTATGGCAAGTGTTCTACCATGATAAACACCCACAGTCCCTAAGCCTGAAAACTTATAACCTGTGACCCCAAAGATGACAGCATAAGCCATTTCTTTAGAATTATACCATACATAATCACAGGTACCAAGCAGTGTTTCCAAATGATGTTTGAGTCCTGAAATGTCCAAGTCAGCAGAAAACTACCTTTCACTGGGAGATGTTCTTAAACTGTCCTAGCACAGGTACCCAGCAACTTTGGTGATTCCGCAGTTCAAGACATTTTTCTTCCCCACTTCAGATGGAGCTTTCAAAGTGGATATATAAGTAGTTCATTTCTTTCCGCAGAGTCTACTACTTTAATTAGCGTTATAAATCTTGTACTGAATTCTGTGAATATTTAGCTCTGAAAGAGTTTGCTCTTACAATGCCACATGCTTTTTCCATATGGAATACATCTCTTTATGCTGAAATTTTCTGTTTAGTGGACATGTATATCTGTTGTTTATGTTGAGCCATTATTTCCAAATAACAGTTCTTTCTGTGATTTAAGATACATTTCAAAACTTTAATGATATATGTAAAAACTTAATTTTATTTTTTTCTTGTTCATGTTTACATCTAGCTCAGTGACCCCCTCCTGGTCACCCAGTCCCACAGTCTCTCCCTGCCCCTCCTCCACTTCACCTCTGAGCAGTTTGGGACTCCATGTATGTCCAAACCCTGGCACTTCGTCTCTCTCTGAGGACAGAAAAAGTAGCTCAGCTAGAAGAATAAAACTGAGGTAGGATGAACAGCTTTTTTTGATACCCCCATTCCAGTTGATTGGGACCCATGTGAAGACCTAGCTGCCCCTCTGCTACATAGGTGCTCGGAGATATCCGTCCAACCCATGTTTGTTCTTTGTTTCATTGTTCCATCTCTGAGTGCCCTGAGGGTTCATGTTATTTGATTCTGGTAGTTGGTCATCCTCTGGAGTTCCTATCTCCTTCAGGCCTGGAATCCTTCCTTTTAGACTTCCATAAGTGTCTACAGCCAAACCACCCTGAGCATGCCCGATCTTGTCTTTAATTCTTTTTAGTGTGTGTGTGTGTGTTTGTGTTTGTGTGTGTGTGTTTGCGTGTGTGTGCACTTTTGTTTGTGTTTTAATTAAGAGCTAAGTATTCCTCATATTTCCTCTTGAGAAAAGGTGGGAGCTGAGCAGTCAGCAATCATAGTCAATTGCTGAAAAGTGAATTCAACGTTTTGTCTAGTCTTGTTGGCCCATGCATTGCATCCCAGAACTTGGGAAGGAGGACATGAACAGATTTCTGTGAGTTAAGGCCAACATGCTCCATAGAGCAGTTTTCAGACCAGCATGGATACATAGTGAGATCCTGATTCAAAAAATATTGTTTGTAAACATCTAAAGTAAGATACAGAAGGGACACAAATATAAAGTACTTAAAACACTTGCTAAATATTTTTCTTATGAATAGCACAATAATGCTAACTTTAAACTCTATGTCACAGTACTGGATCGTCAGCTCAGAGAACTGAAGTGAAGCATGTCAGGTTCAATGAAGGTAAGATTTTTATAGTGAATATAAATATGGTATATAGTAGCCAATCCTTTTACCCTAAATAAGAGTAGAGATTAAGCTCCTTTCCCACTGAGTCCAGACAAGGCAGCTCAACTAGCAGAGAGGAATCCAAATGCAGACAACAGTGTGAAGCGGTCCTCCCTTCAGTTTATAGAGAACCCACATGAAGACCAAGCTGCACATCTGCTACATATGGGGAGGGGGTCTATGTGCAGCCCATGCATGCTCTTTGATTGGTGGTTCAATCTCTGTGAGCCCTCATGGGCCCAGGCTACTTGATTGTGTAGGTTTTCTTGTGGTGTCCCTGACCCCTCAGTCACAATGTTCTCCTTTGAGTTCAATGTCCTTCCCCAACTCTTCCACAAGACTCTCCAAACTCCCCTTGACGTTTGTCTGTGGTTCTGTACATTTGTTTCCATCCTCTGCTGGATGAAGCCTCTTGGAAGTGTTATCCTAGGCTCCTGTCTACAAGCATAGCAGAACATCATTAATGGTGTCAAAGCCTGGCTCTCTCCCACAGTGTGGGTCTCAAGTTGGGCCAGTTATTGGGTGGCGATTCCCTTAATCTCTGTTCCATTGTAATCCCTGAATATCTTGTAGGTAGGATAAATTTTGGGTTGATGTTTTTGTGAGGGCATTGGTATTCCCCTCCTTCCACTGGAAGTCCCTTCTGGCTACAGGAGAAGATTGCTTAGGGCTCCATATCACCTGCTGCTAGTTGACTCACCCCTATAGATTCCTAAGAGCCCCCACAGTCCCTGGTCTTTGTTTCATCACAGAGGTGCCTCTCCTCAGGTATCTCTTCTCCCTGATACCACCCTACTCTTGCTCCCCACCTTAGTTCCCTCTCCATCTCCCACAAATTTCCCTCCCTAAATCAAATCCTAATGTCTATTTTATTTTCCCTTCTGAGTGAGAATCAAGCATTTTCCTTTTGTTCTCGTGTTTTAGCTTCTTTAATTCTGTGGATCTTAGCATGATTATCCTGCACTATACGTCTGAAAAAGTACTCATTCTAAGTGAGTACATACCATGCCTGTGTGTCTGGGTTTGGATTACATCACTCCAGATGATATTTTCAAAGCGTACCCATTTGCCTGCAAATTTCATGGATTCCTTGTTTTAAACAGTGGAATGATATTTCACTGTGTAGGTATACCACATTTTCTTCATCTATTTTTCAGTTAAAGTCCATCTTGGTTGTTTTCTGTTTCTGGCTATGACAAATAAAGGTTTCATTAACAGAGTTGAGCAACAGTTATTGAGATGGTATGGTGGAACATCTTTTGGGTATATGCCCATGAGTGATATAGCTGTGTCTTGAGGTAGAACTATTCCTAATTTTCAGAAAACAACAACAACAACAACAACAACAAAACCTGCCAAATTACTTTGCTTTTTTTTTCTTTTTTTTATACTTGGGAATCTAATTTTATTTTATTATTTTATTTATTTATTATTACGTATTTTCCTCAATTACATTTAGAATGCAATCCCAAAATTCCCCCATACCCTCCCCACCACTTCCCTATCCACGCATTCCCATTTTTTGGCCCTGGCATTCCCCTGTACTGGGGCATATAACGTTTGTGTGTCCAATGGGCCTCTCTTTCCAGTGATGGCCGACCAGGCCATCTTTTGATCCATATGCAGCTAGAGTCCAGAGCTCCGGGGTACTTGTTAGTTCATAATGTTGTTGCACCTACAGGGTTGCAGATCTCTTTAGCTCCTCGGATACTTTCTCTAACTCGTCCATTGGGGGCCCTGTGCTCCATCCAATAGCTGACTGTGAGCATCCACTTATGTGTTTGCTAGGCCCCGGCCTAGTCTCACAAGAGACAGCTATATCAAGGTCCTTTCAGCCAACGCTTGCTCGTGTATGCAATGGTGTCATCGTTTGGAGGCTAATTATGGGATGGATCCCTGGATATGGCAGTCTCTAGATGGTACATCCTTTTGTCTCAGCTCCAAACATTGTCTCTGTGACTCCTTCCATGGGTGATTGTTTCCAATTCTAAGAAGGAGCAAAGTGTCCACACTTTGGTCTTCATTCTTCTTCAGTTTCATGTGTTTTGCAAATTGTATCTTATATCTCGGGAATACTAAGTTTCTGGGCTAATATCCTCTTATTAGTGAGTACATATCATTTGAGTTCTTTTGTGATTATGTTACCTCACTCAGGATGATGCCCTCCAGGTCCATCCATTTGCCTAGGAATTTCAGAAATTCATTCTTATTAATAGCTGAGTAGTACTCCATTGTGTAAATGTACCACATTTTTTGTATCCATTTCTCTGTTGAGGGGCATCTGGGTTCTTTCCAGCTTCTGGCTATTATAAAGAAGGCTGCTATGAACATAATGGAGCATGTGTCCTTCTTACTGGTTGGAACATCTTCTGGATATATGCCCAGGAGAGGTATTGCACTATCCTCTGGTAGTACTATGTCCAATTTTCTGAGGAACCGCCAGACTGATTTCCAGAGTGGTTGTACAAGCTTGCAATCCCACCAACAATGGAGGAGTGTTCCTCTTTCTCCACATCCTCGCCAGCATCCGCTGTCACCTGAATTTTTGATCTTAGCCATTCTGACTGGTGGAATCTCAGGGTTGTTTTGATTTGCATTTCTCTGATGATTAAGGTTGCTAAGCATTTTTTCAGGTGCTTCTCAGCCATTCGGTATTCCTCAGGTGAGAATTCTTTGTTCATCTCTGAGCTCCATTTTTTAATGGGGTTATTTAATTTTCTGGAGTCCACCTTCTTGAGTTCTTTATATATATTGGATATTAGTCCCCTATCTGATTTAGGAGAGGTAAAGATCCTTTCCCAATCTGTTGGTAGCCTTTTTGTCTTATTGATCGTGTCTTTTGCCTTACAGAAGCTTTGCAGTTTCATGAGGTCCCATTTGTCCAATCTCGATCTTACAGCACAAGCCTTTTCTATTCAGAAATTTTTCCCCTGTGGCCATATCTTCAGGGCTTTTCCCCACTTTCTCCTCTATAAGTTTCAGTGTCTCTGGTTTTATGTGGAGTTCCTTGAACCACTTAGATTTGACCTTAGTACAAGGAGATAGGAATGGGTCGATTTGCATTCTTCTACATGTTAACAACCAGTTGTGCCAGCACCATTTGTTGAAAACGCTGTCTTTCTTCCACTTGATGGTTTTAGCTCCCTTGTTGAAGATCAAGTGACCATAGGTGTGTGGGTTCATTTCTGGGTCTTCAATTCTATTCCATTAGTCTACTTGTCTGTCACTATACCAGTACCATGCATTTTTTTATCACAATTGCTCTGCAGTAAAGCTTTAGGTCAGGCATGGTGATTCCACCAGAGGTTCTTTCATCCTTGAGAAGAGTTTTTGCTATCCTAGGTTTCTTTGTTATTCCAGAAGAATTTGCAGATTGCTCTTTCTGATTCTTTGAAAAATTGAGTTGGAAATTTGATGGAGATTGCATTGAATCTGTAGATTGCTTTTGGCAAGATAGCCATTTTTACTATATTGATCCTGCCTATCCATGAGCATGGGAGATCTATCCATCTTCTGAGATCTTCTTTAATTTCTTTCTTCAGAGACTTGAAGTTCTTATCATACAGATCTTGCACTTCCTTAGTTAGAGTCACACCAAGGTATTTTATATTATTTGTGACTATTGAGAAGGGTGTTGTTTCCCTAATATCTTTCTCAGCCTGTTTATCCTTTGTGTAGAGAAAGGCTATTGACTTGTTTGAGTTAATTTTATATCCAGCTACTTCACCGAAGCTGATTATCAGGTTTAGGAGTTCTCTGGTGGAATTTTTAGGGTCACTTATATGTACTATCATATCATCTGCAAAGAGTGATATTTTGACTTCATCTTTTCCAATTTGTATCCCCTTGATCTCCTTTTGTTGTTGAATCGCTCTGGCTAGGACTTCAAGTACTATGTTGAAGAGGTAGGGAGAAAGTGGGCAGCCTTGTCTAGTCCCTGATTTTAGTGGGATTCCTTCTAGCTTCTCACCATTTACTTTGATGTTGGCTACTGGTTTGCTGTAGATTGCTTTTATCATGTTTAGGTATGGACTTTGAATTCATGATCTTTCCAAGACTTTTATCATGAATGGGTGTTGGATCTTGTCAAATGCTTTCTCAGCATCTATCGAGATGATCATGTGGTTTTTGTCTTTGAGTTTGTTTATATTATGGATTACGTTGATGGATTTCCGTATATTAAACCATCCCTGCATCCCTGGAATAAAACCTACTTGGTCAGGATGGATGATTGCTTTAATGTGTTCTTGGATTCAGTCAGCGAGAATTTTATTGAGTATTTTTACATTGATATTCATAAGGGAAATTGGTCTGAAGTTCTCTATCTTTGTTGGATCTTTCTGTGGTTTAGGTATCAGAGTAATTGTGGCTTCATAGAATGAGTTGGGTAGAGTACCTTCTACTTCTATTTTGTGGAATAGTTTGTGCAGAACTGGAATTAGATCTTCTTTAAAGGTCTGATAGAACTCTGCACTAAACCCATCTGGTCCTGGGATTTTTTTGCCTGGGAGACTATTAATGACTGCTTCTATTTCTTTAGGGGATATGAGTCTGTTTAGATCGTTAACTTGATCCTGATTTAACTTTGGTACCTGGTATCTGTCTAGAAATTTGTCCATTTCATCCAGGTTTTCCAGTTTTGTTGAGTATAGCCTTTTGTAGAAGGAGCTGATGGTGTTTTGGATTTCTTCAGGATCTGGTGTTATGTCTCCCTTTTCATTTTCATTTCTGATTTCGTTAATTAGGATGCTGTCCCTGTGCCCTCTAGTGAGTCTAGCTAAGGGTTTATCTATCTTGTTGATTTCCTCAAAGATCCAACTCCTCATTTGATTAATTCTTTGAATAGTTCTTCTTGTTTACACTTGGTTGATTTCGCCCTTGCGTTCTGATGATGGTGAGTGGTCTTGATTTCTGTTAGTAGGATTCTTACATTTGCCTTTCGCTATCTAGTATTCTCTGGAGCTAGTTGTTATAGTTGTCTCTGGTTAGAGCTTGTTCCTCAGGTGATTATTTTAGCCTCTATCAGCAGACCTGGGAGACTAGATCTATCCTTAGTTTCAGTGGTCAGAGTACTCTCTGCAGGCAAGCTCTCCTCTTTTGGGGCAGGTGCCCAGATATCTGGTGTTCGAACCTGCCTCCTGGCAGGAGTTGTGTTCCACTCATCAGAGGTCTTAAGATCCCACGGAGGGTCCTGTGAGGACCTTGGGGGTGTCCAGAAACTCCGTGCACAAGGAACTTCGCTGCTGGAGTGAACCAGAAGGGACTTGTGCCCCTGATCAGGCCGGGTTATCTCCTACCTTAATTAATGCAGTCTCAGGTCCTGCTTGATTGGATTGGAGCAGACACTGTGTTCCACTCACTAGAGGTCTTAGGATCCCGTGGGGAATCCTGTGTGGTTCCTTGGGGGTGTCCCCCAAATTACTTTTCAAAAGGGGTTGTAAACATGTGCCCTCCCACCAGCAATAGAAGAGTGTTCCCCTTGCCCAATATTCTTGCCAGCTTGTGCTGTCACTCCAGGTTTTGATTTTAGCCATTCTGACTGGTGTAAGATGGATTCTTCGAGTCCTTTTGATTTTCATTTCACTGAGGACTGAAGACTTTGAACATTCAGGTGTTTCTCAAACTTCTGAGATTCCTCTGTTGAGAATTCTCTGTTTAGCTATTTACCCCATTTTAAAATTGATTTATGAGTTCCCTAACTTCTTGTGTTCTTTATATATTTTGGACTTTAGTTCTCTCTCAAGTGTAGGGTTGGTGGGTATCTTTTCCCAATATGTAGGTTTCCATTTTTTCCTATTGACAATGTCCTTTGTCTTGCAGAAGTTTTTCAGTTTCATGAGTCCCTATGTTTCAAGTATTGATCTTAGAGCCTGAGACATTGGTGTTCTGTTCAGAAAATTGTCTACTGAACCAATGTATCAAGGATATTTCCCACCTTGTCTCCTAGTAAATTTAGTGTATCTGGTTTAGTGGTCTAGAGGTCTTTGGTGCCTGTGAACTCAAGTTTTGTGCTGGGGGATAAATATGGGTCTATATGCATTCATCCTCTCATAGACGTCCAGTTAGACCTGCAACATTTGTTGAAGATATTTTCTTTCTTTTTTTCCATTGTATGACTTTTATGTCAAAATCAAGTGTTGGTGGGTGTGTGACTCATTTTTGGGTCTTCGATTTGATTCCACTGACCAACTTGTTCATTTCCATAGGTATACAATGCAGTTTTTATTCTGATTGCTCTGTGGTACGTCTTGAGACCAGGGATGATGATACATCCAGGAATTATTTTATTATATATATTCATCTTGCATTTTTTGTTTTTGATAGGAAACTAAGAATTGCTGTTTCTCATTCTGTAAGTAATTGTGTTGGAATTTTGGTGGGAAATGTATTGAATCTGAAGATGGTTTTGGTAAAGTGGCCATTTTCACCATGTTAATCCTGTCCATCCAAGAGCACAGGAGATCTTTCCATCTTCAGATGTTTTCTTCAACTTCTTTTTCAGGGAATTGAAGTTTTTGGTAGACATGTCTTTCAGTAGGTTGGTTAGAGTTATACCGAGATATTTTAGATCATCGGTGGCTATTGTGAAGGTTTTTATTTCTTGTCCCTTTTATCTTTTGTATAAAGGAGGGTTACTGATTTCTTTGGGTCCATTTTTTTTTATTCAGCCATTTTGCTGTAGGTGTTTATCACCTTTGGTATAGGCATTCTTTGGTAGATTGTTTGAGGTCTCTTATGTATGTGGGCAGCCTTGTTTAGTCTCTTAAGTTTCTCTCCATTTAAGTTGTTGGCTATTGACTTGTCATATATTACCTTTATTTTGGTTAGATGTGCAAATTTTATCACTGAAATCTCCCTTTCAACATGAAGGGGTGTTTGATTTTATCAAAGGTTTCTTTAAACCATGCAATGTGACAAACATGTGAATATTGTCCCAAACCCCAACGCCTGCCACCTGTGTATATCCATTCATTCTCATGGACATCAGGTCATCTCCCCTGTGTCTCCCTACATCTGATACTGAAACACCCCATTTCCCTGACCATCCCCACTCCCACCTAGTTCTCTCCTTCCATTTTGCTCCTATGACTATTTTATTCTCTGTTCTAAGTCAGGTTCAAACAACTTTGTTTGGTCCTTACCCCTTGTTTATCTCCTGTTGGTCTGTGCAGTATGGTAAGGTTATCCTGTAATTTATTACTAATATCCATTTATAAGTGAATACAAACCATCGATGTTTTGGTTCTGGGTTACTTCATTCAGGATGATAGTCTCAAGTACTATCCTTTTGCCTGCAAAATTCATTATGTCTTTACTATTAATAGTTGAATAGAATTTCATTGTATACACATACCACATTCTCTTTTGCCATTTTTAAAGAATAATTTTTATTTTTAAAATTCTATGTGCACATGTGACCCTTGAAGCCAGAGGAAGGCATTCTCCTAGAGTTGGAGTTTTAGAGACAGTACTGAGAACTGAACAGCAGTCCTCTCAAAGAGCACTGGGTGTGCTTAACTGTTGAGCTGTGTCTCCGGACTACAATTCTTTTTTTTTTTTAATTAATCTAATTGTTTTCAGTCATTCAAATTATTTTTTGAATTTACTTATTTATTTTCTTTATCTGCATTTCAAACTTTGTCCCCTTTCCTCATTTCCCCTCCACCACCACCACCCCAATGCCATCCCTCCTCCCCCTTCCAACTAACCCACCGACTACTGCTTCCCTGTCCTGGCATTCCCCTACACTGGGGCCCATCACAAGCACAAGGGCCTCTCCTCTCCTTGATGTCCCACAAGTCCATTCTCTGTTACATATGTGGCTGGAGCCATGAGTCCCACCATGTGTACTCTTTGGTTGGTGGTTTAGTCCCTGAGAGCTCTGGAGTTACTGGTTGGTTCATATTGTTGTTCCTCCTATGGAGCTGCCAACTCCTTCAGCTCCTTGTGTCCTTTCTTAGCTCCTCCATTGGAGACCCTGTGCTCAGTCCAATGGTTGGCTGTGTGCATTTACCTCTGTATTTGTCAAACACTGCAGAGCCTCCAAGGAGGCAGCTCTATCAGGCTCCTGTCAGCAAGCACTTGTTGGCATCCACAATAGTGTCTGGGTTTGGTAATTGTATATGGACTGGATTCTCTGGTGGGACAGTAACTGGATGGCGTTTCCTTCAGTTTCTGCTCCAAACATTGTCTCTGTATCTCCTCCCATGGGTATTTTGATCCCCCTTCTAAGAAGAACTGAAGTAGTCACACTGTGGTCTTCATTCTACTTGAGCTTCATGTATTCTGTGAATTGTATCTTGGGTATTCTGAACTTCTGGGCTAATATCCATTTATCAGTGAGTACATACCATGTGTGTTCTTTTGTGATTGGGTTACCTCACTCAGGATAATATTTACTAGTTCCATTCATTTGCCTAAGAACTTCATGAATTCATCCTTTTTAATGGCTGAGTAGTAGTCCATTGTGTAAATGTACCACACTTTGTGTATCAATTTCTCTTTTGAAGGACATCTGGGTTCTTTCCATCTTCTGACTACTGTAAATAAGGCTGCTATGAGCATAATGGAGAATGTGTCCCTATTATGTGTTGGAGCATCTTCTGGGTATATACACAGGAGTGATATTGCTGAGTCCTCTGATTAGTACTATGTCCAATTTTCTGAGGAATCACCAAACTGATTTCCAGAGTGGGTGTACCACCTTACAATCCCACCAGCAATGGTAGAATGTTCCTCTTTCTTCACATCCTCACCAACAACTGCTCTCCCCTGAGCTTCTGATCTTAGCCATTCTGAACGGTTATCAGGAGTCTAACATCTTGAGTTCTTAGTATACATTGGATACTAGCCCTCTATCAGCTGTAGAATTAGTAAAGATCTTTTCCCAATCTGTTGATTGCTGTTTTGTCCTATTGACAGTGTCTTTTGCCTTACAGAAGCTTGGCAATTTTATGAGGTCCCATTTGTCAATTCTCAAACTTACAGCACAAGCCATTGCTGTCCTATTGAGGAATTTTTTCCCCCTGTGCCCATATCTTCAATACTTTTCCCCACTTTCTCCTCTATGAGTTTCAGTGTCTCTGGTTTTATGTGGAGTTCCTTGATCCACTTAGACTTGAGGAGATAAGGAGATTAGAATGGATCAATTCGCATTTTTCTACATGATAACAGCCAGTTGTGCCAGCACCATTTGTTGAAAATGCTGTATTTTTTTCCACTGGATGGTTTTGGCTCCAATGTCAAAGATCAAGTGGCCATAGGTGTTTGTGTTCATTTCTGGGTCTTCAGTTCTATTCCATTGGTCTACCTGTCTGTCGCTATCCCAGTACCAGGCAGTTTTTATCACAATTGTTCTGTAGTACAGCTTTAGGTCAGGCATGGTGATTCCACCAGAGATTCTTTTATCACTGAGAAGACTTTTTGCTATCCTAGGTTTTTTGTTATTCTAGGTGAATTTGCAAATTGCTTTTTCTAACTCAGTGAAGATTTCAGTTGGAATTTTGATGGGGATTGCATTGAATCTGTGGATTGCTTTAGGCAGGATAGCCATTTTGACTATATTAATCCTGCCAATGAGCATGGTAGATCTCTCCATCTTCTGGGATTTATCATCCTTTGGAGGACTGGATTTATGGAATCATATTCTGTAAATGTGGTTTTGTCATGGAATACCTTGGTTTCTCAATCTATGGGAATTGAGATTTTTATTGGGTATTGTACCCTGGGCTGGCATTTATGTTCTCTAGGGTCTATATGACATAAGCCCAGGATCTTGTGGCTTTCATATTCTTTGGCGAGAAGTCTGGTGTAATTCTGATAGTTATGCATTTATATATTACTTGACCATTTTCCCTTACTGCTTTTAATATTCTTTCTTTGTTTTATGCATTTGGTGTTTTGATTATTATATGACAGGAGGAATTTTTTTTCTGGTCCAATCTAGTTGGAGTTCTGTAGGCTTCTTGTATGTCCATGGTCACCTCTTTCTTTTGATTACGTAAGTTTTCTTCTGTAGTTTTGTTGAAGTTATTTACTGGCCCTTTAAATTGGGGGTCTTCACTGTCTTCTATACCTATTATCCTTAGGTGTGGTCTCCTCATTTTTTCCTGGATTTCCTGGATGTTTTGGCTTAGGAGTTTTGTTGTTGTTGTTGTTGTTTTTTGCATTTTGCATTGTCTTTGACTGTTGTGTTAATGTTTTCTATGGTATCTTCTGCACCTGAGATTCTCTCTTCTATCTCTTGTATTCTCTCTTCTATCTTCTGCACCTGAGATTCTCTCTTCTATCTCTTTGTTGGTGATGCTTGCATCTATAACTCCTGACCTCTTTCCTAGGTTTTCTATCTCCAGAGCTGTCTCCCTTTGTGGTATCTTCTTTTGTTTCTACTTCTATTTTTGGATCCTGGGTGGTTTTGTTCAATTCCTTTGCCTGTTTGTTTGTTTGTTTCCATGTAATGATTTAAGGGAATTTTGTGTTTTCTCTTTAAGTTCTTTTACCTGTTTTCCGATGTTCTCTTGTATTTCTTTAAGGGACTTATTTATTTCCTCCTGAAAGTCCTCTAACAGCATCATGAGATGTGATTTTCAATCCAAATCTTGCTTTTCCGGTATGTTGGGGTATCCAGGACTTGCTCTTGTGTGAGAACTGGATCCTGATGATGCCATGTAGCCTTGTTTCTGTTGGTTAGGTTCTTGGGCTTGCCTTTTTACTTCTGGTTATCTGAGGTGTTAGTTGGTCTTGCTGTCTCTGGGTTGACCTTGTCCCTCCTGGGGGCCTGTAAGTCTGTGTCAGCACTTCTGGGAGACCAGCTCACCCTGGCAGGGCCCATGCACAGAGGGCTGTGGAACAGCCCCAGCTCCTGGGTGCAGATGGAGGCAGAAAGTACACTGTCTCATCTGTTCTACTGCTTGTGCACTGCTAGCTTTGTGCCCCCCAACCCCCATTAGCACCTTTAAAAGTAGGATTTAAGTTGCAAATGTGGGGATTCAGAATTGAGAAGTCTTCTTGGTGTGTTTTTCTTTGATGAATGTGAAATATCCTTCCCTATCTCTTTTGATTCATTTTGGTTGAAAGTCTCTTTTATTTAGATATTACAATTGCTCCTTAGCTTTCATCCTGAGTACCTTTTCTTGGGAAAACTTTTTACAGTCCTTCATTCTTAGGTGATGTCTCTGTATGTTGGCCAAGGTATGTTTCTTGCATGAAGCAGAATGATAGATGCTGACTTCATATCCAGTCTGTCAGCTTATATCTTTTTATTGTGGAAAATGAGTTTACTGGTGTTGAGAGCTATCAATAACCAATGATTGTTAATTCCTGTTATTTTGATGTATGTGGAGGGAAGATGATTATGTGTTGAGAACACCAATGAAGTTGGTGTTTTGTAAGCTTTTTCTACGTTGGTAGGCATTATTTCTTTAGTTTGGGTGAATTTTCTTCTATGATTTTGTTGAAAATATTTCCTTGTCCTTTGAGCTGGTACTCTCTTGGCTTGTTGTTTATTCCCATTATTCATAAAAAGATTTTTTTTTAGAGTGTCACAGATTACCTGAATACTTTGAGTCAGAAATTGTTTTAGGTTTAACATTTTCTTTTGTTATATCATCTATGCCTGAGATCATCTCTTCCATTATTTTTGCTCTGTTGGCTGTGCTTCTGTCTCTGTTGTCCTTCTTAGGTTTTCCATCTCCAAGGTTCCCTGAGTTTGTATTTTCTTTACTGCTTCTTTTACCATTTGCAGATATTGAATAGTTTTATTCATTTTCTTTACCTGTTTGATTCTGTTTTCCTGTATATTTAAGGGATTTATTAATTTCCCCATTTAAAGGCCTCTATCGTCTTCATAAGATTGGATTTAAAGACATTTTACTTTGCTTTGATTGTGTTAGGATATCCAGAGCTTGCTATAGTAGAATACCTGTGCTGTGGATATGTCATATTGATTTAGTTCTCTTTGATTGTGTTCTTATATTGGCCTTTAGCCAACTGGTTATCCCGGGGAGTTTCTGTCACAGGCGTCCTGAGGTGGGCTGCCTTTGCCTGGACATTGGAAATCAGGTGACAGTGTATATCTCCAGGAAACTGCGCAGAGCATTGGATGTTCCTGGTGCAGCAGGCCTGCTTAATGTGGGTTTAATTGTAGCCAAAGACTGGCACTCAGGGGAGAACATCTTGAAGCACAGCACAGCTCTGGACTTTACTCTTTTTAGGGGAGGGGTTGAGACACGGTCTCACTAAATATAGCTCTGTTTGTCCAGGGAGTCACAGCTTCTCCATCTGCTTTTGCCTCCTAAGTGTTGAGATTCAAATTGTGTGCCACCATACTCAATCTATAATTCTTTTCAGAACCATTAGCCTAGAGTTAAAAAGAATCACAAGAAGTTATTTTTGAAACAGTTGTTTATTCTGGTCAGGATTGTCCTCACTATCAGACTGTGAGAGTTCATTTAGGATCATTACAAATGTGTATGTGTGTATATTGTTAGGCATTAATGTTTGATAAATTATTGTCGTCTTCAATTTGAAATATACAGGGAATGAATATTTCTATGCAAAGTAATTTGCTAAAAGTGGATATTTACTCTTGAATAGTCTCTAGATTGATCTCATAGAAATTGATACTAACAATGG
Source organism: Mus musculus (assembly GCF_000001635.26). Lineage (NCBI taxonomy): Eukaryota > Metazoa > Chordata > Mammalia > Rodentia > Muridae > Mus > Mus musculus. The sequence goes on along the minus strand of NC_000074.6, from coordinate 69,433,818 downwards.
GTCTGATCGTTTTTATATGTAATGTTTTTCTATAGTTGTAATAAAATATATTTTGTTTTTCTTTTCAGAAGTCTTATACTTTAAAGAGGAAAGGCCTTTGTCCTGGTAAGGTTTAACAATTCATTAGTAGTAGGTAAATTCAAAAATAAGAAGCAAATTCTTGTTGTGAGTACTTTGAGACCTGTGTCTTACAAGTCCCACAATATTATGAATATATGTTTTAGCTTGGAAACTCGCTCAGTGTAGTTCATAAGAACATGAACACGATAGTCACCCACCATTTCCAAGAACCAACTCTGAAGTTTGGAAAAAGAGCCTGCTGGGATTAGCTATGCATATGGATGTCCATCTAAGATTCATTGGCTTTTCAAAGCCTTACTGGATTCAGTTTGTGAACTAAGACCCACACTAGTAGCTATCATTTCAGGCATTTCTCTTGTCTGAGAGTTTACATAATTTAGGATGATTCTCAGTTGTCAGTCATCACTACAGGATGCCAACAAATTTCTTTCCTCTTCTGACAGAGCTTTACTTTACATGCAAAGGACCTTTTTGTTCAGGTGTAGCATCTTTCATAGCTGTTAGAAGACACCCATGTCTTCCAGAAAGTTCCATCCATCAATGATCTGTTCACATGATCTGTTTTCCACCGGAATGATTCCTTTGACTCTCAATTGATTATCTGAATGACAGTGTAATAATAATTATCTCTCTACAAAGAGGGCTTTTGTCTTCCACATCAGTTAGACATGACCATAGAGTTGAAGGCCCATCCACTCCTGTCCAGGATGCTAGGTTAGACACTGGTTTGATAGAAAATTAAAAGATGTATTTTAAGGTAATTCTGTGCTCATTAGGATTCATTACTTCCACAAGAGAGAACAATTATATTGTCCTCTTTATTTGTGCTATGTATCAACAAACATTTTCAAAACATTATTAAATAGCTTACTGAATCCATGTTTGAAAATTCCCAAAATCATCAAAGGTAATGTTGAAAGTGAAGATTCAAAAATCTTCAGTACTTAAAACTCTTCAGAAACTCCTTGAAAAATACACATGTTGACTTCTATTTGGAATCCTAAACGGTTCCACAGTAAAACTGCAAGTGTCAACTAAAGTTTATTGTTCTTTGCTCTTGTTACTATCTTATTATGTTCCTAGAAATGCTTGTTTGGAATAGAAACAAGCAGACTACGATATCAGGACTCAGTCATACATGAGAACAGAAGGAGCAGCTTGAACATTATGAAAGCTGTGGTGGGTTGTTTAGAGTTCTAGAAATCTACTTGATGGTGCACAAAGCATCCTCTTGTGTGGTAACATCATAATCAATGAAATATGCACAAAGTATCATGAGAGAAGTACTTTGCCCTTCCAGGAGCAAAGACTGAAATTGAGTCAATACATTAAAAACAAAAAATCTGTAAGCTGTTAAAACAAAGGCTGAAGAGGTACTAGTGTGTATGCATGTGTGCACGCGTGCTTGTCTGTATCTGTGAGTGGTTTTGTAGGGCTATATTTTGTGGGCTAACTTCTCCCATATGAGGAGAAGTTGTAAGGAAAGTGTCCCCAAATGTAATCAACTGGTTGAAGAACAAGTTAATAGATTTTATTGGTTTGTAATGTAGCATAAATTGGGAAATCAAACAACAAAGAATTCAAAGTCTTTGATTAATTTTTATATGAATATTAAAATAACACTCTTAAAATATGCCACAGTGAAGCAAGACCACCAGGACAGCTTAAATCTATCTTGAAAAACACTGTCCAGTATAATACAGGTAAGTTTAAGAGTAAGTACTCTATTGATTCTATCCCAATCACAAAAAGAATTTTGTTCCTGCTAGAATAGAAACTAAGGAAATCAAATATGCCAATAGTAGTTATAGCCTTTCTTAATTTGCTGCCAAACATTTTTAGGATTCAGATTTATTTAGTAATTGTTTCAAAGAAATTTCAAATTCAAATTTTATCACCTGAAATATGTTTGTTTATTTAAAATGAACTACTGATGCATGTAGTGACTTTTTAGAAGTAAAAAGATTTTTCACCTATTCTACAATGTAGATCCTCTCTAGTTACATAACAGCAAGTTGACTTTGGTATGAAATGGATTTTTACTTAAGTTTTATAATTGATATATATTACTGACTGCATGTTGTTGTATGTGTATCGGTGTCCATAAAATGTGGTCATGTTAAGCAAACAAAAATAGAGTATTCAATTACTTTCACTGTATTTTGAGGACTTAATGTCATTAGGGCACTCTGGATTTTTTTTTTCCATCATAGAATTTCTGAATTTCCACTCATTTGATAATTCATACATTGTCTTCTGGTTATTTTTATTTGTCTTCCATTTAATGTGAATATCCTGATACAATAAATAACTGGCTCAATTAGGAACTTTTAAAAAACTGACTGGTGTGTGAGTTTTGTAGGTAGTGCTGTGGAATGAAAACTGCCATTCTCAGTATTCTTTGCAACAGCCTCCATATGGGCTACTCTGACAGCACCTTTTCCCTGTAGTTCTATTAGTTACCAAATTTATAGTGATACTTGGTTTACATGCTACAAGACATAATTTGCAGAAAAAACTGCCACAGTAGAAGGAAGGTTGAGAAAATCCTATCATCCTGTAGTCATGGCATGGAAGGGCCCATTGGTTCAGTCTGAATATGATTCTCACAGTGGGAGAAATACCACACAGTTTATGCTTTCAGCAACTGTCACCACAGCATCTCTCGCACCTACTTTGACTTTGGAAAACACCAGCCAGAGAATAGTGTAGAGGAATCTAAATGGCTGTCTTCACATAAGCATGGGATGAAATACTATTAGTGTAATGTGGGTGAGTTTCTTTTAAGTTATTTCAGCATTAGAGCTTTCTTCTGGTGATAAGGATTGACAGAGGCCCCATACATGAGTAGCATAAGGTCCTCCAGAGGTCCACTTTCTCAGCCCATTTCTTGTTTGGGACAAAGGCTGTGCTCTGGCCATGGGCAATGTCCAGCAGGGTACAGTGGAGTTTTACATATTGCAAAGGAAGTAAACAAGAATTGTTTATTTGTTAGCTTGTTTGCTGAGCAGGCTTTTTCCATACAGTGAAACCTGAGTCACTCAATGGTTTATATGCAGAAATAAATAAAAAAAACGCTTCGTGTGAGGCATTAGTCCCTTGGAATTACTGCTTCATTGTGTCTTCCATGCTTCTCTCTGGAGTAATACTTCAGTTTGCATAGCTACTAAGGGGGTCTTTCCAGCAGCTCATGCCATGGGAAGCAATGGAAGTTGATGCTGAGCTTCTTTGCATTGCACATGAGCTAGGCACCAGTGCTAGAACTGAGGGCCTTTAGCATCTTCCTCAGAAGATCTAGAGTAGAGTAACACACTGATCTCTCTAGAGCTTTGTCACACTTGCAGCTGGAAATCCTTTGCAAAGGGCTTTGGGTCTCCTGTATTTGGCTATGTTGCATAGCCATAGACTGAGCTTCCCTGTTGTAGGAATGGATATTTCCCCTCAGTGAAGGAAGTTCAAGTCAATACTTGGAGAAGTCCCTTCACTTCTGTCCAAGATGAGTTCGCTCACTTAGAGTTGTGCCAGCATCCCTAGGGCAGAGACAGAAAGCAGCAATGGCAACAATATTCACTGTGGAATAACACTTCAGGCTAAGATGACACTTTTTGTGTCTGATAGGGCTCAGGATTGTAGGTATTTTGCACAATTAATTATAAATAGTAACTTTAGATAAAATTTTCTTTTTTTATTTTAAAAATACAAGAATGAGGACAGGAAGAGTTCTAGTATATTTATTGCTTACAAATCAATATTCATCTTAAAAGCTTTTATAAATGGTGCCAAAGCATATCAGGTCACAAAAATATTTGCTTCGGCACTGGCTACCATTGTTTAATGACAAATTTTGCCTCCCTCTTTTGTAGTTAATGAGAAAATTACAAGAAGAACATCACTGTGGTAAGAATGTAGTGTGCATTTTATAATACATTAATCTGTAGAAAATATGAAATTCAGAGCCTGACACTGTCTTTGCCTCTGTGTAAGACAATTTCAGCTCTTTACTTTTCTATAATCACAAGGTGAATAATTATTTATAGAGCAAACCATGTTGAAATAACTGATGATATCTATCATGCAGCATGAAATGCTGTAAAGGATCCATAGCTAGGTGGAAGATCCAATGGATAAAGTGCTTGCTATGCATGTGTGAGAATGAGAGTTTGGATGCCAAGAATCCACATGAGGTCTGACAGTCTCATGTGCTGCTGTATGCTGGGGCCCTTATGGTGAGACTGGAGGTGGTGACAGAGAATCCCTAAAGTTTACTGGATAGTTAGCCTGGGGTTTTTCTCCATGAACAAGAGATCCAGCCACACATCTAATGTTGAAAGAAGGTTGCATATTTGCATTCTAATGGCTCCCTGACAAACCTCCCATTGTTGTTTCTAGGTGTTCAAAAGGAGAAGATGTCAGGTATACTTCCTGTATCAAGGTAAAATGCTTCTCTGTGAAATCAAGTTTCTTATGAATTGTCTTAATTCAGCAGTAGTCTAATATCCCAGTTTTATATGGAAAAGGTGATTCAGAGAAAACCATATTGTAGATGTGGAACTTTCTATCAATTGCAAGTGAGCAGTAAGTCCTTATGGGTAGTAGTGGCCCAATATGAGAATGGACTCAAGAGACATAGGGAGTGAAGACTGAGTGCAGGTCTCACATAATAGAAGGTGTTTGATGTTTGACAAAGTAATGTTTGCAGAAATGAATACACATTAGACTGATTTAAAAATGTGACCGTGATAATAGACCAGAATACCATTTAGTAAGTCCAGATATTTCAATGATCCAGCAATCTCCAAAGTGCCTTTACCCCCAGCAGAATGCCCATAAGTTTTATCTACCCTTGGGCACTCCTATTTCAGGATCATATATGAGAGGCTCTCTTTGGTTTCTCTCTTTCATCTGTTTTTAGACTGAGAAGAAATTGTGGATATTTAGCAATTATGTTCATCAAATTTGCCTTATGAAGAGATTAGAGTATTTTCTATTTGATTCTTATAAGGGTATGTTGAAAGTTCTTCATCTAGTTAAAAAATAACTGTCCTTCCCCAGTTAGCCAGCATTTCTAGAAGCAGAGAGTCAATTGCTATATAAGTCCATATAAGTTCTTCTTTTTCTTATTTTTGAAATATACATGTATATTCTTTGTGCCATATTCAAACACTTAAAATATTGTAGTGTTTTATTTAGATACATCCATATTCAGTATGAGGCTACTTAATCACTATGAGATACTGGAGTTTAGGAAACTTGTTTCTGTATAACCTCTAGCCATAGAGTGAGGGGATGTGTGACTGATAAGTGACATTTTAATGATTTTTGAATGTGACTAAGTGATCCAATGTGTTTCTATAAAGTAGTTCCACAGGTACTATGATAAGGATAGCAGTGGCAATTTAACTGGCATTTATTTAAAATGGTAAACTGTGCATTTTGTTCCCCCCAGCAATGGAGGAGAAAGAATGCCAAAAGAGGTTTTAGCAATATTAATGATCATCTTATATAAGATGGAGAAAATTTGGCACATAATGAATTAAGCTTAGTCTCAACCCGGAAGAACAATATCCTGTTTCTCATTTCATGATTTTCTCTTCATCTAGTCTAGCCTAAATATTTTTACATCTTGATGATATCCTAGCAATTTGAAAATAGATAAGCGTATTAGAAAATATTTCATGTTTAATTACAGTTTTTATTTTTCATGTGTCAATACCCCATGATTACTAAGAAGTAAAGTTGATTTGAAAGCATGCACCCCAAAAGAAAAGAGTTAATTGCACAACAAAACAAAAAGTTAACTCTATACCTTTGCATTGCTGGAAGAATCTAGCAAAAGTTTACATAGACCACAGAGGAGGATGCAAAAGGATTTTGTAGGTTTTTGGAGTTCTGGAGTTTATGTGTGTTCTTGGGGAGAGCCAATAACTAACACTTATGAAGAAAAAGCATCCCTAATGTTAATTCTCCCCTATTTGATAAGTAACATATTCACTTGTTATGAAGGAAAATGTTGGATGTGTGTGCCTGTGGTTGAGTACTGCAAGTAGTGTCAGGGAAGAGAAACCTAGGCATGAACAGTCCCCTCATCTCCTTCATATCCTCACTCCTTGCCAGGCCCTGTATGAGGTAGTGCTTCCCTACCTCCCTAATGCAGTGACCCTTTCTTTAATAGAGTTCCTCATGTTGTGGTGACTCCCAACCATGAAATTGTTTATGTTGCTGCTCCATAAGTGTAGGCTTGATAATGTTATCAGTTGTAATGTCCTATCAGTGTTTTCAGAGTTTCTTGGGCAACTTGTGTGAGCCTGTTCTGTGCACCTCCTCCAATTGGTCATGACAGATAGGTTGAGAACCACTGTGTTAAAATGTAAGTGTTAGGAAATTAGACTATGGAAACAACAAGAAAGAAACCAAAAAAAAAAAAAAATGGGCATGTTTGTAACACAGTGAGAAGAATTCATAAAATGACAAAAAGTAAATAATACAGGCTCCTGGAAGTAGGTACAGTCAACATGGAAGCAACCAATACTTGTGTTTCTCCTCTTAGATCGACTGACTTTAAGTGTGTGAATGCTTTGCATGTGTGTTCTTTCTGTGTCCCATGTGTGTGTGCGTCGCACAGACATCAGAAGAGGTTATTTCTTCTCATGGACTTGGTGTTCCAGAATTTTGTGAGCAAAGGTTTATGTATTACAAATCAAACCCAGGTGCTATGCAAGAACAAAACATGTTAAAAACTCCTCAACCCCCTTTTATAGCTCCTACAGTGAATATGTTTGATATGAAAACGATTAAAAGTATCATAAGGGGAAGTAAGTAGTCAGTCTTAGGATAATTGTTAACTTCCTGGACCCAGGCCTCAGCCTTCACATTTTACCTATTGAAGTCCAAAGGACTAATAGGCAGGGTGTGCACAATAGGAGGCTCGGTATGCTGGGCACACCTTTAATTCATGAACCCACAAATCAGGCAGGATTGTCTTTGTCAGTTCAAGGACACCCTGTTCATAATTGATATGGGAAGTAGAGGAAGGCAAGGTGAATTGTGGGTATCAAATGATAACAAATAGGAGTCAGTCTTCTCCTTCCACTATTTCAGTCTCAGGTATCAAATTCAAGCTGTTTGTCATGGTGACAAGTATCTTTAACTACTTAGCCATCTCGCTGACCCTGATTTACACATTGTCTGAAAATGCTTTAGCATGAACACACACACACACACACACACACACAGAGAGAGAGAGAGAGAGAGAGAGAGTATATAAAAAGTGTGTGTGTGTGTGTGTGTGTGTGTGTGTGTGTGTGTGTGTGTGTGTCTTTATAACATTACACACCTCTTACCCAGTGCATGGGAGGGTCAGACAGAGAGAGATGTCTTCTCCTGGGTTTTAATACTGGGCCACACTTAGGGAGAGGGTTTAACATTCGGGATATGACCTAGGTAGCACACGGTTGTCAGTGGTAGGTTTTCATGGTTATGACTACATGTGGTACCAGTTCTGTGTTATTGGTTTCCTGGTCTACCAGCATGTGAGAAGCAATAGAATAGTGCCACAAACTGGGACACCCTGTTGCCTTGCTGGAAGTAACTGACTGACTTTCCCATCAGACATTTTGTCAGAGCAACTGCAGAAGCAAGTAAAAGAATAATAGCCCTCTTTTCTGTTTTAATCCCCACTGAGAAGTTACAAATCAAACACAAGGGTCTATTTGCAGATCTTACTCACACCACTTCCTCCACTGCCTACTGTTAACAGCTAGCTAATTATCTTAATGTAAGCCCTCTAAATTCACCATTAAGAAAGGGGCAGATTAGATGTAATTATTACACCCAGTGAAACCTTTAGAAACTGTAAACTTCATAGTGTCAGAAACCAAACTCAACTGTTCCTTCTTTTTAGCCTAGCTCAATTTAGTTTCCAAGTTAATATTAGCTACAATATGTGATGAACCGAGTAAATTTTGTTCTAGAGAGAACTATGCAAGAAGGTAGAACTCAGGTAATTTTCGAACACAGAAATTTTCTTGGCAATCATCTTCTAGTTCAGTGAAAAGCCGTTAGAGTTTTCAAAACTAACATTCCTAATACAAACACATTTCCCCTAAATAGAATATTTATGATGATACAGAATGTACATAATAATGGTGAAGGATATGGTAACCACAGAATAGTTACAGTTGGCATGAAATGAAGCAACTTCTTTTATATACCAATTATTAGAATACAATCCACAATATCATTAAAGCAGTGATATATGCCAGGCACAACTTAGCCAAAGGTAGTTTCCATTCTTCAAAGAAATGAATTATGTGATTGAAATAAAATAGATGCTATTTTCTGATATTAAACTTGCATAAAATCAAACTAACACAAACTTCCCAGAAGCCTATGTGGCAATTGCAGTGTAATACCTATAAAATTTGAAAAAAATGGACCTGAGCTAGATAATAACAGTTCTCTATTGCATGCTAAGAGAATACCCAATATGGGTAACAACCAAGCACTCTTTCTCTCTCTCCCTCTCTCTCTCCCCTTTATTTTAAAACTAGAATATAAATGCATAATATATATGCATATATATACACATATTCATATACACATATATATGTATAAATAAATACACACATACATGGACTCATGCATGTATATATACATAAAATATACCTATCAGGTGGCTCAGTGGAATAGTGCACTTGCCTTGGAACCCTAATAAGCTGAATTTCATCCTGAAAAAAGGAAAAAGCCTGTAATCTCTGCACCCCTAAATCCAGATTGGAGGCTAAGAGAGTAGAACAGCCCTGAAAGACAAGCTAGACAGATTAGACCATAGAGAGCAGCAGAAATGGTCAGAGCCTCTTTCTAACTCTGTGGAAGAAGAGATCCAGCTCCTGAAATATCTCTCCAGTCTACACACACACACACACACAAACACAAACACACATACAGAAACACAATAGAGAGAGAGAGACAGAGACAGAGAGAGGGAGGGGAGAAATACACACACAAGCATAACATAAGCAGAGTAATGTAACCACATGTGCACAAACCCCTAAGATAAAGATTATTTTGAATCATGAATTTAAGTATACTGGCAAATAAATGCTGTTAATATACACCTGTTGTGTGACTAACAATTCAGGGAAATCACTTCAGGGTCCTCTCCTTTATCTTCAGTGTTATCTTCATGGAAGTGGCAGATGTCCTGGAAATTTAATTTTGCATCATATGGTCCTTTATTCTTCTTTAATACCTGTCTCAAGCATGTTTACACAATGAGGAAGGGGAGAATGAGTCCGGTAACACGTGGTGTATGAAAACGTGCCTATGTCTGAAAATTCCACATGCTTTGCTGTATTCAAGTCCGTTTCTCAGTGGATCCAGTGAACTAAATTCTAACATTTGAACAGTTTGAAGACACAGAGATTGCATGTTTCCTCATCCTTTCCCTTTGATCAACAGTGCTGCTTAACTCATTTTGTTGAACCTTCTCTGTGTTATATTGTTTGATGATGCAGAGTATGTTTTGGAGTGTGACTTTTTCATGTAAGTATCATGAAACCTGGTACTGAAGGGCAAAAGTTGGCTGCTAAGTTATGAATTTCTCAGAGATGTAAGGAGCAGCAAATATATGGAGACCTTATTTGCCATGCTGCATCAAATCCACTTTCAACACTCACATTTCCTAAGTGTATCTGGTTGAATCAGTGAGTGCTCTGGGTAGCCTATCTAAGCTAGCATTATGGAATGTGATCACTTGTTTTGTGACCAAATCCACTGGGCAAAACCCCTTCATAGCTTGAAATGAATCCTTCAGACGTTTGAAGTCACTCCTACTGTACCTAGATGATGGTTATGTTAGTTACTTTCTATGGCTGTAAGAAAAGACCATGAGAAAGACAACTTCCAGAAGAAAGGGTGTGTTTGAAGTTGGGCTCATGGTTCCAGTTGGATGCACACATCACCATCGTGGCTCAGGCAGCAGGCATGGTACTGAAGCAGCAGCAGAATGATCACATCTTGACCTACACAGGGAAGAGAGAACTTTACGGGAATGGCACCTGTCTAGTGTAATCTTAAAGCCCATCCCAGTTACACACATCCAACAAAAAGGCCACAACTTCTAATCCTTTCCAGAATAGGTCAGCCATCTGGAGAGCAAGCATCATATGAGCCTATGGGCCTCTGACATTCAAGCCACCACAGAGGTGCTGGATCAGGTCATTATATTCATCCTCTCTGTGTAACAACAGTCATGGTGATGCAGGATAGTTGATCATGCTGTGCTTGTGTTTGATTGTGTTGTTTACTCAATAAACTCTTGTCTAGTTATTGTGTGACTCAGCCTTTGCACCAAACTTTAATCCCTCTAGCCAGAATACAGACACCTCCTTAGTAAACACCCTTAATCCTAAACAATCAAGGTAAAGTTAGTTTGTAGAATGAAGCACCTTGTCTGAAAATGATGTCTAATTGCATGGCAGAGAAGTTGATGAATCAGAGAAAGTTTTGATTAAATAGGATGTGTCCAACTCTCTCAAGAAGAAAGGAAAGGGAAGCTACTTGAGAGGTAGTGCAGAGAGAAACAGAGAGAGGAGGCATTTTTACCCAGAGAGTTTTAGAGAGATTCATTGAAGAGAGAACCAGCAAGACACGGGTGAAGGCAGAATGAACCAGAGAATATGAAGCAGTCGGAAGATTAGGAAAAAATTGCTAGTTAGTTTGAGGTCAAGCAGAACAAAAAAACATCAGAGGCCAAGAGAGAATCCAGACTGAATCAGTTAGCATGGGGAGCAGCTTTGAGCTAGAACACCTGAGTTGAACCAGTCAGCCAGAGATGAAAAAGAACCAGAAATAACGGTGTGCTTATTCAGCAGTAAGTAGCCTCTAGAAAATATTCTAGGCCTATGCTAAGTTTCACATAGGTGAGAAGCTTCCAGGACTAGGCCTAGGTTATCATTCAGATGGAGGTAGTAAGCATCAAAGATTACAATTACACGAAGTGCATAAAAGTTACTTTGACATAGAGCTAATAGGTGAGATTTTGGAAGGCATATATAGAATCCATACATGGAACTCAGCAATTCCCCTCTGCTGTAGGTAGTGACATACTTTATTCATGCACTTCACAATTCAGCTCCACTGTTCTGATATCCCAGGTATCTAATGGACAACTGTAGAAGATCATTCATTGGGGAAGGGTTAGTGTAGTGCAGAAGAGAGAGGTTCTTTTTGTTCTCAAAGCACCTCACTGCCCTATTCACCTCATCTGGCTGGAATTCAAAATTCAGGTCATAAAGACAGGAGAGGACACATTTTGTCTTTTCTTTTTATGTCTTTCCATTTTGTAGAGAATGATGATGTGAGGTAGCAAAGAGCAGAAGATAAAAGCATAACACTAAGCAGGTCCCCATCAAAGATTTCTAGATACTCTGGGCCTTTTACTCATCATGCAGAAAGGAAGCAGAGGTTGCTGAATATCAGATAGTGTCCTTAGTGATGAAGGTGGTCTGAATACAGAAACATTTTGGGGACTGTAAATCAAGATTCTGACATTAGCAGACAGGTGATAAAATGAATAAAATCAGTGAAACTTTAAATCAAAAGTAACATTGCCAATTTTCCTTATAGGTGCGAGGAAATAAACCACCTATTTTCCGTCCCTTTCCTCGGAAGCATAGAATTCATGTGCTTGAGGCTCCTGGTGACATTGAGCCAACTCAATCCACCTGTGCTGCTGACTGCAGGGCTCCTGCTGATGCTGAGCCAAATTCTTCCACCTGTGCTGCTGTCAATGGGGCTCCTGTTAATGTTGAGCCAACTCCTTCACAACTTGCTCCTCACAGTGGTGCTCCTGCTGATGTTGAGCCAACTACTTCCCAGTGTGCTCCTGACTGTGAGGATCCTGCAGTCATTGAGCCAACTCATTCCACCTGTGCTGCTGACAGCAGGGCTCCTGCTGACATAGAACCAACTCCTTCACAACTTGCTCCTGACAGGGGTGCTCCTGCTGATGTTGAGCCAACTCATTCCACCTGTGCTGCTGACACCAGGATTCCTGCTGACATAGAACCAAGTCCTTCACAATGTGCTCCTGACAGTCCTGCTCCTTCTGATATTGAGCAAATTACTTCCCCATGTCCTTCTGACAGTTCTGAATCTGATGAAAAATATGACTTAGAAACAGGTAGTGACATTGGGTTGGACTTCATAACTGATTCAGATTTTTACATGGAGCATGCAAGGGCCACACCCCATTGTGACCCAGAGCCTACTCCTGGTACCTGCACTTGCTGTTCCCTAGATTCCATTGAAAGAACTGACCTGAATGTTCTGACACTGCTTGGAGCATAAGACAAGTATGCTATTCTTTCTTCAGGTGAGGAACCCAGTCCTGTTGCTGACCTAGATGAAGATATAGCTGAGGATTTTTATGACGCTTTAGAGTCAGCTGATCTCACTGGCCATAGCGGGTCCACTGTCCAGGTACCTGGTTTTCTTTGGGAACCAGATATGCTACTGCTGCCAGTAATGCCCTTGATGTGGTTTTTTACATTCCTGTTATCAATGATGATGTGGATTAGAAATGGAATTCCCAAGTGTGCTATGAAGAAAATGGCCAAGGACCTCCCTCCAAGAGAAAAGATAAACCCGGTAAGGTGGACCACAGTAGTTGCTTAAAATAGATGAACTTTTATTTTAGATAGAAAAGTAGATATCTTTGATACTAATAGTCATGATTAATACATTTCATGCTATTTAAGCATTACCTAGAATCAGAAAACATTGTTTCCTTTTCCCAACTTATTGAAAATACTTCACATAGTGTAACAAAACCAGTTTAGACCAACACAACTGACCATGGTACTTGGTTGTCTCCCATCCTGGAATGAGGTAATTTTTTTTCACTCCCATTGAAAACATTAGTTTCTGTTAAACATTGGTGTCTATTTATCTCTGCTCTTCTGAACTCTGACTTGTGAGGATAGTATCAGCCTGGAAACAAACATTCCAAAGGAAGCGACATCTGAGAATAAAATTAACAAAACAAGCCTCTACCTTCTCAGTTTCTCATTACATTGATCCTGATGATAATGACACTGATGCTGCTGATGCTGCTGCTCCTGACAGTGCCACCAATGATGTGGCTGATGATACTATTGATAATTCTTGCTTTTCTTCTAGATGCCGCTGGAGCTGAACACTCCAACACACACTGATATATGCACACAAAGTGTGTGAGGAGGAAGTATATTATATATATGTAAATATAAAAATTTTATATATAAATAAAATGTTTTATCTGATAGAAGACTGAAGTCAAAAATTATTGTTTTATTGGAGTCTCGGTTGTGCCATGTGATGTTTTCTGGAAAATTTTTTTTTATTATTTGTTTTTATTTTTTACTTGTTTACTTCACATCCTGCTCACTGTTCCCTCCCAGTCTGTCTCTCCCACAATCCTTGCCCCTTCTTACCCTCCCCTTGTCCTCTTGAGTGGGTGGGGGCCGCCTGGTCATCTTCCAACCCTGGAACATGAAATCTCTGGAGGCTAGGTGCTTCCACTCCCACTGAGTCCAGTCAGGGCAGTCCAGCTAGAACAGCATATCCTGCATTTAGGCGACCCCCTTTGAGATAGCCCCTACTACAGATTTTTTTAGCAAGGGCCACACAAAGACCAAGCTGCACATCTGCTACCTATGTGCATATAGACTTAGAGCCCAACTGTGTATGTTCTTTAGTTGATGGTTAAGTCTCTGAGAGCCCAAAGGGTCCATTAGTTTGTGGGTTAAAGGGTGGCCTACATCTGGCTCAGGGCTTGGGCCCCTGGGTGAGGTGGGATGTGAGCAGTTTTGACTGTGTGCAATGCATGCTGGTGCCAGGAGGGCGTCAGGTTGCAAGAAGCCCTAGGACCCTTCTCCAAGATTACGGGAGCACAGCCTGAGCTTCCTCTAGGACAACAGGTTCTCAGGCTCTTGGACATTCCAGATGCCACTGGATGCCTCAGAAGAGCTGAGACTGGAGTTGGGGCCTGAGGGCTGGATCTTACCCAGAGCCAAAGGGAAAAGAGGGAGGAAGAGAGCCCCAGCTGGGTCTCCCTCTGGGAGAAGATTCTTTGGCTTGCCTGGCAGGCAGCATGGGTTGGTGGAAACTGTGGCTGGGAGCACAGAGAGGCCTTCTGCAGGAGAGTAGACTTGGCTCTTTAGAGGAAGACTTGCTGAGTTGTACACCATGGAGAATTCTGATGAGAAGAAGCAGTCCATTTTTTTTATTAGATATTTTATTTATTTACATTTCAAATGCTTTCCCCTTTCCTAGTTTCCTCCCTGAAAATTCCCTATCATCCCCTCCCCCCTGCTCCCCAACCCATTCACTGCCACTTCCTGGCCCTGGCATTCCCCTATACCAGGTCATAGAATCTTCCCAAAACCAAGGGACTCTCCTCCCATTGATGAATGACTAAGCCATCCTCTGCTACATATGCAGCTAGAGACACAAGTCCCACCATGTGTTTTCTTTGGTTGGTGGTTTAGTCCCAGAGAGCTCTGGGGGTGCTGGTTAGTTTATGTTGTTTCTCCTATAGAGCTACAGACCACTTTAGCTCCTTAGATACTTTCTCTAGCTCCTTCATTGGGGGCCCTGTGTTCCATCCAATGAATGACTGTGAGCATCCACTTCTGTATTTGTCAGGCACTGGCAGAGCCTCCCAGGAGACACCTATATTAGGCTCCTGTCAGCAAAATCTTGGCATCTGCAATAGTGTCTGGGTTTGGTGGTTGTTCATGAGATGGATCCCTACGTGGGGAAGTCTCTGGATGGTGCTTCCTTCAGTCTCTGCTCTGAACTTTGTCTCTGTAACTCCTTCCATGGGTATTTTGTTCCCCCAGGTAAGAAAGATCGAAGTATCTACACTTTTGTCTTCCTTCTTCTTGAGGTTCATGTGTTTTGCAAATTGTATTTTGGGTATTCTGACTTTCTGGGATAATATCCACTTGTACAAATTGAAAAGGAAGAGGCCAAAATATCACCATTTGCAGATGATATGTTAGTATATATAAGTGACCCCAAAAATTTCACCAGAGAACTCCTTAACCTGATAAACAGCTTCAGTGAAGTAGCTGGATATAAAATTAACTCAAACAAGTCAATGTCCTTTCTCTACACAAAGGATAAACAGGCTGAGAAAGAAATTAGGGGAACAACACCCTTCTCAATAGTCACAAATAATATAAAATACCTTGGCGTGACTCTAACTAAGGAAGTGAAAGATCTGTATGATAAGAATTTCAAGTCTCTGAGAAAAGAAATTAAAGAATATCTCAGAAGATGGAAAGATCTCCCATGCTCATGGATTGGCAGGATCAATATAGTAAAAATGGCTGTCTTGCCAGAGCAATCTACAGATTCACTGCAATCCCCATCAAAATTCCAACTCAATTCTTCAACAAATTAGAAAGGGCAATCTGCAAATTCATCTGGAATAATAAAAAACCTAGGATAGCAATAATTCTTCTCAAGGATAAAAGAACCTCTGGTGGAATCACCATTCCTAACCTAAAGCTGCACTACAGAGCAATTGTGATAAAAACTGCATGGTACTAGTACAATGACATACAAGTAGACCAATGGGATAGAACTGAAGACCCAGAAATAAACCCACACACCTATGTCACTTGATCTTTGACAAGGGAGCTAAAACCATCCAGTGGAAAAAACGACAGCATTTTCAACAAATGGTGCTGGCACAACTGGAGGTTAACATGTAGAAGAATTCGAATTGATCCATTCCTATCTCCTTGTACTAAGGTCAAATCTAAGTGAATCAAGGAACTCCACATAAAACCAAAGACACTGAAACTTATAGAGGAGAAAGTGGGGAAAAGCCTTGAAGATATGGGCACAGGGGAACAATTCCTAAATAGAACAGCAATGGCTTGTGCTGTAAGATCAAGAATCGACAAATGGGACCTCATAAAATTGCTAAGCTTCTGTAAGGCAAAAGACACTGTCAATAAGACAAAAAGGCCACCAACAGATTGGGAAAGGATCTTTACCTCTCCTAAATCAGATAGGGGACTAATATCTAATATATATAAAGAACTCAAGAAGGTGGACTCCAGAAAATCAAATAACCCCATTAAAAAATGGGGCTCAGAGCTGAACAAAGAATTCTCACCTGAGGAATACCGAATGGCTGAGAAGCACCTGAAAAAATGCTCAGCATCCTTAATCATCAGGGAAATGCAAATCAAAACAACCCTGAGATTCCACCTCACACCAGTCAGAATTGCTAAGATCAAAAATTCAGGTGACAGCAGATGCTGGCGAGGATGTGGAGAAAGAGGAATACTTCTCCATTGTTGGTGGGATTGCAAGCTTGTACAACCACTCTGGAAATCATTCTGGTGGTTCCTCAGAAAATTGGACATAGTACTACCGGAAGATCCCGCAATATCTCTCCTGGGCATATATCCAGAAAATGTTCCAACCGGTACGAAGGACACATGCTCCACTATGTTCATAGCAGCCTTATTTATAATAGCCAGAAGCTGGAAAGAACCCAGATGCCCCTCAACAGAGGAATGGATACAGAAAATGTGGTACATTTACACAATGGAGTACTACTCAGCTATTAATAAGAATGAATTTCTGAAATTCCTAGGCAAATGGATGGACCTGGAGGGAATTATCCTGAGTGAGGTAACCCAATCACAAAAGAACTTACTTGATATGTACTCACTGATAAGTTGATATTAGCCCAGAAACTTAGAATACCCAAGATATAGGAAACAATTTGCGAAGCACATGAGACTCAGGAGGAATGAAGACCAAGGTGTAGACGCTTTGCCCCTTCTTAGAATTGGGAGTGGAACGCCCATGGAGGGAGTTGCAGAGATGAAGTTTGGAGCTGAGACGAAGGGGTAGACTGTCTAGAGACTGCCATATCCGGGGATCCATCCCATAATCAGGATCCAAACGCTGACACCATTGCGTACTCTAGCAAGATTTTACTGAAAGGACCCTGATATAGCTGTCTCTTGTGAGACTATGCTGTGGCCTGGCAAACACAGAAGTGGATGCTCACAGTGGGCTATTGGATGGATCACAGGGCCCCTAATGGAGGAGCTAGAGAAAGTACCCAAGGAGCTGAGAGGATCTGCAACCCTATGGGTGGAAAAACAATATGGACTAACCAGTGCAGCTGGGAGCTCATGTCTCTAGCTGCATATGTATCAGAGGATAGCCTGGTTGGCCATCAGTGGAAAGAGAGGCCCACTGGTCGTGCAGACTTTATAAGCCTCATTGCAGGGGAACACCAGAGTTGGGAAGTGGGAGTGGGTGTAGGGGGGGAGTGGGGAGGGAGGGTGTGGGGGAGTTTTGGGATAGCACTGGAGATGTGAATGAAGAAAGCACCTAATTAAAAAAAAGAGAGATTAGGGAAACAACACCCTTCACAATAGTCACAAATCATATAAAATACCTTGGTGTGACTCTAACTAAGGATGTGAAAGCTCTGTATGATATGAACTTCAAGTCTCTGAAGAATGAAATTGAAGATCTCAGAAGATGGAAAGATTTTGCATGTTCATGGATTGGCAGGATTAATATAGTAAAAATGGCTGTCTTGCCAAAAGCATTCTACAGATTCACTGCAATCCCCATTAAAATTCCAACTCAATTCTTCACAGAGTTAGAAAGGGCAATTTGCAAATTCATCTGGAATAACAATCTAGAATAGCAAAAACTATTCTCAACAATAAAAGAACCTCTGGTAGAATCACCATCCCCTACCTCAAGCCCTACTACAGAGCAATTGTGATTTAAAAAAACAAAAACAAAAACAAAAACAAACTGCATGGTACTGGTACAGCAACAGACAGATCAATGGAATAGAACTAAAGACTCAGAAGTGAACCCACACACCTATGGTCACTTGATCTTTGACAAAGGTGCTAAAACCATCCAGTGAAAAAAGAGACAGCATTTTCAACAAATGGTACTGGCTCAACTGGCAGTTAGCATGTAGAAGAATGTGAATTGATCCATTCTTATCTCCTTGCACAAAGCTTAAGTCTAACTGGATCAAGGAACTCCACATAAAACCAGAGACACTGAAACTTATAGAGGAGAAAGTGGGGAAGATGGGGCACAGGGGAAAAAAAATCCTGGACAGAACACCAACAGCTTGTGAGGTAAGATCAAGACTCAACAAATGAGACCTCATAAAATTGTAAAATTTCTGTAAGGCAAAGGACACTGTCAGTAAGATAAAAAAGGCAACCAACAGATTGGGAACAGATCTTTACCAGTCCATGGTTTTAAAGCATTTATTGTCATGGAGGAGAGTTGTGATGAGTGAAACTGGACCCTCTTTCTCAGGGCGGGCCTGAGGTTACATACCTTTTGCAGTGAGGAGTGTCTGGGAAGGAGAGCTTAATTGGCTATGCTCTTCAGCCCTTTACGTGCCTCATTTAAATGGACATCTGCCTTGAGGAGAGGCCTCCTAGGTGTCTAGGAGTGTGTCTAGGAGTGTGGCAAAGCACCTACTGTTCCTTGCAGAGTTATCTGCTGGGTCTCTGGGGTTTTTAACCTAGCTCAACCAGAAACTAGACTGCCTTTCATGGTCCCACATTAGTTGATTCCGTTGTTCTTCCTGTGAAGTTCCTATCCCCTTAGGCACTGCCAACCTTCTTATTCTTCCATAAGAGTCTCCAAGTTCCATCTAATTTTTAGCTGTGGGTGTCTACATCTATCTAAGTTGTGGCTGGGTGGATTCTCTCATAGGAAAGTATGTGCTAGTATGCATCTACGAGCATAACAGAGTATCATTAATAGTGTCAGGGACTGTTGCTTGTCCATGGCATGGGTCTCAAGTTTGGTGGGGTTTTGATTGGCCATTCCCTCAGTCTCTACTCTATCCCCTATTCCTGCATTTCTTTAGACAGGAAAAGTTTTGGCTTAAAAATTTTGTGGGTGGGTTGATGTCACTATTGCTCCACTGGGGTTCTTGCCTAGCCAGAAGAGGAAGCCTCCCCAGGCTCCATATCGCCAATGCTGAGTCACAACTGAGCACACCCACATTGATACTTGTGTGAATCCCCTATCCTATGTCTCCATCTCTTCCTGAAGTTGCCCCCTCCTTACCATCCCTGTCAGTTGCAGATTTCCATTCATTATCATGGACTCCATTCCTCTCCACACCAGACACTAAACCCACCTCTCCTTCCCTATCTCCTTTCTCATGCAGTTCCCTCCCTCCATCTGCATTCCATGACCTTTCAATAGAATCAAACATCCTTTCTTGTGCCCTTCTTCTTGTCCAGCCTTCTTGGGTCTGTGGAGTGTAGCATGGGCATCCTGTATTTTATGGAATGCATCCTGAGAGATGCATTTTTTAGGGGGGGTGTAATTTTTTTTATTTATTTTTTATTACATATTTTCCTCAATTACATTTCCAATGCTATCCCCAAAGCCCCCCATACCCTCCCCCCCACTTCCCTACCCACCCATTCCCATTTTTTTTTGGCCCTGGTGTTCCCCTGTATTGGGGCATATAAAGTTTGCGTGTCCAATGGGCCTCTCTTTCCAGTGATGGCCGACTAGGCCATCTTTTGGGGGGGGGGTAATTTTTATCTAGCATCATTTTTTTCAATTTTTTTATTAGGTATTTACTTCATTTACATTTCAAATGCTATCCCAAAAGATCCCTATACCCTTCCCCATCCCCACCCCCAATGCTGCCCTATCACCCATTCCCAATTCTTGTCCCTGGTGTTTCCCTTGTACTAGGGCATATAAAGTTTACAAGACCAAGAGGTCTCTCTTCCCAATGATGGCCGACTAGGCCGTCTTATGCTACAAGTGCAGCTACAGACACAAGCTCTGGGGGTACTGGTTAGTTCATATTGTTGTTCCACCTATAGGGTTGCAGACCCCTTCAGCTCCTTGGGTACTTTCTCTATCTCCTCCATTGGGGGCCCTGTGTTCCATCCAATAGCTGACTCTGAGCATCCACTTCTGTGTTTGCCAGGCACTGGCATGGCCTCACAAGAGACAGCAGCTACATCAGGGTCCTTTCAGCCAAATCTTGCTGACATAGGCAATAGTGTCTGCATTGCTGGCTGATTATGGGATGGGGCAGTCTTTGGATAGTCCATCCATTCGTCTCAATTCCAAACTTTGTCTCTGTAACTCCTTCCAGGGGTGTTTTGTTCCTAATTCTAATGAGGGTCAAAGTGTCCACACTTTGCTCTTCCTTCTTGAGTTTCATGTGTTTTGCAAATTGTAACTTGGGTATTCTAAGTTTCTGGGCTAATATCAACTTATCAGTGAGTACATATCACGTGAGTTCTTTTGTGATTGGGTTACCTCACTCAGGATGATGCCCTTCAGATCTATCCATTTGCCTAGGAATTTCATAAATTCATTGTTTTTAATAAGTGAGTAGTACTCCATTGTGTAAATGTACCACATTTTCTGTATCTATTCCTCTGTTGAGAGACATCTGGGTTCTACCAGCTTCTGGCTATTATAAATAAGGCTACTATGAACATAGTGGAACATATGTTCTTATTGCCAGTTGGAACATCTTCTGGGTATATGCCCAGGAGAGATATTGCTGGATCCTCCAATAGTACTATGTCAAATTTTCTGAGGAACTGCCAGACTGATTTCCAGAGTGGTTGTACAAGCTTGCAATCCCACCAACAATAGAGGAGTGTTCCTCTTTCTCCACATCCTCGCCAGCATCTGCTGCCACCTGAATTTTTGATCTTAGCCATTCTGACTGGTGTGAGATGGAATATCAGGGTTGTTTTGATTTGCATTTCCCTGATGATTAAGGATGCTGAACATTTTTTCAGGTGCTTCTCAGCCATTTGGTATTCCTCAGGTGAGAATTTTTTGTTTAGCTCTGAGCCCTATTTTTTAATGGGGTTATTTGATTTTCTGGAGTCCACCTTCTTGAGTTCTTTATACATATTAGATATTAGTTCCCTACCTGATTTAGGATAGGTAAAGATCCTTTCCCAATCTGTTGGTGGCCTTTTTGTCTTATTGACAGTGCCTTTTGCCTTACAGAAGCTTTGCAGTTTCATGAGGTCCCATTTGTCAATTCTTGATCTTACAGCACAAGCCGTTGCTGTTCTATTCAGGAATTTTTCCCCTGTGCCCATATCTTTGAGGCTTTTCCCCACTTTCACCTCTATACGTTTCAGTGTCTCTGGTTTTACATGGAGTTCCTTGATCCACTTAGATTTGACCTTAGTACAAGGAGATAGGAATGGATCAATTCGCATTCTTCTACATGTTAACCGCCAGTTGTGCCAGCACCATTTGTTGAAAATGCTGTCTTTTTCCCACTGGATGGTTTTTGCTCCCTTGTCAAAGATCAAGTGACCATAGGTGTGTGGGTTTTCTGGGTCTTCAATTCTATTCCATTGGTCTACCTGTCTGTCTCTATACCAGTACCAAGCAGTTTTTATGACAATTGCTCTGTAGTAAAGCTTTAGGTCAGGCATGGTGATTCCACTAGAGGTTCTTTTATCCTTGAGAAGATTTTTTTGCTATCCTAGGTTTTTTGTTATTCCAGATGAATCTGCAGATTGCCCTTTCTAATTCGTTGAAGAATTGAGTTGGAATTTTGATGGGGATTGCATTGAATCTGTAGATTGCTTTTGGCAAGATAGCCATTTTTACAATGTTGATCCTGCCCATCCATGAGCATGGGAGATCTTTCCATCTTCTGAGATATTCTTTAATTTCTTTCTTCAGAGACTTGAAGTTCTTATCATACAGATCTTGCACTTCCTTAGTTAGAGTCACGCCAAGGTATTTTATATTATTTGTGACTATTGAGAAGGGTGTTGTTCCCCTAATTTCTTTCTCAGCCTGTTTATTCTTTGTGTAGAGAAAGGCCATTAACTTGTTTGAGTTAATTTTATATCCAGCTACTTCATTGAAGCTGTTTACCAGTTTTAGGAGTTCTCTGGTAGAATTTTTAGGGTCACTTATATATACTATCATATCATCTGCAAAAAGTGATATTTTGACTTCTTCTTTTCCAATTTGTATCACCCTGACGTCCTTTTGTTGTCAAATTGCTCTGGCTAGGACTTCAAGTACAATGTTGAATAGGTAGGGAGAACGTGGGCAGCCTTGTCTAGTCCCTGATTTTAGTGGGATTGCTCCCAGCTTCTCACCATTTACTTTGATGTTGGCTACTGGTTTGCTCTAGATTGCTTATATCATGTTTAGATATGGGCCTTGAATTCCTGATCTTTCCAAGACTTTTATCATGAATGGGTGTTGGATCTTGTCGAATGCTTTCTCCGTGTCTATGGAGATGATCATGTTGTTTTTGTCTTTGAGTTTGTTTATATAATGGATTACGTTGATGGATTTCCATATATTAAACCATTCCTGCATCTCTGGGATGAAACCTACTTGGTCATAATGGATGATCAATTTAATGTTTCTTGGATTCACTTTTTGAGGATTTTATTGAGTATTTTTGCATTGATATTCATAAGGGAAATTGGCTCAAAATTCTGCATCTTTCTTGGGTCTTTATGTGGTATAGGTATCAGAGTAATTGTGGCTTCTTAGAATGAGTTGGGTAGAGTACCTTCTGTTGCTATTTTTGTGGAATGGTTTGAGAAGAACTGGAATAGGTCTTCTTTGAAGGTCTGATAGAATTCTGCACTAAACCCATCTGGTCCTGGGTTTGGCTTTTTGTTTTTTTGTTTTTTTGTTTTTTTTGTTTTTTTTTGGTTGGGAGACTATGACTGCTTCTATTTCTTTAGGGGATATAGGACTGTTTAGGTCATTAATCTGATCCTGATTTAACTTTGCTACCTGGTATCTGTCTAGAAATTTGTCCATTTCATCCAGGTTTTCCAGTTTTGTTGAGTATAGCCTTTTGTAGAAGGATCTGATGGTATTTTGGATTTCCTCAGAATCTGTTGTTATGTCTCCCTTTTCATTTATTTTCTGATTTTGTTAATTGGGATGCTGTCCCTGTGCCCTCTAGTGAATCTGACTAAGGGTTTATCTATCTTGCTGATTTTCTCAAAGAACCAGCTCCTGGTTTGCTTGATTCCTTGAATTGTTATTTTGTTTCCTCTTGGTTGATTTCTCCCCTGAGTTTGATTATTTCCTGCCCTCTACCCTCTTGGGTGAATTTGCTTCCTTTTGTTCTAGAGCTTTTAGGTGTGCTGTCAAGCTGATAGTGTATGCTCTCTCTAGTTTCTTTTTGGAGGCACTCAAAGCTATGAGTTTTCTTCTCAGGAATGCTTTCATTGGGTCCCATAAATTTCGGTTTGTTGTGGCTTCATTTTCATTAAACTCTAAAAAGTCTTTAATTTCTTTCTTTATTTCTTCCTTACCCAAGTTTTCATTGAGGAGAGTGTTATTCAGTTTCCATGTCAATGTTGGCTTTGTATTATTTATGTTGTTATTGAAGATCAGCCTCCGTCCGTGGTGATCTGATAGGATGCATGGGACAATTTCAATATTTTTGTATCTGTTGAGGCTTGTTTTGTGAACAATTATATAGTCAGTTTTGGAGGAGGTTCCATGAGGTGCTGAGATGAAGGTATATCCTTTTGTTTTAGTATAAAATGTTCTGTAGATATCTGTTAAATTCATTTCTTTCATAACTTCTGTTAGTTTCAATGTGTCTTTGTTTAGTCTCTGTTTCCAGGATCTGTCCATTGATGAGAGTGGGGTGATGAAGTCTCCCACTATTATTGTGTGCGGTGCAATGTGTGCTGTGTACTTTACTAAAGTTTCTGTAATGAATGTGGCTGCTTTTGCATTTGGAGCATAGATATTCATAATTGAGGGCTCATCTTGGAAGATTTTACCTTTGATGAGTATGAAGTGCCCTCCTTGTCTTTTTTGATAACTTTGGGTTGGAAGTCGATTTTATTCGATATTAGAATGGCTACTCCAGCTTGTTTCTTCAGATCGCTTGCTTGGAAAATTGTTTTCCAGCCTTGTACTCTGAGGTAGTGTCTGTCTTTTTTCCCTGTGATGGATTTCCAGTAAGCAGCAAAATGTTGGGTCCTGTTTGTGTAGGCAGTCTGCTAGTCTATGTCTTTTTATTGGGGAATTGAGTTCATTGATATTAAGAGATATTAAGGAAAAGTAATTGTTGCTTCCTTTTTTTTTTTATTGTTAGAGTTGGGGTTCTGTTCTTGTGGCTCTCTTCTTTTAGGTTTGTTGAAGGATTAATTTCTAGCTTTTCCTAGGGCATAGTTTCTGTCCTTGTATTGGTGTTTTCCCGTTATTATCCTTTGAAGGGCTGGATTCGTGGAAAGATATTGTGTGAATTTGGTTTTGTCATGGAATACTTTGGTTTCTCCATCTATGGCAATTGAGTGTTTTGTTGGGTATAGTAACCTGGGCTGGCATTTGTGTTCTCTTAGTGTCTGTATAAAATCTGTCCAGGATCTTCTGGCTTTCATAGTCTCTGGTGAGAAGTCTGGAGTAATTCTAATAGGCCTGCCTTTATATATGTTACTTGACCTTTTTCCCTTACTGCTTTTAATATTCTGTCTTTATTTAGTCTATTTGTTGTTCTGATTAGTATGTGTCCGGAGGAATTTCTTTTCTGGTCCAATCTATTTGGAGTTCTGTAGGCTTCTTGTATGTTCATGGGCATCTCTTTCTTTAGGTTGGGGAAGTTTTCTCCTATAATTTTGTTGAAGATATTTACTGGCCCTTTAAGTTGGAAATCTTCACATTCTTCTATACCTATTATCCTTAAGTTTGGTCTTTTCATTGTGTCCTGGATTTGAGATTTTGATTTTAGCCATTCTGACTAGTATAAGATGGATCTTTGAGTCCTTCTGATTTTCATTTCACTGAAGACTTTGAACATTTAGATGTTTCTCGACCTTCTGAGATTCATCTGTTGAGAATTCTCTGCTTAGCTCTTTACCCCACTTTTAAATTGTTTTATGAGTTTCTAACTTCTTTGGTTCTTTATATTGTTTGGACTTTAGTTCCCTGTCAAGTGTAGGGTTGGTGAGCATCTTTTCCCAATATATAGGCTTCCATTTTTTCCTATTGACAATGTCCTTTGTCTTGCAGAAGTTTTTCAGTTTCATGAGTCCCTATGTTTCAATTGTTGATCTTAGAGCCTGAGACCTTGGTGTTCTGTTCAGGAAATTGTCTACTCTACCAATATATGAAGGATATTTCCCACCTTCTCTTCTAGTAAATTTAGTGTATCTGGTTTAGTCTTGAGGTCTTTGGTGCATGTGAACTCGAGTTTTGTGCAGGGTGATGATCTGTTATACCTGCACTATTTGTTGAAGATATTTTCTTTCTTTTTTCCATTTTATTCATTTTATGTAAAAATCAAGTGTTGGTGGGTGTGTGAGTCTTCTTGGTCTTTGATTTGGTTCCATATGTATTTTATCATGATTGCTCTGTGGTACATCTTTAGATCAGGGATGATCATACATCCAGGAATTATTTTATATATATACATACACATACATATATATGGTATCCTACATTTTTTGTTTGTGATAGGAAGCTAAGAATTGCTGTTTCATGTTCTGTAAGTAATTGTGTTGGAATTTTGATGGAAAATGTATTGAATCTGAAGATGGTCTTGGTAAGATGACCATTTTCACCATGTTAATCCTGTCCTTCCATGAGCACAGGAGATCTTTCCATCTTCAGATGTTTTCTTCAATTTCTTTTTCAGGGAATTGAAATTTTTGAAATTTTTGGTAGACATGTCTTTCAGTAGCTTGGTTAGAGTTATATTGAGATATTTTATATTATCTGTGGCTATTGTGAAGGGTTTTGTTTCTTGACCCTTTTATCTTTTGTATAAATTAGGGCTACTGATTTCTTTGGGCTAATTTTTTAATTGTATTTCCTGTAAATTTATGCATGCATCCTATAAAGAATACGCCTACTGTATTTAAAAACAGCCCTTCTATGGAAAAGAAATATATGTGATTGGATCACATGTTTATTCTTTTGAGTTTCCTCCTCATTCAGCACAGATAATTGAATTGTGTGCTGTAGCCAGTGTTTTGAAGTGTTGAAAAATCAAACTTTAATTTGTATACTGATAGCCTGATATATACTGATGTATATATATATATATATACATATATATATACATATATATACACACACACATATATATATACATATATATGCTGTATATGTATACATATACACACAATATACTGTGTTTATATATTGTATGTATCATATATATACATATATGTGTATATATACTGTATATATCATATATACATATATGTGTATACTGTATATATCAATATACGGTGATATATATATATATATATATATATATATATATATATATACACACACACACACAAACACATACTCATATATATGTATCAGGGCTTACAATTGCTTGAAATTGTTCCTTTTAGAGACAGCTGCTGATTCTCAAATTTTGCAATTGTTTATGCATATACAACTCATGTTAAGAGAAAGTACTGTTTTTTTTAAGGACTATCTTTGGACATTTAAGAACTCATCCTGGATTGCCTAGACAAGACCTCTTAAGACAATACCACAGCAAATTTGTATCCCAGGTAGATTATAGTCCTTACACAGAACAATTGGCCATACAATCTCATCCTTTACATCATCAAAATAGTAATGGCTTGAGATAATAATTTGGTATTTTTAGAGAATGTGCATGTCAAATTGTAAAGACTTGTTCTCGGTGTCCTCAGTTTCTACCTGTTCCAGATAATGATGTTAATTCTTGAGGACTTATACTTAATGGATACTCATATTTCTGATTTTAGGGAAATAAAAATGCATGTGTGACTATTAATATCTTTTCAGGCTTTCTATCTGCATCTGCTTTAACAGGAAAAGCAACTAAAAATGTAATTAGTCATTGCCTATGTTAATTTTTTTTAATGTTTGGCGTTCCAAATCAGATTAAAACAGATAATGGAACTGGCTATTACAGTCAAGCTTTTGACATGTTTTGTGAACAATTTAATGTTACCCATGTTACTGGGATTTTTTTATAATTCTCAAGGACAAGGTATTGTGGAACTTTAAAACAATATCTTCTTAAGAAACAAAAAAGGGGAGAATTATATCCCCGTGCACATTATTTAAATCATGCTTTTTATTTTTAAAATTTTAACATGTGGATGGCAAGGACTCTATGCTGAGTGTCTATAGCATCCTACAAGTAGTCATACTCATGCCTAGGTGAGATGAAAGGATCCACTTATTAGCATATGGCATGATCCTGATCAGGTATTTAATATGGGGAAGACGACATGTTTGTGGTTTTTCCACAGAATGTTGCAGGAGCATGCTAGCTGCCAGAGTGATTGATGTGGCATGCTGACATAAAAGGATAATGCTGACCTGTGAGCTTGCTGAGTGCCCTGACAATGGTGACAGGAAAGCTGTATTGGGTGTGTGTTCTTGACCCACCTTTGCTTGCCTATGTCCCAGATTAGACAAGTTAAGCTGCCTTGCTTCAAGCTTTTGAACCTTGATGGGACAGAGAACATAGAGACTGTGGAAACGGACTTAGAAAAATTAATCAAAAGGAGGAGTTATAATGCCTCTTCTCTTTCCTTTAATGTGACCAGTTATTCTGACTCAATCATGGACTGGTCTAGAAATAAATCCAATATTCTCCAATTTATGATTCCATTTATGATGATGGCTAAAAATCTTTATTAGCCAGCAGAGTTAACTTGAAGCATAGCCTCCACTATTTACCTGAGAAGTGACAGTTGTTCTGTTGATTCATAAAGCCACTTTCCCCACACTGGGAGGCCAGACCCTGGGTCTGATCATTGCTAATTTGCAACTGAATTGAGTGCTTGAGACATCCCCACAGAACACCTTAATCATGTTGCTTAACTTTTGACTTTGTATTTCAAGCAGGTTGGTTACCTCCATACAGGCTTGCCTTTAGCAAAGCTCAGATGGCAGTTATTCACCACTATGAAGAGATTCATTGAGTGCATACCGTGGCTTTGTTCTAAATTGGAAAAAGGTGTGCAATTGTGGGCCTGGGTGCCAGAGGTTTTCCACGGAGATCTCTGTCCAGGCTGGGTGCGAGGATTCCAGTGAAGGAAAGCGAGTGTAGGCAGGAAGACGAAGTCTTTGCCATGCCTTCCAGGTCAGTTGGTAGTTCCTAGCCTCTCTGAACTAAGTCTGTTTGGGCTGGGCCAATGAAAAGCTGACTATTCAGTGAGGAGTGCGGCGGGGACCTCAGGTGGCTCTTTGGGAGAGAAGATCTCTTCCCAAGTGTTATATATAGCTCTTGGAACATAAGACTCAGACAAAGGAATAGTTCTTGGGTACCTTAAATTGCCTGGATGGATTTATATACAGTTTATATACAGTTCTGGGGGTGATTCAGGGTTCAACAGTAGGTACCTCTCATTGCCTTGGACTGAGTTTGGGGGAAACCTTATTTGTGACTGATAGCCATGTGCCTTTCCTGTGAGGGCTGTGGGGGTGGTAGCTTCAACAGGAGTCAGGGGTCCAGGAGACATGATCAAATGCCTTCTATCTCATGTAGGTGGAAATTACCACCCACTGGGTCCCACCGGGGTTCAAGACCTAAGCTCAACTGGAGACCCGGCTATCTGTGTGTAGCCCGTTGCCCAACATGCTATGAGGGCCAGCAGTCAAGAACCGGCCACTGGACTATGGCTCTTATCAACCTAAGACAGAGGCATGTGCCAAGAGGTCATGTTTGTTCATGATAACACTAAAAGTCTGTGTTTGTGCAAAAAAAAAAAAAAAAAAATTAAATAAAATACAAACAAGCTGCACATGTTCTCCAGGACGGGTCACAAAGAGTCCAATAGAACCACTCCTAAGACAGCTGCAGCTGCAGCCGCAGCCACCATAATTCCCAGGCAGGACCATGGAGCATAAGTAAATGTTATGCCCTAGTCCAGCTAATTTTTATAAATAAAAATGGAGGAACTGTGCCTTCCCCCCAGCCTTGAGCAGGCTGGCTCAGACTTTGTTTGCCACAGATGCTAGCTCACCTAGGGTGGAGTCTTCTGATCTAAGTAAAGTCTGAAGCTTCCTGCAAGAAGCTATTTGCTGAGCAGCTAAGTTTGTTTTCCTGATAGATCCTGACAAAGCGACCACGAGATGATCCTGGAATAGTAGGGGATGGATTATCCCCCTTTAAATATCAGACCCTAGAATTACATTTGAGCCTTGATCAGAGAACTTTTGTCTTGGCTCATTATTTCTCTTGCTGCCTTTCCCATCCAACCCCAGCTTTCCTTTCAGGAACCCAGTAACCTGTGGCTGCTGGCAGCTACACAGGGGTAGAGGCAGAGAAGAAAAGGTTGGGAACATGGTTAGAGGGGTTGTATGAGCAGAGGTCTGGGAAGAGGAGGATGTTATATTTCAGGTGTAAAGTGAATAAATAAATAAACTAATGAAAAGAGAGAGAGAAGACAGGCAGTTCAGGTGCAACTCTACAGAGATTTTTGATTCACTAGCAAGATCTTTCTAAAACTGTATTTGCTTTGGGGAGGGTTGTTGTGCTAGAAAACATTTGTGAATCCCAAAAGACCACCAAGAAACCAATTCTGATTCAATTTCATTAGGGTCTTTATTTACAGTCTGGATCTTGGGCCACACTGCTGTCTCTGACAGCAGATAGGGAGGGTGCAGCTTGAGTTCGGCTGCAGGTCAAGTTCTCAGGCTTTTTTTTTTCACATGCCTTTAATCCCAGCACTCGGGAGGCAGAGGTAGGCGGATTTCTGAGTTCAAGGCCAGCCTAGTCTACAGAGTGAGTTCCAGGACAGCCAGGGCTACACAGAGAAACCCTGTCTCTAAAATAAAATTAAAAAAAAAAAAAGATGGAGTCTGGTCCCAAGAATAAATTGGTTTGACCTCTCATCCCCCTCTTTCTTTGGTAACTATAAGGCCCAATCATGGGACTTCCTGAAGTTTCTAGGCTTTGTTATGAAGGGACTGGTACTATATCTAATCTTATGAAAACAGTTAGTTAGAGAGATATGCCTTTCTGACTCAGTTAATTCAGGATTGGATGTATTGGTGACTGGAAGGGACTAGACCATAGTATTTTAGAGGGGGTTAGGGTTGTCATTGTCTAGTCTTTGTGGTGTCTTTGGGGGCTGGCAACTGGGTCTAATTTCTTTGACAGGTAGGCCACTGGTTGGCATCAGGGCCCAGATCTCTAGTCTTTGAAGAGGTGAAAGGGCTTAGTCACTTCTAGCAACCCCAAAGCTGGTATAGAATTTTTTTTTTCTGGCCTCAGAGAGCCACCTCAGATCTCTTAATATGTATCACCCAACTCTAGGGAGGTCACCTATGGTTATCAGAGTAGGGCCTTCTTAGCAGAGGTTTAATAGTCCAAATTTTCCTTCAAGAGGTTCTGGGTATCTTTTAGACATTGTTTGGTTTCTGCTGTCACTAGGAGGTCATTCATAGACTGTTGAAGAGACTTTATCTTTAGGTTTTAGCAAAACAGATGTTAGGCTCTATTATCAACAAGGAAGCTGTATCCATTCCTCTGTTGAAGGACATCTGGGTTGTTTCCAGTTTCTGGCTATTTATAAATATGGGTGCTATGAACATAGTGGAGCATGTGTCCTTACTACATGTTGGAAAATCTTTTGGGTATATGCTCAGGAGTGGTATACCTGGGTCTTCAGGTAATACTATGTTCAATTTTCTGAGGAACCACCAGAGTGATTTGCAATCCTACCAACAATGGAGGGCTGTTCCTCTTTCTTCACATCCTTGCCAGCATCTGCTGTCACCTGAGTTTTTGATCTTAGCCATTATGTCTGGTGTAAGGTGGAATCTCCCAGATGTCCTTCAACAGAGGAGTGGTACATTTACATAATGGAGTACTATTCAGCTATTAAAAACAATGAATTCATGAAATTCTTAGGCAAATGGATGGAACTAGAAAATATCATCTTGAGTGAGGTCACCCAGTCACAAAAGAACACACATGGTATGTACTCACTGATAAGTGGATATTAGCCCAAAAGCTTGGAATACCCAAGATACAATTCACAGGCCACATGAAGCTCAAGAAGAAGGAAGACTAAAGTGTGGATGCTTCAGTTCTTCTTAGATGGGGAACAAAGTACTCATGGGAGGAAATAGGGAGACAAAGTGTGGTGCAGAGACTGAAGGAAAGGCCATCCAGAGACTGTCCCACCTAGGGATCCATCCCATGTACAGTCACCAAACCCAGACCCTATTGTGGATGCCAAGAAGTTCTTTCTGACAGGAGCCTGATATGGCTGTCTCCTGAGAGGCTCTACTAGAGCCTGACAAGTGCAGAGACAGATGCTCGCAGCCAACCATTGGACTGAGCTTGGGGTCCCCAATGGAGGAGATAGAGAAAGGACTGAAAGAGCTGAAGGGGTTTGCAACCCCATAGGAAGAACAACAGTATCAACCAACCAGAACTCCCAGAGCTCCCAGGGACTAAACCACCAACCAAAGAATACACATGGAGGGACTCATGGCTCCAGCAGCAAATGTAGTAGAAGATGGCCTTGTCGGTCATCAATGGGAGGAGAGGCCCTTGGTCCTGAGAAGGCCCGATGCCCCAGTATAGGTGAATGCCAAGGAGGGGAGGTGGAGTGGGTGGGTGGGTGGGTGAACACCCTCATAGAAGCAGGGGGAGGGGGAGAGAGAGGAGGATGTGAAAGAAAATAAAACTTGAGACCTGTGATTCATGTAATTTATGTCAAATAGCCCAAAGAGTTGTTTGTGAGCTTTGAAACCTGGGGCTGAGAACATAGCAGAACAGGCCAGGACATGCCCGGGCAGGCCCGTTGTTAAGACATCCCTGAGGCTGCTTAGTCATAAAGATAAAGAGAATGACATGCCGGACTGGCCTGGCGCCTCCCTATTTCCCAGCCCTTCTGACCCAAGTTAAATGTTAACAGTCTGCTGATGTTTACTGAGCCAATTCCTCCCACAGCCCCACTCCTTTCCTATAAAAACCCCTAGCTTCCAAGCCTCGTGGTCAAAACCACTGTCTTCTGCGTGAGATATGTTTCAACCCGGAGCTCCACCATTAAACAGTCAAAACCACTGTCTCCTGCGTGAGATACGTTTTGATCCGGAGCTCCGCCATTAAACTACCTCGTGTTTTTACATCAAGACGGTCTGTTTGTTCGTGATTCTTGGGTGCATGCCGAATCGGAAGTTGAGTGGAGGTTTCCCCACTAGGTTCTTTCAGATGGGGACACTGGGAAAGTGGATAACATTTGAAATGTAATGTAATAAAGAAAATATTCAACAAAAATATTTAAAACAACAACATAAACCAAAGAAGCTGGTGTGTTTCTCTTTTATTTTTAGGCTTACCCTGGGCAACTTTTAAGGCCATGGTTTGAATAGGCTTTTTCTTGCGGCTTTCCCTGGCCCAATGGCCTCCTCTTTACCACAAATACATTGGTACTTTTCTAAGTGGGGTTGGTCTCGGTCTGTAGGGTCCCCTTATCTCTTTTTGTAGAAGCGATTTATTTTAGACATCTCTTACACAGGTAGGTCCCTGGCCCAGTGCCAGGGTTTGCATAAACACATTAATTTCTAGAAACCATTTGTTTTAGATGTCTCCCACAATCCTTTGGTTTTGCCGTGGCTGCCAGCAGGA
Source organism: Mus musculus (assembly GCF_000001635.26). Taxonomy (NCBI): domain Eukaryota; kingdom Metazoa; phylum Chordata; class Mammalia; order Rodentia; family Muridae; genus Mus; species Mus musculus. The sequence continues at coordinate 69,401,066 of NC_000074.6, read as the reverse complement.
TCTTTGCCAGATCGTGAGTCTGTTTTTTTCTGCTCTTTTACCTGTCTTTTTTTTTTCTTTCAGTTTTTCTATCTTTATTTTTTTTCCATTTTTTATTAGGTATTTAGCTCATTTACATTTCCAATGCTATACCAAAAGTCCCCCATACCCACCCACCCCCACTCCCCTACCCGCCCACTCCCCCTTTTTGGCCCTGGTGTTCCCCTGTACTGGGGCATATAAAGTTTGCATGTCCAATGGGCCTCTCTTTCCAGTGATGGCCGACTAGGCCATCTTTTGATACATATGCAGCTAGAGTCAAGAGCTCCGGGGTACTGTCTATCTTTATTAAACACTTTTTCTGCCGTTATCTTTTAGACTCTTTTAGTCCTTGAAACCTTTTGAGTTTCCTAATACCTGGTGCTGCCTGGTTAATAAAGGCTAGAGCTACGGCTGTTTTTGCTTATCTTTGGCCAAATTAGTGGCTGTCTTACAGCTGCTTTGAGACCTGCTAATCAGAGCCTGGAGAAAAGACTTAGAGACTCTTCTGACCTTTAGCAGTGTTGAAGTCTTAATCTGGGCCGGTTCCTCTGTAGGACCAGGAACCAGTTTCCTGGCCTCTGTGGTGAAGAGAACCTACAAGAGCTCTTTGCAATCATCTCAAGTGGGCTGGTGGCTGAAAAGGACTGTCTCTAAGAGACTAATTAAATCTCGAGGACTGTTTGAAAAGGGGGGAGTTCCAGTAAAAAAGGTCATAGTAGCAAAGAGCCAGTAGTGATGAGGTTGGTTTCTTTGATCACGGATCAGCCCAGCTGCATGCAAGGGCAGGACAACAGATTCAGGTTCCAAAGTCCAATCTTATCTATATTTTAATCTTTGGGCAGAGGGTGTGGGGGTGTTCAGAGCAGGGAAGAATTTAGTCTGAAGCTCTCCTGGGTTGCCTCCCATCTGTTGTCTTGTAGGTGTAGGTGGCTGCACTGAGTGCCCTATGGAACACGGAAAGGAGTGGTTGTTGCTTCTCAATGAGCTGAGTGTGGCACGATGGTGTCAATGGAGACCTTCTCTGTACAACTCAGAGACTACATCTGTTTAGACAGGAAGCAGGAAGGGTAGCCATTTACTGAGCAAAATGAGTGACCAGGAGACTGTTCCAAGCTTCGGTGTGGGAGACATCTGCCCACTAGGGGCCCCTCCTGCCCAGTCCACACTTGGAGCCCTGCTCTCTGGGAGCTCATCTTCCCACTCAGGGAAATCTCAGGGATACCGGAGGCCCCAGGCTTAGACCTTTCAAAGGGCCAGCCAGGAATGCCTGTGTGCTCCGCGCGCCGCCAGGCCTACCACCGGGCCGGGTCAGGTTCCTTGTACCCTGCTGCCGTCGGGGAGGGCTCAGAGGGCGGCGCTGAGAAGGGAGTTAGGGTCCCCCGTGGGGCGCAGAGCCCCCTCAGTGTGGGTGGTGGGCGTGCGGGAGCCACAGCACGGTTTTGCCGAGCACGGAGTGACTGGGCCCCGCACCTCTGCAGCGCGCAGTGGAGCCGCACCCGCTCGCTGTCCGACCTCTAGTCCCAGTTCCCCGGGCTGTCTGTGGGCCCCTGCCTGGAGGGCCGTGGTGGCTGAAGGTTCCGCTTGGATGGGTCCCCACTCCCGCCCGGTGCACTCAGCTGGCCACGCCCACAGCCGCGGGATACCCGTAAAGCACCGGGCCAGGGGGGTGGGGGTGGGGGTTAAATCAAGAGGGTGGGTCTTCTAATCTCAACGTGGTCGGTCCGTCCAAGTCAAATTTACCCCATAACAAGAAACAGAAAGCAGAGTGGACCGCAGTTCCTTAAAGTGACACACACACAGAGCACCTAGCCAGCAGTGAAAATAGCTCGCAGCAGGGTTCCACGACTAGTAGGAGGTTTCACGTCCATCGGTTCCTTCCTTCCTAGAAAATAACACCCTGAGCATTCCCTATTCCAGGAGCTTGAGCTATGACATATAGCTGCTGCAGTGGGATTCTGCCTTGGCTTTCATTTCTTGCCACCAAATACAGATTTTTAGGCCTCTTCAGAACAGAATTACAGAATTATTCAGGACAGAATTATTGCGGTATCACGAAGGCACATAGACAGAGATTACATAAACACATGGATAGACACACTCAGACTCAGACAACATTACCGGTATTAAGACCCAGCAGGTTGGCTCCTGGTGACCTTAGAGTTCCCATCCAACTCAACAAAATGTGCCAGAAAGCGTTCGTGAATTCCAAAAGACCACGAAGGAGCCGATTCTGATGGGATCGCATTAGGGTCTTTATTTACAAGCTGGAGCTTGGGCCACACAATGGGAGGACGGACGTAGCTTGGGTTCTGCTGCAGGTCAAGTTCTCAGGCTTCCCCTCCCCCCCCCCCTTCTTTAAGATAGAGGCTGGTCTCAAGATTGAGTAGGTTTGGCCTCTCAGTGTCTGTTTTAGTTCAGTTTATTATGAACATTACTCAATAGACCAGAGTGTCCTTAAATTCAGGAATATCAGATTGCCTTTGCCTCCCAACTCCTGGGTTGGATTAATAACATGTTAAAATGCTTGGCTAACAGGTGACTTTCCCTAGATGTTTTCTATATTTGTGCTTTTTGTCCTTCCTATGTGTGAGAATTATGGCATTGGTATACCTATCTTTTAGATCAGGCATCATGATTAACTAATAACAAACTGACTACAAATAATCTACTTTCACAGTGTCCATTACTTGTGAGGAATCTGCCTGACTCCATTTTGAAGGCAGTAGTATTTGTATTTTAAAAATAACTTTCCCTTTATTGTAAGAGCTAAGTTGCTGATTTTAAGTCTGTTTCCTGGAGCCTTGACTGGTTTTTTAAACCATCCTGACCTACAATGAAAACAATCCATTTTTCTGTATTTCTTTACTGCCCCATTTTTCTCACTTTTGTAGAACTGTTTTGCAACTATTTGTGATTTTACTCCTTAAAAGGAGCCCAAGAAATAAATTTGGGACTGCTCTCTTAAATCCCACTTGATAGGCAGTAGTTGGCCTTCTTTTGTCTGTACCTCAGTGAAACTAACTTGCTTCAATTTTGTCTCAAATTGTGGTAGTGGGCTCATTGTTACCTGGTGGGATTAACACTTGATTTTCAACAAAGATCTTATGGTATATGATAAACATGCCAGAGGCATTTTTTCTATCATTTTATGATTTATATGTTCCTCAGTACTTCAACCTAACAATTCCCCCAAATGTCTCTGCTTTTACTTTATGACCAGGTTAAAAAATGGATTTGTTAACTGAGCATGTGTGGGAGTAGGCTGAGTGCTGCGTGAATGTGTCTAAACTCCTGAAATAAATCTCCTTGCCTTTTTTTTTTTTTAAACATCACTTTGGAAATGATACCATGCTGTAATTGTCTGTTTCAGGTAAGAAACCTGACTCAGCTCTTCAGGCTTGGCTGTTGTGATGGCTAAACTTGGTGGTCAAAATGTCTCCATCTGGAATTCCACACAGTTGGGAATGTCTGTGAGGGGTTTTTCTTTTCTTTTTGATTTTGTAATATCTATTGTTGTTAGTGTATAATTTATTATTTTTAATTAATTTTTCATTTACTTGACATCCCAATTGCAGCCTCTGTCTGTGTAACTCCTCCCACAGTCCCTCCTCCATTCCCCCTCCTTCTTTTCTGAAATGGTGGAGCACACCCCAACCCCCACCCCTGTCCCCAAAGTATTCTAGTACCCTGACAAATAACCCCTCCCAAAAGAGGCCAGACAAGGCAGCCCAATTAGGGAAGCATATTCCACATACAGGCAACAGCTTCAGGGATAGTCTCCACTCCAGTTGTTGGGGAATCCACATCTGCTACATATATGTTGGGTGTCTTGGCCCAGCTGGTATATGCTCTGTGGTTGGTGGTTCAATTTCTGAGAGCCTCCATGGGCCCAGGTTAGATGACTCTGTTGGTTTTCCAGGGAGTTCCTTACCCATTGAGGCCTCCGATTCTTTCCCTAGCCCTTCCATGAGAGTTCCTGAATTTTATCCAATGTTTGGCTGTGGATCTCTGCATCTGCTTTAGTCAGCTGCTGGGTGAAGCCTCTCAGAGAACACTTATGCTAGGACCTGTCTGCAAGCACAACATAGTGTCATTAATAGTGTCCTGGACCTGAGCTTGCCCATTGGGTGGGTCTCTCAAGTTGGGCATGTAATTGGTTGGCCATTCCCTCAGTCTCTGCTCCATCCTCCATCTCTGCATTTTTTGTAGACAGGATAAAGTTTGGGTCAAAAGTTTTGTGGGTGGATGGGTGTCCCTACTGCTCCAATGAGGTTCCTGCCTGGTTACAGGAGGTGACCTTTTCAGGTCCATATCCCCACTGCTATGAGTCTCAGCTAAGGTCACCCCCTTGGATTTGCCTGAGACCTGGGACAAGGCAGGCTCCCCAGGAGTCAACGAGGGGTTTTTCTTAATTGAATTTTTTAAAGTGGGAAGACCTTTCTTCAGTTTGGAGCTTTTGACGTGACAAGATCCAACTTTGATTTGGGCCACACCATCTGGTGTCAGCCTACACATATAAAAGACACTGAAGAAGGAAGCTCTCTCATTTTGTCAGCTTACTCTGTCTCTGGCTGGCAAGCTAATTCCTTTGCTTTAGAGCTTAGGTTTCGACCTTGTGCTGTTTACTGAAGAACAGCTGAGATATCTGGCCTCAGTGCTGAGCTCTGTACTGAACCACTAGATTCTTCCAATTTTAGTTGGTAGACTAACCTCGTTAGACTAGCTGGACCACCGCCTCTGAGTCATTCTAGGAAAGCCCCATTTTACATACGTAGAGATTCATTTTATCGGTTCTGTTCACCTAGAAAACTTTGATAGATACAGCTGTGTTGTCTTTATGTTAACACTCAGGAAGAATGCTAGGTAACAATAATGTCCATAAAAGACATTCTCTCTAAGTGTTCAAGTTACCAAGTAGACTATACACTTCACTATGCTTCAATTTGTTAAGAGATTGAACTGAATTTCAGGAAGAAAATTCCTATAGAAATGGACCACAATCCAGCCTTCTGGTAGGAAAAACATCTATCATTGTGTTTGTGATCGGGTTCCAGCTTTTCTCTCAAGTACCCTTGCCTCCCAGGTTAAATGTAGCTGCAGTTCATCTGACCTCAGCGTGAAGCTACAGAACAAGCGTCTTGTTTCGTAAAAATACTCCTTCATTATTAATAATGTGGACTCCCTTCTACCTGTGGGGCAGGGGAGTCACTCCACAGCACATTATGTAGTGTGCTGAGCAAACTAGCTTCTTCGGGTCCAGGCAGAAGAAGTGCCTAGCCTTTGTAGAAAGACGGGAGGGTCCGCTATTGGAGGCAGGAGACAAGTGCTGTTGAAAGAAATCTCTGCAGATCTGGGAAAGGTCTGTGCCTGGAGTGAAACCAGTGCCAGGAAACACCGATTTGTGCTCCAGTATTCTCTGGCTCTTGTCACTCAAGCGTCTCTAGCCAATCAGGACCTCCAGGCGGACTGCCACTCAGAAGGTGAGGCGGGCTCTTCCGGGCGCCGTGCTCTCGGCTCTTTTCTGAAGTGGTGTAGGAGCTGGCGGTTCTGTGCCTCTGCTGAGAGCCGAGAAAAGTACTCGCGCAAGCTTGGAGGCCAAGCTATGGTGAGCCAGGGGCGACTGTCTGGGGACGAGTGGGCTGCTGAGCGTCGGGAAGCCGTGTGGTGGGCCCTCCCTCGGTCTGAGTCGGAGCTAGTGGCCAGACGTAGCGCGGTGAGGTCCTTTGTGGTATTTGTAATTTGGAACTGCCAGGCTCCCTGTGGAGGCCCCTGAATAATTTCACTCTGTGGGCTGCATCTGTGCACAGCCTTGGGAACAGGGGTTGTGTGTAGGGGCTGTGTTGTACATAGATAGCTTCACTATGCTTTTGGAGCATCAGCGGCTGGCTGGTTGCCAAATTCAGGAAAATTCTAGTTTCTCTAGCACTTCTAGAATTTGTGCACTTCCTATTGAACTTTTAGGAGTACGACCCATTTGGAGTTAATTTTGTGAGTGTTGTAAATGGAATCTCATGTATGGAGTAGCACTTGACTAAGCTGTGATGTTGAAGAGTAGAATTTGAGACGTAAAGGATTTACCAATGCTTAAGAAGTCACACAAAGTAGAATTTAGCTAAGGGAGGGCTACCTCTCTAACACCCCCCCCCCCGCCCCAAATACACAGTATGCTAACCAGGTTTGTTAGACATGGTGCTATGATACATGTTTGTTCATCAGGATTGTCTAGACATTTGGCTCCAATCATAATAGAGGAGACAACTCTGATTCACAACCCACCACTAGTCTAATGCCTATATTAAAGGGCATGTGTCTCACAAGCTGCTCAAAGGGACATTACAGTGTCACAACCAACATTAAGGCCTAGTGTTACATAAAGGTCCAATTGGCATAGTTCTTGCCAGAAAGGCAAGAAGACCTTGCGTGACAGCTATTTGAAAAAAACAAAAAAAAACAAAAAACAAACAAACACCTTTGTATTGAGGGCTGGCCTGATCAAGCAAGGCGTTCCCTGAGGTTCTCATATGGAGAAGGAACGTAGCATAGCTCCTTCTCAAGCCAGGAACGTGCTTGGCAGATCCAGTAACAGCCTTGGGAGCTTTCCCTATGGCTCTGAGGTATAGAGAATAAATGAAGCACCTTCTCCAAAAACAGGCATATGCTTGAGAGTTGGTCATGGTCTGGGGCCAGGGCCTTGGAGCAGGGTTTCTTCTGTTCTTGAGAACCCAAGTCTTCCCACCAATGAACTGTGGTTATCAGTCAGTCCCATGGCCACTGTGGGCTTTGTGAGTAAAGGTCTTGAGATTCCCTTGTGCAGCGGCACTGTCTGATTAACCTCCTTCTGTGTTTGTACCATTGTATGACTGTTTCTGTTGTCTTCATAGAAGCAGCCCCCATTTCCTTCCATTTTCCTCCTGGAAGTAGTATACAAGATGTTCTTCTTAAGGGGTTGCCTGACTTAGCTTGGGCAAGACTTCCCCACCCCAGCTTTTACCTTGTCTTCCTTTTACTTTCACAGTATTTCTCATCTACAACTGGACCTGGTCACTCCAGAATGATCTGCTGTTCCAGGATACTGGTGTACTTAAGAAATAGTCCTGGGGGTATCTTTGCTGTATAAATCTTCCATCTGCCTCAGTGGTTAGACTTGCAGTCTCCTGTCCCTATTTAAATTGTTCAAAGTATAACCTGGGGCCTGACCCAGCATGTATAGAATGCAAACTCTGTTCTAGGCTGGTTCCTCTTTGAGCATTCTCCAGAGCTAGGTGCATGCTATTCTTAAGAATTTTTCCTTCATTAATGCCTTAAGTTCATGTAGTTATTTCTCCTAGGGAAGGCATATTCATTCTAGAACAGGTGCAACCTAACCAAAAAAAAAAAATGTTTCTGAGGCTCTATTATATTGCCTCAGATGGTCTTGATCCTCATCTGTAGCTCCACAGAGCAATTGCCTTGCTCTCCACCTGATTAAAATAAAAATTCCTAAATTCTTAAATTAAAGAGCTGTCTCAATGCAGAGGGTTTGTTGGTTGGTTGGTGGATTTGGGTTTTTTTTTTTCTTTTTTATTCATGAAAATAGTCATTTCACTCAACAAGGACTCATACACAGCATTTATGTACAGTGTATAGCTTTAGCAAAACAGTCAATGGCAAACAAAAGCAATAACATTAATTAAAACCTTGAAACAAAGCAAATGAAAATCCCAAAGAAAACAATATCCAAGCTAGAAAATTGATTTAAAAATTGATTAAAAGATTGTTTGATTGTGGCAAGACCTATGTGCTCTGTCTGGCCTTCAGTACAGACTGTAATAGCCTATCAAGTCTAGGGCTGGCATGTCTCTAGGGGCTTTGAAAATAAAGCCCTCCCAAGGTCAAGGATGAGACAGTCTCAGGCTTTTGTCTTTCTAATTCTCTTTACTCATCTCTACTAAAGTATCTCTGATGGTAATCCTTGATGTGCTTTTACATAGTTTGTTAGTTGTTGGAGCACATAATGCCATAAAGTTGGTTTTCATTTAAACTATAATTTTTGAAATTATAATTACATCATTTCTAAATTCTGTTTCCTCCCTCCCATATATTCCTCTTTGTATTCGATTTCATGGACTCTTTTTGTCTTTTGGGAAAAATTTTTTTAAATTTAATTTTCATTTGTTTTTATTAATTTATTTTTTCATTCACTTTGCATCCCAGTATCAGACCTCTTTGCCAGTTCTGCATCACAAAGATCCCCCCATCCCCTTCTTCTCTAAGAAGGGGGGTCTCCCTTGGGTCTTATGTCCTATCCCTCCCCTCATCCCCCCTTGTCAAGTCACTGCAGGACTAGGCATATCCTCTCCTACTGAGGCCAGACAAGTCAGCCCAGCTAGGGGAACAGGATCTATAGGCATTAGGAACAGCTCCCCTTTACTTGTTGGGAGACCTGTATGAAGACCACACTACACTGCTGCAGGGTGTCTAGGTCTAGCCTATGATCCCTCTTTGGTTGGTGGTTCAGTCTCTGGAAGCCCCAAAGATTCCAGATTAGTTGACTCTGATGGCCTTCTTTGGAGTCCCTGTCCTCTTTGGGTCCTTCAATCCTTCCCACAACTCTTCCACAAAAACCCTCCAGCTCCATCTAATGTTTGGCTGTGGGTATCTGCATACGCTTTGGTCAGCTGTTCCGTGAAGCCTCTCTGAGGACAGTTGTGCTAGGATCCTGTCTGCAAGCATAAGAGAATATCATTAATAGTGTCAGGGACTGGACCATGGGGTGGATCTCAGTTATGGCCAGTCATTGGTTGGCCAATCCATCTTTCTCTGCTCTATGTCCCTGCATTTCTTGTAGGCAGGACACATTCTTTTCCTCTTTTCTTTTTATTGGATATTTTATCTATTTTCATTTCAAATATTATCCCGTTTCCCGGTTTCCCCTCATTTGAGACAAAGATTTTTATGGATTGTTTGGTGTCCCTATCCCTCCTCTGGGAGTACTACCTTGCTACAGGAAGTGGCCTCTTCAGGTTCATATCCCCCACTGCAAGGTGTCTTAGCTAGAGTCGCCCCAAAACATTCAGTTCCTACCACCAGGTCTTTAGCATGTCCTAAAAATGCTTCCCTATGCTTCTCCCATGGATTTCTGTTCTCTTTCCTCTGCTCTCCTACTCATGATGCCCCTTCTGCACCTTCCCTTTTCTACCTACTTCCTCCCCTCCACCTTCGATATCTATTTTATTTCCCGTTTTGAGAAGGATTGAACCATTCTCCTTTGACCCTCCTTGGTATTTTGCTTCTTTGGTTCTGTGGATTTTAGTGTAATTATCCTTTACTTTAGGACTACTATCCACTTATAACTGGGGACATACCATGCTTGTCTGTTTGGGTTTGAATTACTTCACTCAGGATGATATTTCCTAGTGTCATGCATTTGCCTGCAAATTCAATGATATCCTTGTATTTAATATGGTGTAAATGTACCACATTTTCTTTATCCATTGTTCAGTTGAGGGGCAAAAATGTTGATTCCAGTTTATAGCTACTGTGAATAAAGCTGCTATGAACATAGTTGAGCAAGTGTTTTTGTGGTATAGTGCAGCATCTTTTGGGCATATGCCCAGGAATGGTATGGCCAAGTATAGAAGTAGAACTATTCCCAACTATCTAATCGCCAAATTGATTTCCAGAGTGGTTTTAAAAGTTTACACTACCACCAGAAATGGAGGCATTGCTCCCTTTGCTGCACATCCTCATGAGTATGAGCTGTCTGTTGAGTTTTTGATCTGAGCCATTCTGGTTTGCATTTTTGTTTTGTTTTGTTTTGTTTTGTTTGATGATTAAGGACTTTGAACGTTTCTTTCAGTGTTTCTCAGCTATTTGAGATTCATCTGTTGAGAATTCTCTGTTAGCTCTTTAGCCCTTTTTTTTTTTCCGGTTTTTCGAGACAGGGTTTCTCTGTTTGGCCCTGGCTGTCCTGGAACTCACTCTATAGACCAGGCTGGCCTCTATCTCAGAAATCCGCCTGCCTCTGCCTCTGCCTCTGCCTCTGCCTCCCAAGTGCTGGAATTAAAGGCGTGCGCCACCACCGCCCAGCTACCCCATTTTTTAAAATTGATTTATTTGGGTTGTTGGTGTCTAACTTCCTGAGTTCCTTATATGTCTTGGATATTAGCCCTCTGTCAAATTATGGGTTGGTGAAGATCTTTTCCCACTTTTTAGGCAGTCATTTTGTCTCATTGAGGGTGTCCTTTGATTTACAGGAGCTTTTCAGTTCCTTGAGGTCCCATTTCTTAATTGTTGATCTTAGTGCCTGAACCATTGGTATTCTGTTCAGGAAGTTGTCTCCTAGACCAATGAGTTCAAGGTTATTCCCTACTTTCTGTTCTATTTCATGTATCTGGTTTTATGTTGAGGTCTTTCATCCACTTAGACTTGAGTTTTGTGAAGGGGATAAGTATGGATCCATTTGAATTCTTCTACATGCAGACTTCCAGTTAGCACAAGTTGTTCAAATTGCTTTCCCTTTTCCATTTTGTGGTTTTGGCTTTATTGTTGTTGTTGTTATTATTATTATTATTCAGAAATCAAGTGTCAGTAGGTATGTGGGTTTCTATCTGGGTCTTTGATTCGATTCTATTGATCAACCTGAGTGTTTCTATACCAGTACCATGCACTGTTTATTCCTATTGCTGTGTAGTACAGCTTGAAGTCAAAGATTATTATACCTCCAGAAGTTCTTTCATTGTTCAGGATTGTTTCGGCTTTTCTTGTTTTTTGTTTGCTTGCTTGTTTGTTGTTTTTCCATATGAAGTTGAGAATTGTTCTTTTAAAATCTGTAAAGAATTGTGTTGAAATTTTGATGGGACTTGTAATGAATCTGTAGATTGCTTTTGATAAGATGGTCAGTTTTACTATATGAATCCTAAGGATCCTTGGCCTCTTTTTCATTGAATCATTGTTATTGTTTGAATTTGATCTAAATGTGTCTGCAGAACTTCCCAGCTGTCTGGCCAAGGATGGCTCTATTGCACATTGAGTATGAAATGGAAAGTGCACACAAGAGTCCCCATGTCTTGGGAGAGTAACAGGAAGTGCTCTGGGAGACTAGATGATTTTTATACTAAAATACAAATTTTCCAGACTGGGCCTTTGTCATCCTTTAGGGTGAAAGGATAGAACTAGGAAGGTCTGTGTTGTCTGAATCATTTGATCTCTACTCACCCAGTAGGGGAGATGCTGCCTAGCTAGGTGTCTCTAGTTAATGAGAGATTCTGAGAAGGCCTGCCAGAAAGAAACACCAGTGGAAGGTAGCTTGTGGGTTCCTTCCAGTATTCTCCTTTGGTACTGCTGTGGGGAGCTGTGTTGGGGAATATCATCCGTACAATGGTGAGTCTGGGGACCACTCTCCCCAGTTCAGGGGAAATCAAGCTGAGATGTCAGTGCTTGTGAGCCTGGGATGGACAGTGATCCAAACTGTGGTTCTGTTGGTCCATGTGCCAACCTGAGCAGTGGCCCTTGGCATCTGTGCCTCCCTGAGTGTTGATTGCCTATGGAGAAGGAGGCTCTATGACCCTGGCTATGGGATGATGCCGTGCTTGTAAAACCACTATCCTGTGTGCACACATGCGTATTGCTCTTTTGGTGTGTGGTGGGAAGACAGATTAGAAAACTGAAGGTCTGGTTTCTAGAAGTTCAGAATGTTGCATTCCACTTTCAGGTTTGTCTTACAAATTTTACAAATAGTTTAGAAACTGGTAGAAAAGCCATCATGAGGCCATCATTCAGCAACTTGATTAGAATCCTAGGCCTGGAGAGATGGCTTAGTGGTTAAGAGCACTTGATGATCTTCCAAAGGACCAGATTTCAGTTCCCAGGACCCATATCATGTGGCTCACAACTGTTTGCAACTCCACCTCCAGAGGACTGATAATCTGTTCTTACCTCACTGGGTACACTCTCACACACTCTCACACACACTCACACATACACACACACACACACACACACACACACACACACACACACACACACAACATAGTCACAGAGAAATACACACACACAGTTTTTAAAAATCCTAAAATCTTGGTGGTGACTCATGCTTTTAGTCCCAGAACTCAGGAGGCTGAGGCAGGCATATTTCTGAGTTCAAGGCCAATCTTTTATTCTTAGCTAATGTCTATCTTTGATGTTGAAGGGTATTTCTTGTGTACAGCAGAAGGATGGATCCTGGTTTCACATTCATTCTGCTAGTCTGAGTCTTTTATTGGGAAATTGAGGCCATATATGTTGAGAGATATCAATGACACGTGGTTGTCAATTCCTGTTTTTATTGTTGGAAGTGGTAGCTGTGGGGTGTGTGTGGGTATGGGTGTGTGTGTGCTTTCCTTATTTAGGTTTTGCTGATGTGAGATTATTTATTCTCTGTGTTTTCATGGATGGGGTTAACTTCGTTGGTTTGGAGTTTTCATAACACCTTCTATAGGACTGGATTTGTAGATAGATGTTGTTTAAATTAGACATTATTGTGGAATATCTTTTTGTCTCTGTTAAAACGCTTGATTAAAAGTTTTGCTTGGTGTAGTAATCTTGGCTGGCATCTGTGGTCTCCTTAGAGTCTGTAGTATATCTGTCCAAGCCTATTTGTGCTATAGAGTCTCAGTTACGAAGTCATACTTGGTCTCTTCCCCTTGAAGCTTTTTTTTTTAATGATTAAATATTTTCTTTATTTACATTTCAATTTTATCAACTTTCCTCATTTCCCCTCCGAACCCCACCCTAAGCTATCCCACCTTCTCCTGATTACTAACCCACCCACTCCCACTTCCCTGTCCTGGCATTCCCCTACACTAGAGAATTGAGCCTTCACAAGACCAAGGACCTCTCTTCTCATTGATGTCTCACAAGGCCATCCTTCTGCTACATATGTGGCTGAAGCCTTGAGTCCCTCCATATGTATTCTTTGGTTGGTGGTTTTCAGTCCCTGGGAGCTCTGGGGGCTACTGGTTGGTCAATATTATAGTTCCTCCTATGGGGCTACAAACGCCTTCAGCTCCTTGGGACCTTTCTCTAACTCCTCCATTGGGGACCCTGTACTCAGTCCAATGGCTGTGAGCATCCACCTCTGTTCTGTATTTGTTAGGCACTGGCAGAGCCTCTCAGTGGACAACTATATCAGGTTCCTGTCAGGAAGCACTTACTGGCATCCACAATAGTGACTGGGTTTGGTAACTGTATATGGGATGAGTCCTCAGGTGGGACAGTCACTGGATGGCCTTTCCTTCATTTTCTGCTCCAAACTTTGTCTCTGTATCTCCTCCCATGGGTATTTTGAACCCCCTTCTAAGAAGGACGGAAGTATCCACTCTGTGGTCTTCCTTTTTCTTGAGCTTCATTTGACCTGTGAATTGTATCTTGGGTATTCTGAACTTCTGGGCTAATATCCACTTATCAGTGAGTGCATATCATGTGTGGTTTTTTGTGATTGGGTGACCTCACTCAGGATGGTATTTTCTAATTCCATCCATTTGCCTAAGAACTTCATGAGTTCATCGTTTTTAAAAGGTGAGTAGTACTCCATTGTGTAAATGTACCACATTTTCTGTATCCATTCCTCTGTTAAGGGTTCTTTCTAGCTTCTGGCTATTACAAATAAGGCTGCTATGAACATAGTGAAGCATGTGTCCTTATTACATGTTGGAGCATCTTTTGGGTATATGCCCAGTAGTGGTATAGCTGGGTGTTGAGGTTTCCCACTATTATTGTGTGAGGTGCAATATCTGCTTTGAACTTTAGCAAAGGTTCTTTCTTTTCTTTTCTTTTCTTTTTTTGTTTTGTTTTGTTTGTTGTTGGTTTGTTTTGTTTGGTTGGGTTTTTGGGTTTTTGGGGGGTTTTTTGGTTTTTTTGTTTGATTTTTTTTTTTTTTTTTTTTTTTTTTTTTTGGTTTTTCGATACAGAATTTCTCTGTGTAGCTCTGGCTGTCCTGGAACTCACTCTGTAGACCAGGCTGGCCTTGAACTCAGAGATTTGCCTGCCTCTGCCTCCCAGTTAATGGCATGTGTCACCATTGCCCAGCAGCAAAGTTTCTTTTATGAATGTTCATCCCCTTGCATTTGGAGCATAGATGTTCAGAATTGAGAGTTCCTCTTGGTAGATTTTACCTTTGATGGGTATGAAGTGTTCCCCCCCCCCTTATCTTTTTAGATAACTTTAGGTTGAAATTCAATTTTATTTGATATTAGAATGGCTACTCCAGCTTGTTCCTCGGGACCATTTGCTTAGAAAAATTGTTTTCCAGCCTTTTATTCTGAGGTAGTGTCTGTCTTTGTCACTGAGCTGGGCTTCCTGTATGCAGCAAAATGTTGGGTCTTGTTTACTTATCCAGTCTGTTAGTCTATGTGTTTTTTTGAGGAATTGAGTCCATTGATATTAAGAGATATTAAGGAAAGGTGATTGTTGCTTCACGTTATTTTTGTTGTTATAGGTGGAGTTATGTTTATGTGGCTATCTTCTTTTTGGTTTATTAAAAGAAGATTATTTTCTTGCTATTTCTAGGAAGTAGTTTATCCTTTTGTGTTGGAGTTTTCCATTTATTACCCTTTGAGGGGCTGGATTTGTGGAAAGATATTGTGTATATTTGTTTTTGTCATGGAATACCTTGGTTTCTCCATCTATGCTAATTGAGAGTTTTGCTGGATATAGTAACCTGGAATGGCATTTGTGTTCTCTTAGGGTCTGTGTGACATCTGCTCAGGATCTTCTGGCTTTCGTAGTCTCTGATGAGAAGTCTGGTATAATTCGGATAGATTTGCCTTTATATGTTACTTGAACTTTTTCCCTTAATGCTTTTAATATTCTTTCTTTGTTTAGTGTATTTGGTGTTTTGATTATTAAGTGACAGGAAGAATTTCTTTTCTGGTCCAATCTATTTGGAGTTCTGTAGGCTTCTTCTATGTTTATGTGCATCTCTTTCTTTAGGTTAGGGAAGTTTTCTTCTATAATTTTGTTGAAGATATTTACTGGCTGAAGATATTACTGAAGATGGGAATCTTCACTCTCTTCTATATCTATTATCTTTAGGTTTGGTCTTCTCATTGTGTCCTGGATTTCCTGGATGTTTTGGCTTAGGAGCCTTTTGCATTTTGCATTTTCTTTGACTGTTGTTTCAGTGTTCTCTATGGGATCTTCTGCACATGAGATTCTCTCTTCTGTCTCTTGTATTTTGTTGGTGATTCTCACATTTATAACTCCTATAACTTCCTAGATTTTCTAACTCCAGGGTTGTCTCCCTTTGTGATTTCTTTATTGTTTCTTTTTCCATTTCTAGATTCTGGATGGTTTTGCTCAATTCTTTCACCTTTTGGTTGTGTTTACCTGTAATTCTTTAAGGGATTTTTGTGTTTTGTCATTAAGGGCTTTTAGCTGTTTACCAGTATTCTCCTGTATTTCATTAAGGGAGGTATTTATCCTTTTTAAATTCCTCAATCAGCATCATGAGATGTGATTTTAAATCCAAATCTTGCTTTTTGTGTGTGTTGGGTTATCCAGGACTTACTGTTGTGGGAAAACTATGTTCTGATGATGCCATGTAGCTTTGGTTTTTGTTGGTAAAGTTCTTGCACTTTCCTTTCTTCATCTGGCTATCTCTGGTGCTAGTTTGTCTTACTGTCTCTGGCTTGAGCTTGCCCCTCCTGTGGGCTTGTAAGTCAGTGTCAGCACTTCTGGGAGAACAGCTCACCCTGGCAGGGCCCATCACAGAGCGCTGTGGAACAGCCTCAGCTCCTGGGTTCAGATGGAGACAGGAAGGATCCTGTCCCAGCTGCTCCACCTCTCCTGTCCTCTTGAAGCTTTCAATATTCTTTCTTTGTTCTCTGTGTTAGTGTTTTGATTATTATGTGGTGAGGAAATATCTTTTCTGGTTCAATCTGTTTGGTGTTCTGTATGCTTCTTATATATACATTTATAGGCTTCTCTTTCTTTGGTTATGAAAATTTTGTTTAAAATATTTTTCTGTGCCTTTGGGTTGGTATTCTTCCTCTGTTCCTATTATCCTTAGGTTTAGACTTTTCATGGTGTCCCAGATTTTCTGGATTTTTTTTTGGGGGGGGGGTCAGGAATTATTTTAGATTTAATATATTTCTTGACCAGTGTATCTAATCTTTAACATATGAAATCTCTCTTTGGTTTTTTGTGTGCTTTTGATGATGCTTGCAAAAATCTGTTCTCTCAAAAATCTGTATTCTCTTTTGTCTTTAAAAGCAATTAAACCAAACTTTAAAATTCTATCCTATGATTACTTGCTTGTAGGAAGCAGGCAGCTTTTACTGTCTGGCTCTCTGCCTTAGAACAGCCATCCTGTCTCTTTTCACAACAGGGGATCCCAGCATCTTTGACCTCAGGCTTCCCCTATGTTCCTTTAAGTTTCTTGCATGCTGAGCCACCATGTGACTCACTCTCTCTGCTCACTGAGAAACCAATTTTATCTCTTCCTACACTTATATCACTGTGTTTGCTCCATCCAAGAATTCCTAAATTAATAGTGGATTCTCACCTTCCATGTTGTGTGCCATCTGTTGCATGCCTCCCACTCCAAAGCCTTCTCTTTTCCTGCATCCCTTCTCTTCCTCCTTCTCTTCCTCCTCAGACCTGGAAGTCCCACCTTTACTTCACCCAGCTCTCGAGCGCGCCCCCAACTCGCCAGCAAGAACGACGCCACAGCAGGATCCTTCTGCACACGTTTATTCAGTCCTGTTTCTTCTTGTTTATATCTCCCCTGTTTATATCTCTCCCTTGTTTATATCTCCCCCCGAACCCTGGGCCTCTCACTCCTTTTATACTCTCTCTCATCCACGCACCGCAGGCCACACCCCCTCGCCAGTCACGAGGCTTCAGCTAATCAGGGCAGCAGGGACAAATCTCCACCAAATTGGATTCACCTGTATCCTGGTACACCTGCGCAGCACTCAAGATGTTTGTGTCTTATATGAGGAAGTCAGGTGCAAGTCATATGACTTAGCTGCAGTCCCTGGCGCCTTTGGGACTGCCGCCACACCCGCTCCCCACAATTCCCCCTTTTTTCTTTTTTGGCAGAGAGAATGTCTGTAGATAGCCCCCCGCAGCCATGCCCCTTACCCGTCCTTGGGTGACAAACAGCATTGGTTTGATCCCTGTCTTAGGTTGGTGACATGCCCAGGGAGTCTTATCACTGACTACCTCTCTATCATGCCAAGCCACACCTGGGGAGATTGTGTTTTGCTTGCGGCAGGTGCATCAAAAGGCCAGGATGTTAATTAACCTATGGCCAGATCTTAATTGCTGCAAGCAAGCCTCATGGGTGAAGGTAGAGGTCTGATCCCCAGTGTGCAAGCATAGGGGCCCTACACAAAACCATCCCTTAGGCTCATCACCCAGAGAGGTCTTGGCCAGCTCCCGTGTCGTTTTTCCTGGGGGAAGGGAACTAGGACACTGAACCTTCATGCAATCAGACATACCTTCCACAGGATGCCAACAGCAAGCTATCCTCTGTGCAGTGCTTAGCCTCGCAACCCACGGCATAACACAGCATAATTTCTTTTAGAGCGGCAAACCGAATCTGAGGAGATTGTCCCGCCTCCACTGCAGCAAAAGCCTACGCTACCATGGCGAAAGTGCGGGCCGCACACTCTGCACCTAACACATGTGCCAAACACAAAACACACACACACTATAACAAGCATACATCCCAGGGCTCTCTCATCCCTGCTCATCTTCCCTGAAGCAAGGGATAGATGGCCAGCGGGGCTATCTCTTTAAGGGGAATTTAGGGATCAAAAAGCGTGGAAAAATTTGAATGTCATGTCGAGCTGGTATCAGCTTCTGGAATACCGAAAGGATCTCTCATCTTGGCTCCATCCTTTGTATTTGTGGGACCATCCACCACATCCACAGTGGCAACTGGATCAGGAGCCTCATTCTTGCAGCGTCTCACCAATCTCTCCAGCACCCAAAGAGGTTCCATCTGGTCCTGTGGAAACACACAAACAGACCCTCTCGCCCACGTCAATACCAGATCTGGTCGATCCTCTCCAAATCTCCGGACAGAAGGTCCACCTACAGGTGGCTGCTGAGGAGGCATAGGGAGGCGGCACAAAAGCTAATTCGCCTTCCTCCTCCACCTCGGCTCTTTTATTTTGTCCTTTCTGTCCACCTGATAACACTGTGTCTCCTTTCTTTTTCCTTTTTCTTTTTAAGCCCTTCTCTTCCGACATACTTTCTTGTTGCTCTGTAAGGATTTTCTGACCTGTCTTGACTGCCTCTACACACAGTTTCAAACAGTAACAGAGTCCATATATCAGAACAAACAAGACCAAAACTATCAGACCTACCCACAAAGGGTCAATGGGAGAAAAAAGCATAACTACACAGCGAGGATCTATTGATCACTACACTGAGGTTATCATAGTTCCTTAACTTGTCCCCAAACCGGGAACCTTAACTTGTCCCAAAGCCAGGAACCTTAACTTGTCCCAAAGCCATGAACCTTATCTTGTCCCAAAGCCAGGAACCTATCGTTACCTTGTGCCTGCTTCCTGGCAACTTTATACTTGCCTCTATTTTATCCAAGGTCCTTCCCAAACTCCTGGGTTACTTCGTGCCTACTTCCTGGCAACTTTATGCTCACCTCTATTTTATCCGAGGTCCTTCCCAAACTCCTGGGGTCGCAAGTTTCACTCACCGTGAACTTACCCTGCCGGCAACCACTGACTGCTGAAAGTTCTGAACTCGGTGGGGGAGTCGGTTCCCCGTACGGGCCACCAATTGTCGCGTCCGCTCTCAACCAGCAAGAATGATGCGACCACCAGTCCTTCTAACAGCAGTTTATTCAGTCTTCATCTTTCTTCTTTCTCTTCATCAATACCGTTCCCCAGCTGAAGAGTTCTGAATCCACGCCGGATCCTTCTCAACAGTCTGTTTTACAGGAACCTTTATTAACCACTCCTTCCCCGTGATGCAGTTCTGAATCCTCCCTGTAGCAGGGGGTCTTCGCTCGTGCCTGAAGATGTTTCTTGTCCCGGGTTTCGGCACCACTTCTCGAGCGCGCCCCCAACTCGCCAGCAAGAACGACGCCACAGCAGGATCCTTCTGCACACGTTTATTCAGTCCTGTTTCTTCTTGTTTATATCTCCCCTGTTTATATCTCTCCCTTGTTTATATCTCCCCCCGAACCCTGGGCCTCTCACTCCTTTTATACTCTCTCTCATCCACGCACCGCAGGCCACACCCCCTCGCCAGTCAAGAGGCTTCAGCTAATCAGGGCAGCAGGGACAAATCTCCACCAAATTGGATTCACCTGTATCCTGGTACACCTGCGCAGCACTCAAGATGTTTGTGTCTTATATGAGGAAGTCAGGTGCAAGTCATATGACTTAGCTGCAGTCCCTGGCGCCTTTGGGACTGCCGCCACACCCGCTCCCCACACCCAGCAATTGGCTTCTGCCTTCTTTAGTGACCAAACCAAGAACCAATTAGGGAACCAGATTTTAGTATCAGTTCCTTCCCCTAGCAATTGTGTTATCTGGTAAGTTTTAAAATAATAAAGCAGTCTAGAGTGGGTTTTTTTTTTCTTTTTTTTCCTTTGAATTTTTTGAGACAGGGTTTCTCTGTGTATCCTTGGCTGTCCTGGAACTCACTCTATAGACCAGGCTGGCCTCCAACTCAGAAATTCACCTGCCTCTGCCTCCCAAGTGCTGGGATTAAAGGCATGCCCACCATGCCCTGCTGAGTTTTTCTTAAGGTGGGCAGGAGAAGACTGGGTGGCTTGGCAAAGCTAGCTGGGAGGAAGAGATAGCCAGTGCCAGGCTGGAGGAAGCATGGTCTCTGAGCTAAGCTGGGACCACAGCTCTGGGAAAAGGAGGAAGCATGCATTTTAAAAATTATGTGCAACAATGGCTGGTGACATATTTCTCTGGCTGTTAATTGTATTGTTACACTGATATTTAGGCATCTGGGTTTTTGGGTGATTATTGATTTAGGTGTTCATTTAAGGATTTTTTTCAGTGTTGGATAGGTATTTTATCTGTTTCTCTTGTTCTCTGACCTATGTGGTCTATATTTGAGCATGAGGTTTTGACCCAAGTTGAGGACAGGAGTTCTGTGTGGCCTCTAGTCCAAAAGGGTATCTCCCACCTGTGTTAGAGTCTGGACATTTCAGGACTCAGGTTCAGCAAGTACTGTCTGTCCAAGTTAAGGGCCCTGAGGTGGTGGAACAGGGGGCAGAGGTATGGGGTTAGGGTGGGTAGGCTGTCTGGTTTTCTAGCAGCTGAAGACTGTGGTTAGGAAGAGAGTTGGTGAAGTCTTCAAGGGGATGGCTAACCTTTATTTAACGAAGAATCATCAGAAGTTGAGTAATATTGATCAAAGTCATTTTTCCTGCATGAGTTTCCTTAGTTCTTTTAATTAAAACTTGACTGTATTTTTCTGCTTTTGTTCATGGCTTTTTCTCTCCATCCTTTTATTCTTTCACAAATATTGTATAATTCTTGATTGTTGTATCTCTGTCATAAGTATAGAAATCACATTGATACAATGTGTATACTATTTCTTTATAAGCATATTGAGCATTATGTTTTCTACTTTGCATGTAGCTTTGACATCAGCTTTCTTACTACAAGTTGTTTGGAATTTCTTTGTATTGTATTCAATTTATGTGGTAAATATGCTACATCTTAATCATGATGTCATTAATAAAATATAACCAAGGATTGTTTATTTACTTCTTTCTTTATTTAGGTTTGTTATTGTTATTCACTTATGAAAGACATTTAGTTTATTGGATATAATATACTGTAGGGTTTGGGTAAGTTTCTCAGCACTTATTCTTGTTGGGAGTGACCTGAGTTCAGATTTCAACATCTGAATTGGGAAGCTAATAACTACCTACTCCTCCAGATCCAAGGGATCTTACACTCTTTTTCTCTGATGTGTCACCTGTGAACACACAGCTGACACACACAAACATACACATGAAAATGTTGATAAATTTGTCTATAGTCTTTATGACTTATAAAGCAATTATAACAAAACAGTTTGCTTTAGGTGTACAATGCCAATGATATACTCTTTCTTTAAGTAAAAATGCCAGCAGCCAATAACTGGGGAGAACAGACATAGCGGGTTTCGGATTCTCAGTTTTAGGACCTGGAGGAGGAGGAAGGAGAACAGAGAAGCTCCATGCTGGGAGAGTGTGGAGGAGAGGAGAGATGGTGGCCATGCTCAAGAACAGTACAGGACTGAGAGGCATGGCCACCATGTGAAGGAGCCGGGAAAGTGCAACCCAGTTGGCCAGCCCTCTAGGTCCAGAGCAGCCATGATAGAACATCGAATTTAGTAAGTAGTAAGTCAGAGTTATCACCTGGAGGTAATGAAGATTAGGCAGTACTGTCCAGCTCTTGTGCTGCCTAAGGCATATTAATGTGACTTTCATTCAGGAACACAAACCATTGAGGCAGGGAACGAACCTGCTGATGAAATTTATTTATTAAATATTTATTTCAGCAAATGGTTAACACATTGGTCTTAGATTTTTTAAGTGTTTTTAAAAACTGTGTGTGTGTGTGTGTGTGTGTGTGTGTATATATATATATATAGAGAGAGAGAGAGAGAGAGAGAGTATATATACTCTTTCTTTAAGTAAAAATGCCAGCAGCCAATAACTGGGGAGAACAGACATAGCAGGTTTAGGATTCTCAGTTTTAGGACCTGGAGGAGGAGGAAGGAGAACAGAGAAGCTCCATGCTGGGAGAGTGTGGAAGAGAGGAGAGATACACACACACACACACACACACACACACACACACACACACACACACATATATATATATATATATATACACATTATTTTTTCTGTGTCCTGATTAGCTTCAACTGTCAATAAGATATAACGTAGAGTTATCTTAGGAAATATCAGTTGAGGGCATGTCCAGATGAGAATGGCTGGTTGCTATGTCTTTGAGACATTTTGTTGATTGATGATTGGTATGGGAAGGATCTTCCACTTAAGGTGTCTGACCAAGCTAGCTCAGTCAGTTAACAGGGTTACAAGGGAGGGAGGGAGAATTGAAAAGGAAGAAAAACAATTAGGCAAAATTATAACATGACCCCGCCAGAACCGAGACTGAAACAGCTTTATTTTTCTCCAGTCTGCTTTTATATCATTCTAGGTATATCCAAGAAACATGGTCAGTTCTTAGATCAAAGACAAAGCCATCAAGTGAAGTAGTAGTAAACAAGGAGATCACACAAGAGAGTAATCAAGCAGAGTAGTAAGCCAAGAGATGACACAAGGTGACAAGTAAAGTAGTAAGGCAAGAGACCACACAGGGAATAATTCAGCAAAGCAGTAAGCAAAGCCCCACGATCACTGTTTCTAATATTCTTACTGAGCCTACATCCTTGTCTGAGTCCAGTGACAAATGCCAAATTCCTAGAAGCAGCACCAAAAGCTCTCAGCAGGTGTCAGTATCCCTAAGCAACTATGGCTGGTCTGAATAAGAGTGAGCATGAGACAGTGAGCAAGGACTAGAGATGACCAGGAAACAACGTCTCTTCTGGGTTTTGCCTTCAGTTTCTACCTTGAATTTATATCCTAAGTTTCCACAACGGTGGATTGTGATCTGGCAGTATCAGCCCCGCCCCCCCCCCCCAAAAAAAAAACCTATTCATTACCTGAGTTGCTTTGGGGTAGAGGATTTAATCATAGGAACAGAGAAGCAACATAGAACAAAAACCCCTACCTCATAAGTGATTTTGTTGCTGTGAAGTACAGTGATTTGGAGGAATGTGGAAGATATTACTACTTTAGAAGGCAAAAGCTATCAGAATCTGTGTGCAGAGGTTAATCCGTTATGCTGGTATACCTAGGAAAAGGGAGTTTCTAGAGTAGTACAGAGAGTGGAGGTTGATGTCATAGGATTTCAGTGGCAAATAGGGTCCATGAAAAATTAAACTACAGGTTTTTGTGTGATGTTTGCCTTCAAACTCTTTCTTATTGTGCCCATGCACTGTAGAAATGAGTTTGATGGAAAAAAAGAGACTGATTTCTTAGATAAAATATTTATTTTAGTGTATAGTTGTTACTGATGACTCATGCATGTTTGCAACAAAAAGTAACACAAGTGGTGTGTAAAGATAGAACAAGTCTGTGATTTGTACAGAAAAACACCGCAAAGTAGTTTCAGATGGCATTCAAATGCTAAAACAAAGGCAGGAATATTCAAGGAAAATAGCACCATTAAATTTCCATTGAATTGGAAGCTTAGTAATAGTATCCTAATGGTAAGACTCTCTTCAGCTAAACATTTATGAAAGGAACAGGCAAAGTGATTCCTAGTCCCAAGAATCAACTTCATTCAGAACCTGCTCCAACTGTGGTCCAAGTGTGGCAGGGTCCATCCCAATCTCGAAGCCCAACTTGACAGGATCACCTCTGTTGTCCTGGTTCTGGAAACAAGAAAGTTGCAAAGTTTAAAGGTCATGAATTTTTCCTCTGTGGTTTCAGTTCAGCCCTGTTGTACTCAACTATGTTTGGCAGAATCAGAGCCTCAGTGAGAAGAGTGTAAGCTCAATGCATGAAGCGGTGAATATGATGCCTGGTTTGCATCTTGAGACCACAAGATCTTGAGATACCTGAGCTATAAGATATATGACATAGTGAGTGGAAGGAGCAAGGTGGAGGGGGACAAAGGGAGAGGTGGAGAGACAGAGGCGGGGAGAGAGGGAGAGAGAGAGAGGCATGCAAACAGATTCAGAGGTGACAGAGATGACAAGTTTCAGGGATAGAGACATGTAAACCTTTTAAAACTTTAGCCCATGTGTCTGAGGCAGAGCTCTAGGATTTGGGGTTTGCCTTGCTGGGTTTCGGTCTTGCCTTTGTCAAATCTTTCTTCTATTTTCAAATGGGAATGTGTAGTATGTTGTTGTATTTTCAAAATATATAACTGGTTTCCTAATTTTAGAAGATGTCATAGTCAAAAAATTCTGTCTGTCTGTCTATCAGAAGAGACTGAACATTTGGTTGGGGTTCTTATTAGGATCCTTGAAGTTTAACACGTGTATGTTTTGATGATCAAAAGCACATAGTAACCTGGATCAGTAGTAGTATATTCAATGAAAAACCTCCCAGATAGAATAATGTATTTGAACACTTGTCTCTCATTGGTTGTTGTCTTTGGAGTGCATATGGAGTCTTGAGTAGGCAGAGCCTTGCGGGTGGAAGTTCCCTGTTGGGGTTGAGATTAGAATGTCTATAGCCTTTCCCCATTATCAATTCATTGTGCCTACATTCTTATAGTTGAATCTGATTAGCCAGCTTTTACCACATAGTGCTATACCTTTAACATGCACTGTATTGCTAAATAACATAAGATAGAGAAGAAGTATTGGCTTTTCATTGATAAGCCATTTGCTAGCCAGATATATATAATTTTATTATTTTCGGTTTAGTTTTTGAGGACAAGTTTTCTCCGTGTTGCTTTGGCTGTCCTGACATTAGCTCTTGAGATTCAGTTCATCTTGATCTGTCTGATTCCTCCTCTCATGTTCTGGGATTAAAGGTAAGGTCCATCCAATATAACTGACTTTCTGTTTTTGTATTATTGGCTGATAGCCCTGGAGTGGAGGTTTTTGTAGGTGTCAAGCATATGCTATTGTGTTGAGCTTCATCTACATCTTAAAATTTGAACTTGGACAGAGGGTATATTCTCTCTCACAGAGTGATATATTTGTGGTATTAATATCATCTGAGCCTCCTAAGTCATTGGATTGAAGGTGCATGACATTTTTCTTACCTTTTATGTGTTTTGATTGTATTAATGAGTATGAGTGTTTGGCTTGTATGCATAGACACAACATGTTGTGTGTCTGGCATTTACAGTACTCAGAAGACGGCCTCATAACCTCTGACCTTGGAGTATTGATATCTGTGAGCCCAATATAAATACTGACAATTGAACTGATTTCC
Organism: Mus musculus; assembly: GCF_000001635.26. NCBI lineage: Eukaryota > Metazoa > Chordata > Mammalia > Rodentia > Muridae > Mus > Mus musculus. The sequence continues at coordinate 69,376,078 of NC_000074.6, read as the reverse complement.
TTTATAAGACCAGCAAGTAATCTTAACTCCTGAGCCATCTATCTTGCTCAGTTTTTTTTTATGTATGATCTAAGTATACAGTGCTTAAAATTTCATCATCCATCCATATCTGTGCATTCTCCTTTACTAAGATCTTAATAATCTCATAGTTTGAGTTGTGACACTTCACATTTCTGTGAAATGAATAGTGAGACCTTCAGAGTTTTTGTATCTCTTGTTTGTTTATTTTGTTGGGCTTTTTTGCCAGGGAAAGAGTCTGACCAAGAGATCTTGGATCTCATTCTATAGATCAGGCCTTCCACTCAGTGAGATCCATCTGTCTCTGCTTTCTGAGTACTATAGTTAAATGCATGAGACAGGCCTGCTTGCCCATTTTCTTTTGTACTTATTAATCATTCATGCAATTTCTCTAAAATGTACTCAGTATTACTAATCTCTTTGTTTAATGACAGGGGTGAAGCTTCTCTTCAGTTTCCTTCTAAAATGACTTGGTGATTACAGTAGAATGTCCATGTCATAGATTGAGTGTGAAAAACACCATAATTAGATCAATATGTTGTTAAAGCAGTATATAATTATGTTAATTAGTATACAATTAATGTTTTCAGTATTATGCTTTCTGTTGTACATGTGTGGGATATTTTAGGATGCAGTGACCTATGATGATGTGCACATAAACTTCACTCAGGAAGAATGGGTCTTGTTGGATCTTTCTCAAAAGAGGCTCTACAAAGATGTTATCCTGGAGACCTACAGGAACCTCACTGCTATAGGTAAGACTAAATTTTCTGTCACTTATTAAAATATGAGGAAAAGTTTTCCTTATCTTCTGTAGTTTTTGATTGTGAAAGTGGAGAATATGGTAAATATTTCTGGTGTGTCTTAAGGTTCACTGATGACAGTAACTTAACTTTTGTATAATTTCAAATATATGATATATTTTCTGATAATATGTTTTAGGATACAAATGGGAAGAATACAATATTGAAGAATATTGTCAAAATTCTAGAATACATGGAAGGTGAGTTTCGCGTGTTAACTGAAACTTAAACATTTGTATGTACCTCTGAAGAAATTTTAATGTGCCCTGGAAATTTTAAGGTAAAGAACAGCATAAAGCACAGGTTTTTGTATATTTATGAATAAAAGATTCTCATAGTATCATATGCCTTAGTGTCAGGTAGCTAATCCATGTTTTTAAGGCATTTCTTTGAGAAACAAGACAAGGAAGCATGCCTAAAAAGCTATCACCTTTTGAATAATAGCCCCACAAGAATTACTTTGTAGAACTGCCAAATTCATTTTGTTTGATACCACTCAGGTTTCACAAAGGGCATACACATAGACTAGATGATCCAAAACCATCTAATAAGCAAATAGTTTATAGTGAAGCTCACATTACTTATATACTTATAGTTATTTACCAAAGTTTAGTGAGAAGGGCAGTTTATGAAAATCAAGAAGGTTCTTGTGAAGAAAACTCTATCCTTACATTACTTCATTATGATAAGCAATAAATTTAAACTTGTATGAATCCAATGTGAAAGCCTTTTGTTATTTTTGCTTTAATATACATATCATATGTTGCATTAGATATAAGCCATGGCAGCATAATGGACATGGAAAGATGCAATGTGCCCCTTTTACTCCCAGAACTATTAGGAGATACTTAGTAGTAACCACTTCGAGTAGACTTTGACTATGATGTAAGTTTACCATTGCGTTTCCAACTTCATTGGGAATTCTTTCCCAAATTCACAGTGCATAAATGTTCTGTGAGGAGGAATATAGACATTCATTTATTTTTCCTGGTTCACTTTGCAAATGTAGTTTGGCTCTCAGTATAGGAAATTGTTATGAATGCCATGACAGTAGTAAATCTGAGTTCTTCCAGTTGTCTTCAAAGATAGGAAAGCACTCAAATGGAAAAAAGATGCTTGCTATAAGTGTGAACCATGTACTAAAGACTCTAACCATCCCAGATATCCTCAAAAACATAAATGTATACATAATGAAGAGGGACCCTATGACTGTAAACAATGTGATAAAACCTTAAGATCTAATTCTTTTCTGTAATTAAACTAAATTGTAAAATTAAATCATAGAGATAAAAAGATTCAGCAGTATAATCAATGTCATAAAATGTTTGCACATGCCATTTATCTTTGCAGGCAAGAAAGAAGTCATCCTGAAGATAAACTCTATGAATATAGACAATGTGGTAAAGTTTTTGCATGTCACAGTCATCTTCAAAGTCATGAAAGAATTCGTGCTGGAGAGGAATCCTGTGAATGTAATCAATGTAATAATCACAGTACTCTTCAAAATCCTGAAAAAAATCATACTGAAGAGAGACTATATGAATGTAATGAATGTGGTAAAGCTTTTTCACAACAGAGTCATCTCCAAATACATACAAGGACACATCATGGACAGAAACTCTATGAATGTAAGCAATGTTGTAAAGCCTTTGCCTGTTGCAGCAGTCTTCAAAAACATGAAAAAGATCATACTAGAGATACAACCTATGAGTCTAAGCAAAGTGGTATAGACTTTTCACATCAGAGTTATCTCTATAAGCATAAAAGAACATATATTGTACAGAAACACTACAAATGCACTCAATGTGATAAAGTGTTTTCAAAACGTAGTAATTTCCAAAGACATAAAAGACTACATACAGGAGAGAAACCCTATGAATGTAACCAATGTGGTAAAGGCTTTGCACTGCCCAGATATCTCAGAAAACATAGAAGAACACATATTGGAGAGAAACCCTATGAATGTAATCAGTGTGGTAAAGCCTTTACACAGAGCAGTGGTCTTCAAAATCATGAAAGAATTCATACTGGAGAGAAACCCTATGAATGTAATCAATGTGGTAAAGCCTTTGCACATCATAGTTCTCTCCAGAAACATGAAAAAACTCATACTGGAGAGAAACCCTATGAATGTAATCAATGTGGTAAAGCCTTTGAACAACAAATTTACCTTCAAATTCATGAAAGAATCCATACTGGAGAGAAACCGTATGTATGTAATCAATGTGGTAAAGCCTTTGCATATCACAGTCATCTTAAAGTTCATGGAAGAGCTCATACTGGAGAGAAACCCTATGAATGTAATCAGTGTGGCAGAGCCTTTGCTTATAGCAGTAGTCTTCAGATACATGAAATAATCCATACTGCAGAGAAACCCTATGAATGTAAGCAATGTGGTAGAGCCTTTGCACATCAGAGTTATCTCCAGAAACATGAAAGAACACATACTGGAGAGAAACCCTATAAATGTAAACAATGTGGTAAAGCCTTTGTACAACAGATTCATCTTCAAGTTCATGGAAGAATCCATACTGGAGAGAAACCCTATGAATGTAATCAGTGTGGTAGAGCCTTTGCATATAGCAGTAGTCTTAAAAAACATGAAATAGTCCATACTGGAGAGAAACCCTATGAATGTAATCAATGTGGTAAAGCCTTTGCATATCCCAGATATCTTCAGAAACATGAAAGAACACATACTGGAGAGAAACCCTATGAATGTAATCAATGTGGTAAAGCCTTTGCACATCACAGTTATCTCCAGAAACATGAAAGAATTCATACTGGAGAGAAACCCTATGAATGTAATCAATGTGGTAAAGCCTTTGCACATCACAGTAACTTCCAAAACCATGAAAGAACACACACTGGAGAGAAACCCTATGAATGTAATCAATGTGGTAAAGCTTTTTCAAAGCAGACTCTTCTCCAACTACATAAAAGAACACATACTGGAGAGAAACCGTATGTGTGTAATCAATGTGGTAAAGCCTTTGCATATCACAGTCATCTTAAAGTTCATGGAAGAGCTCATACTGGAGAGAAACCCTATGAATGTAATCAGTGCGGCAGAGCCTTTGCATATAACAGTAGTCTTCAAATACATGAGATAGTCCATACTGCAGAGAAACCCTATGAATGTAAGCAATGTGGTAGAGCCTTTGCACATCAGAGTTATCTCCAGAAACATGAAAGAACACATACTGGAGAGAAACCCTATAAATGTAATCAGTGTGGTAAAGCCTTTGCACAACAGATTCATCTTCAAGTTCATGGAAGAATCCATACTGGAGAGAAACCCTATGAATGTAATCAGTGTGGTAGAGCCTTTGCATATAGCAGTAGTCTTAAAAAGCATGAAATAGTCCATACTGGAGAGAAACCCTATGAATGTAATCAGTGTGGTAAAGCCTTTGCACATCTCAGATATCTTCGAAAACATGAAAGAACACATACTGAAGAGAAACCCTATGAATCTAATCAGTGTGGTAAAACCTTTGCACATAACAATAATCTTCAGCATCATGAAAGAATTCATACTGAAGAGAAACCCTATGAACATAGTCAATGTAGAAAACCCTTTTCATATCACAGTAGTCTTCAGATTCATACTTCAGAGAAACACTAATGTAGTTAACGTGGTAAAGCCTTTGCATGTCATAGTAGTCTTTACATTCTTGAAAGAATTCATATTGGAGAGAAACACTATGATATAATCAATGTGGTAAAGCATTGCATATCACAATTATCTGCAAATATACAAAAGAACACACTGAAGGAAAATGATACAAATGTAATCAATGTAGTATAAAGCCTTTCAACATCACAGTTATCTTCAAATACAAAGGAACACATACTGGAGAGTAACGTTATGAATGTACTCAGCCTGTTAAAGCCTTTGCATATCACAGTTGTCTTTGAGGACATGAAAGTACTCAGGAAATGAACCTATGAATATAAAGTGTTTTTTTTCCCATAGGTTTACTGTTTATTCAGGGTTAAATGTTACAGAGTTCATACACTGTCGGAACCATGCCTGAGAACCCAAAGAAAGAAATGGTGCAATGGACAGCCTCATCCACCCAGTGTATTAAAACTTGATTCATATGCATTTTGATAATTTCACAATCTTGAAAACTATAACAAGACTTGGGATTTACATCTGCTGCAGGTCTTCAGCATTCAGTACAGTATGCTATTAAAATAACCTCATCATGTCTCCGTTCACTTCCTAAAATTTGTGTGTGTATGTGTGTCTAGCTGGAGTAGACTATAAAGTATTTGGTAAGATCTTTAGGCTACACACTTAAATTCAAATTACACAAGAGTTATTGCAGATTTTAAAAAAAATCTGATGCTCTCTTGCTCTGTTCCCTTGCTCCTGCTCCCCCTCTCTTCCCTATTCCCTCCCCCCTCTCCACATGCTCATGGGCAGCTCTCTCTCTCTCTCTCTCTGCCTTTCTCTGTCTCTATTCCTTTAACTCCCCAAGCCCTGAAAAAACTCTATTCTATACTGTTAAAAAAAAAATCCTACAATTGTCAACAATCTCTTCAAGCCTTTGGCTTCTTCATGCTACATGCCAAAGAAAGAAACTGAATATAGAGTCAACAAGAAATACTAGCATTTCTGAAGGGAAGAATTGTTGACAGGGAGAAATGTCATGTCTTGGCAGCATCCCTTTTCCACTTCAAAGAATATGATTAGCATTGAAAAACCTTCATATGGCATTTGCTCCTGTGTGGCAAGCTGCTCCTGGGGTAAAAACTCTCCTTGCTTCAACTGCTGACAGTATACTGTCCAAACTGGACAAATAGGATACAGAGAAGTCAAGTGCTAAACTTTACCAAAACAAGTAGGCAGTGCTTTAGTATTGCTGCCTCATGGAAAAGTCTATCAGATATTTGGGGCAGAAGGCTGAAGATAATGTCTCAAAGTTGCAGAGGAACCTTGGATGACTGTCCGGGTCAACCTCTCTCTAGCATTTCTATAATTTTGGAAGCTGCTTGCTCTGCACTTCCTGTATCCTCAGGGAATGTTCATTCCTTCTCAGGTCTCTTATGGGGTTGAAGACTAGATAGTTATAGTCTCATAACTCAGCTTAAGTTGTTTAAGGTTTAAAAAATATTTTAAGGTCTAAAGGTAAAAGTTGGCAAATGCAAGTTTTGATTGAAAGCGAAATAGGCACAGAAGATTGGATTCACCGAGATAATTGATAGTAGATAGAAAGTAGAGTACTTTCTCCAAGGTTGCCAAATACATATTGACTGTATCTTGTGAATACAATTCTCACTTGATGGTTTTCATAATTGTTCTTATTGTATATAGCTTATTGATGGTAGAGAAAGACCCTTTATTGGACTAAAAGGGGGAGATGTAGGGATAATCTTTATTTGTCCTGCATAGAGATGTGTCTCTGTCCTTCCTTGTATGCCCAAGGCACTTTCTGCTTGGTTACAATAAACAGCATATAGCAAGGGGTAGAATAGAAGGGAGAGAACAATTCTGGGATAGAGTTGGGCACAGGTACATCCACCAAGAAACAGGGGAACCTGGAGGTATGATGCTGAGGAGAAGTAATCAGCCATGTGGCAAAACTTAGATCACTGCAAATGAGATTATATATTTTGAGCTAGTGGGAACAAGCCTAGCTTAAGGCCTAAGCATTTATTAATAAGTAATAAGCCTCTAAGTTGTTCAGGAATTGTTCCCAGGTAGAAGGGCCAAAGGTTTCCTCATCACCCAGTAACATTTCCTCCGGCAGGGTAGCATTTACTCAATATCCAATTGGTGGTATCCAAATGATACCACCGATTGAAAAGGGTTGATACTTTGAAGCCTACATGCTTCCTTTTGTTAGGTGAACTAATTTATGAGGAAGGAAAATCCCTGTAATTAAGCCTTTGGGTGCTTCAATATCTGGGTTACAGAAATGAAGCCTTAAGTCAGTAAAACAATCAAGAGTAAAAATTATGTTTGTTCAAAGATTTGTTATTACAGAGCTATAGGAATAAAGACAGCATGATACTGGCATAAAAACTGATGTGTTGATCAATGGAATTTAATTGAAAATCCAGGATAAATGCACCATACTTAAGGACATTGACAAAGAAGCCTTGCTATATGCAAGCACAAATGCAGATGGAACCAAAGTAATACATTGCTAAGTTTTAGAGATGATGTTGCACTCAAATCTATTGCATCTGGAGGCTATGGATGACGCTCTGATGAGATTTAATGTGCTGGCTCATCATCATACTCCACAAGGTATCTTCTACATTCCTTTTTCTTTAAGATACCTTGGACTCCTTTGGTCCAGTTCACTGTCCACTCCCATGATGCCCCAGCAGACTCTCCAAATCTATACTTTTGCTTTCATCTTCTAGTTGATGTGACATGAACGTGTATGCAAAAAGAGCATTCTAAGGTCATTTCTTTCTCCATTATGTTTGTGGTTTCTGTATCCTATATCCTTTGGCATATAGGTACTTATCAAAGGATATATATGGTAAATTATGCCTTTTCTAACCCAGAAAGCCTGACTTATAGAAAGCTTTGTAATATTTACTATTGTTAACTGTTCTAAGCAGAAAGCATGTTTTATTTAAATAATGCCTTTATGTAGCTGACAATTTCACTCTTATTGTCTGACCATAACTTTGACTTCAAATTTCTTTATCACAGGTTGGTTTCTAAAATGGCAAAATGAAAAAAAAAATTTTTTTTAGCAAACTTCGCTTACCTCATCATTTGATTTGCAGGGATTTTTATTATATCTTGGTGGGAAAGAACTGGGAACAGTGTTAAGAGTCTAGCTTGATAATTTGCTCTGAGGTCAAGAATCAAAGCAAATGGAAAGTTCCAACAGCTATAAAACCTCAAGCACTTCACAGTAAACCATTTCCTCCAAGGAGACTCCATTTCCTAAAGGTATTACAAACTGCAAAACAGCACCAGCAGCTTGGGATCCAATATTTAACACCTAAAATTCAGGATGATATTTCAAATATAAAACACAACAGTTAGTTACAGAATCCAGTATATGTGAACATAATTTTATAACTGACTAGATTATCCCAAACTTCATGTTCCTCTTTCTCAGGAAGTTTCCTTTTTCTTCGGCAATAACAGAACAAAGAATGCTATGAATCTGGGTATTAAAAGTACATTGCTTGAAGAATCACATAGGTGTGTTACATCAAAGTGAGAAAAATCTCTATTGACTTTAGATAGGACTTCATAAAAATGGCAGTCTATCCAGGCATTCCACATGTGAACTTTGAGGTACTTGGTAGTGGGAGATTGTGATTTGCTTATATGGTATATGGCCCTCAGGAAGAAATTACACTATCAGAGCTGAGTTCATCATTCCCTTGGTTCATTTATAAATGGAAAGGTCTTGTGACTGTGCCAAGAAGCTCTACCCTAGTCAGACTTGAATCATTTGTCTTGCCTTTTCACAAAATTAAATTATGATTTTGTAATTAGGATATCATTCATCACTGGCCATAAATGTTTCTTGCTGCCCTTATATGGTGGCCAGAATGTTTTATATGAGAGGAAGATACCATTTAGGTTATTTAAGTCAGATTGTTTTCGATTGTTAAAGTTACAGCCAGTAGAGGAGTTTTTTGTTGTTGTTTTGGTTTGCACTTTTTTTTTTTTTTCAAATCTAAAGGGGTGTTCTCATGGAAATCTGAAAGAAAAAATTTAACAGATAGGTGTCCACCCGGCCGGGGAGGGCTTTTGCTGACCATCTGCGGGAGACATCTTGGTTCCCGGACCCCACCAAGACTACTCTGCACAGGCGAGAGTGTGGACTACAGAAGCTAACAGCTTCTGGGACAGGCAGGAGCCACAGTGCTTCTAAGGCAGCCCCCTTTTTGGGCTCCAGACATCCGGGCACCTTCCCTGCCAGAGGATAGGTGTTTGCCCGGCCCCGGAGGGCTTTGCCTGAGCATCTGCAGGAGACATCTTGGCTCCCGGACTCCACCAAGACTGTTCTGCACAGGTGAGACTGTAGACTACAGAAGCTAACAGCTTCTGGGACACGTCCTGTTTCAGGCCTTCATCATCTGCCAGGAAGCAAGTCTGAACGCCAGATATCTGTGCACCTTCCCTGAAAGAGGAGAGCCTGCCTGCAGAGAGTGCTCTGACCACTGAAACTCAGGAGAGAGCTAGTCTCCCAGGTCTGCTGGTAGAGAACAAAAGAATCACAATAGGAACAAGCTCTAACCAGAAACAACTATAACAACTGACTCCAGAGTTTACCAAATGGTGAAAGGCAGACGTAAGAATCTTACTAACAAAATCCAAGACCACTCACCATCATCAGAACCCAGTACTCCCACCTCAGCTAGTCCAGGGCACCCCAACACATCCGAAAACCTAGACCCGGATTTAAAGGCATATCTCATGATGATGGTAGAAGACATCAAGAAGGTCTTTAATAACTCACTTAAAGAAATAGAGGAGAACACTGCTAAAGAGTTGCAAGCCCTTATAGGAAAACAGGAAAACACATTGAAACAGATGATGGAAATAAAACCATACTAGACCTAAAAAGGGAAGTAGACACAATAAAGAAAACTCAAAGTGAGGAAATGCTGGAGATAGAAACCATAGGAAAGAAATCTGGAACCATAGATACGAGCATTAGCAACAGAATACAAGAGATGGGAGAGAGAATCTCAGGTGCAGAAGATCCCATAGAGAACATCGGCACAACAATCAAAGAAAATACAAAATGCAAAAAAAATCCTAACTCAAAACATCCAGAAAATCTAGGACACAATGAGAAAACCAAACCTATGGATAATAGGAGTAGGTGAGAATGAATATTTTCAACTCAAAGGGCCAACAAATATCTTCAACAAAATTATAGAAGAAAACTTACCAAACCTAAAGAAAAAGATGCCCATGAACATACAAGAAGCCTACAGAATCCCAAATAGACTGGACCAGAAAAGAAATTCCTCCCAACACATAATAATCAGAACAACAAAGGAACTAAATAAAGATAGCATATTAAAAGCAGTAAGGGGAAAAGGTCAAGTAACATAAAAGCAAGCCTATCAGAATTAACCAGATTTTTCACCAGAGACTATGAAAGCCAGAAGATCCTGGACACATGTTATACAGACACTAAGAGAACACAAATGCCAGCCCAGGCTATTATACCCACCCAAACTTTCAATTACTGTAGGTGGAGAAACCAAAGTATTCCACACCCGAACCAAATTCACACATTATCTTTCCAGGAACCCAGCCCTCCAAAGGATAATAACAGAAAAAACCAATACAAGGTCGAAAACCACATCCTAGAGAAGACAAGAAAGTAATCCTTCAACTAACCTAAAAGAAGACAGTCACAAGAACAGAATGCCAACTCTAACAACAAAAATAATAGGAAGCAACAATTACTTTTCTTTAATATCAATGGACTCAACTCCCCAATAAAAAGACATAGACTAACAGACTACACAAACAGAACCCAACATTTTGCTGCTTACAAGAAACCCATGTCAGGGAAAAAGACAAGACACTACCTCAGAATGAAAGGCTAAAAAACAATTTTCCAAGCAAATGGTCTGAAGAAACAAGCTGGAGTAGCCATTTTAATATCTAATAAAATTGACTTCCAACCCAAAGTCATCAAAAAAGACAAAGAGGGGCACTTCATAATCATCAACGGTAAAAATCTTCCAAGAGGAAATGTCAATTCTAAATATCTATGCTCCAAACACAAGGGCAGCCACATTCATTAAAGAACCTTTAGTAAAGCTCAAAGCACACATTGCACCTCACACAATAATAGTGGGAGACTTCAACACACCACTTTCACCAATGGACAGATCATGGAAACAGAAACTAAACAAGGACACAGTGAAATAACAGAAGTTATGAAACAAATGGATCTAACAGATATCTACAAAACATTTTATCCTAAAACAAAAGGATATACCTTCTCAGCACCTCATAGTACCTCCTCCAAAATTGACCACATAATTAGTCACAAAACAAGCCTCAACAGATACAAAACTATTGAAATTGTCCTATGCATCCTATCAGATCACCATGGATTAAGGCTGATCTTCAATAACAACATATATAATAGAAAGCCAACATTCACGTGGGAACTGAACAACACACTTCTCAATGATACCTTGGTCAAGGAAGGAATACAGAAAGAAATTAAGGACTTTAGAGTTTAATGAAAATGAAGCCACAACATACCCAAACTTATGGGACACAATGAAAGCATTTCTAAGAGGAAAACTCATAGCTCTAAGTGCCTCCAAAAAGAAACTAGAGAAAGCACACATTAGCAGCTTGACAACACACTTAAAAGTTCTAGAAAAAAAGGAAGCAAATTCATCCAAGAGGAGTAGACAGCAGGAAATAATCAAACTCACGGGCGAAATCAACCAAGTGGAAACAAGAACTATTCAAAGAATCAAGCAAACCAGGAGCTGGATCTTTGAGAAAATCAAAAAGATAGATAAACCCTTAGCCAGACTCACTAGAGGGCACAGGAAAAGCATTCTAATTAAAAACAAAAATCAGAAATGAAAAGAGAGACATAACAACAGATCCTGAGGAAATCCAAAACACCATCAGATCCTCCTACAAAAGGCTATACTCAACAAAACTGGAAAACCTGGATGAAATGGACAAGTTTCTAGACAGATACCAGGTACCAAAGTTAAATCAAGATCAGGTTAATTATCTAAACACTCCCATATCTCCTAAAGAAATAGAAGCAGTCATTAATAGTCTCCCAACCAAAAAAAGCCCAGGACCAGATGGGTTTAGTGCAGAGTTCTATCAGACCTTCAAAGAAGATCTAATCCCAGTTATTCACAAACTATTCCACAAAATAGAAGCAGAAGGTACTCTACCCAGCTCATTCTATGAAGCCACAATTACTCTGATACCTAAACCACAAAAAGACCCAACAAAGATAGAGAACTTCAGACCAATTTCTCTTATGAATATCGATGCAAAAATCCTCAATAAAGTTCGCACTAACCGAAACCAAGAACACATCAAAACAATCATCCATCCAGACCAAGTAGGTTTCATCCCAGGGATGCAGGGATGGTTCAATATACGGAAATCCATCAATATAATCTAGTATATAAACAAACTCAAAGACAAAAACCACATGATCATCTCGTTAGATGCTGAGAAAACATTTGACAAAACCCAACACCCATTCATGATAAAAGTCTTGGAAAGATCAGGAATTCAAGGCCCATACCTAACATAATAAGAGCAATCTACAGCAAACCAGTAGCCAACATCAAAGTAAATGGCAAGAAGCTGGAAGCAATCCCACTAAAATCAGGGAATAGACAAGGCAGCCCACTTTCTCCCTACCGATTCAACATTGTACTTGAAGTCCTAGCCAGAGCAATTTGACAACAAAAGGAGATCAAGGGAATACAAATTGGAAAGGAAGAAGTAAAAATATCACTTTTTGCAGATGATATGATAGTATATATAAGTGAGCCTAAAAATTCTACCAGAGAACTGCTAAGCCTGATAAACAGCTTCAATGAAGTAGCTGGATATAAAATTAACTCAAACAAGTCAATGGCCTTTCTGTACACAAAGAATAAACAGGCTGAGAATGAAATTAGGGAAACACCCTTCTCAATAGTCACAAATAATATAAAATACCTTGGCGTGACTCTAACTAAGGAAGTAAAAGATCTGTATGATAAGAACTTCAAGTCTCTGAAGAAAGAAAGAAGATCTCAGAAGATGGAAAGATCTCTCATGCTCATGGATTGGCAGGATCAATATAGTAAAAGTGGCTATATTGCCAAAATCAATATACAGATTCAATGCAATCCCCATCAAAATTCTAACTCAATTCTTCAACGAATTAGAAAGGGCAATCTACAAATTCATCTGGAATAACAAAAAACCTAGGATAGCAAAAGCTCTTCTCAAGGATAAAAGAACCTCTGGTGTAATCACCATGCTTGACCTAAAGATTTACTACTGAGCAATTGTCATAAAAACTGCATAGTATGCTAAACACATGAAACTCAAGAAGAATGAAGACTGAAGTGTGGACACTATGCCCCTCCTTAGAATTGGGAACAAAACACCCATGGAAGGAGTTACAGAGACAAAGTTTGGAGCTGAGATGAAAGGATGGACCATGTAGAGACTGCCATATCCAGGGATCCACCCCATAATCAGCATCCAAACGCTGACACCATTGCATACCCTAGCAAGATTTTATTGAAAGGACCCAGATGTAGCTGTCTCTTGTGAGACTATACCGGGGCTTAGCAAACACAGAAGTGGATGCTCACAGTCAGCTAATGGATGGATCACAGGGCTCCCAATGGAGGAGCTAGAGAAAGAACCCAAGGAGCTAAAGGGATCTGCAACCCTATAGGTGGAACAACATTATGAACTCACCAGTACCCCGGAGCTCTTGACTCTAGCTGCATATGTATCAAAAGATGGCCTAGTCGGCCATCACTGGAAAGAGAGGCCCATTGGACATGCAAACTTTATATGCCCCAGTACAGGGGAACGCCAGGGCCAAAAAGGGGGAGTGGGTGGGTAGGGGAGTGGGGGTGGGTGGGTATGGGGGACTTTTGGTATAGCATTGGAAATGTAAATGAGCTAAATACCTAATAAAAATGGAAAAAAAACTTCTTATTATAGTCCAATAGATCAAATGTCAAAGAATCAATGCTTGGAAATTCTACTTTACCTATGCATACCTAGCACATGCCACCATACCACAGTGTTAGTAGTTCCTAAAACTACTTTTGCAAATATGGCTTACATAAAAGACTATTTGAGAGAATATGATTAAAAAAACTGCATAGTACTGGTATAGCAACAGACAAGTAGACCAATGGAATAGAATTGAAGACCCAGAAATGAACCCACACACCTATGGTCACTTGATCTTTGACAAGGGAGCAAAAACCATCCAGTGGAAAAAAGACAGCATTTTCAACAAATGGTGCTCGCACAACTGGCAGTTATCATGTAGAAGAATTCGAATTGATCCATTCCTATCTCCTTGTACTAAGGTCAAATCTAAGTGGATCAAGAAACTCCACATAAAACCAGAGACACTGAAACTTATAGAGGAGAAAGTAGGGAAAAGCCTCGAATATGTGGGTACAGGGGAAAAATTCCAGAATAGAACAGCAATGGCTTGTGTTGTAAGATCGAGAATCGACAAATGGGACCTCATAAAATTGCAATGTTTCTGCAAGGCAAAAGACACCGTCAAGAGCTCTTGACTCTAGCTGAATATGTATCAAAAGATGGCCTAGTCGGCCATCACTGGAAAGAGAGGCCCATTGGACATGCAAACTTTATATGCCCCAGTACAGGGGAACGCCAGGGCCAAAAAGGGGAGTGGGTGGGTAGGGGAGTAGGGGTGGGTGGCTATGGGGGACTTTTGGTATAGCATTGGAAATGTAAATGAGCTAAATACCTAATAAAAAATGGAAACGAAAAAAAAAGACACTGTCAATAAGACAAAAAGGCTACCAACACATAGGCAAAGGATCTTTACCTCTCCTAAATCAGATAAACGACTAATATCCAATATATATAAAGAACTCAAGAAGGTGGACTCCAGAAATTCAAATAACCCCATTAAAAAATGGGGCTCAGAACTGAACAAAGAATGCTCACCTGAGGAATACCAAATGGCTGAGAAGCACCTGAAAAAATATTCAACATCCTTAATCATCAGGGAAATGCAAATCAAAACAACCCTGAGATTCCACCTCACACCAGTCAGAATGGCTAAGATCAAAAATTCAGGTGACTGCAGATGCTGGCGAGGATGTGGAGAAAGAGGAACAATCCTCCATTGTTGGTGGGATTGCAAGCTCATACAACCACTCTGGAAATCATTCTGGCGGTTCCTCAGAAAATTGGACATAGTACTACCGGAGGATCCCGCAATACCTCTCCTGGGCATATATCCAGAAGATGTTCCAACCGGTAAGAAGGACACATGTTCCACTATGTTCATAGAAGCCTTATTTATAATAGCCAGAAGCTGGGAAGAACCCAGATGCCCCTCAACAGAGGAATGGATACAGAAAATGTGGTACATTTACACAATGGAGTACTACTCAGCTATTAATAAGAATGAATTTATGAAATTCCTAGGCAAATGGATGAACCTGGAGGGCATCATCCTGAGTGAGGTAACACAATCACAAAAGAACTCACACAATATGTACTCACTGATAAGTGGATATTAGCCCAGAAACTTAGAATACCCAAGATATAAGATACAATTTGCTAAACACATGAAACTCAAGAAGAATGAAGACCAAAGTGTGGACACTTTGCCCCTTCTTAGAATTGGGAACAAAGCACCCATGGAAGGAGTTACAGAGACACAGTTTGGAGCTGAGAAAAAAGGATGGCCCATCTAGAGACTGCCGTATCGGGGAACCATCCCATAATCAGGATTCAAACGCTGACACCATTGCATACACTAGCAAGATTTTGCTGAAAGGACCCAGATATAGCTGTCTCTTGTGAGAGTATGCTGGGGCCTAGTAAACACAGAAGTGGATGCTCACAGTCAGCTATTGGATGGATCACAGGGCCCCCAATGGAGGAGCTAGAGAAAGTAGCCAAGGAGCTAAAGGGATCTCCGACCCTATAAGAGGAACAACAATATGAACTACCCAGTACCCCCCAGAGCTCATGTCTCTAACTGCATATGTATCAAAAGATGGCCTAGTCAGCCATCAGTGGAAAGAGAGGCCCATTGGTCGTGCTAACTTCATCTGCCTCAGTACAGGGGAACGACAGGGCCAAGAAGTTGGAGTGGGTGGGTGGGGGAGCAGGTGGGGGACTTTTGGTATAGCATTGGAAATGTAAATGAAATAAATACCTAATAAAAACAAACAAACAAACAAAAAAAGATTCTCTGAGAGTATCCCTGAGAATTCTATGGAGTCTACAATATTCTCTAACACATTTCAACCACAACTTGGTGCTGTGTCCCCGTATGTCTTTATCATTCTGTGAAAACTGCTACCATTTCATTTGGAGCAGCCTTTTCAGGTCACCTGGAATCACGTAAAATTGAGTGTCTTACCTTTGCTTGTCTGAACTAGAAGACCTAAGCATCCATACAGTTCTAACATATAAAATGAGTTCAGAAGTTGTAAAGTGATTACAAGGTACTGCTTTGCCTTTTAGCAGCCAGGGATCCACTGTGTGTGTGTGTGTGTGTGTGTGTGTGTGTGTGTGTGTGTGTGTGTGTGTGTGTGTGTGTATTCACTCAGGATGATATCCTCCAGATGCATCCATTTGTCAAAGAATTTCATGAATTCATTGTTTTTAATAGCTGAGTAGTACTCCATTGTGTAAATGCACCACATTTTCTGTTATCCATTCTTCTGTTGAGGGACATCTCGGTTGTTTCCAGCTTCTGGCTATTATAAATAAGACTACTATGAACATAGTCGAGCATGTGTCCTTATTACCACTCGGAACATCTAGGTATATGCCCAGGAATGGTATTGCTGGATCCTCCAATAGTACAATGTCCAATTTTCTGAGGAACCGCCAGAATGATTTCCAGAGTGGTTGTACCAGCTTGCAATCCCACCAACAATGGAAGAGTGTTCCTCTTTCTTCACATCCTCGCCAGCATCTGCAGTCACCTGAATTTTTGATCTTAGCCATTCTGACTGGTGTGAGGTAGAATCTCAGGGTTGTTTTGATTTGCATTTCCCTGATGATTAAGGATGTTGAACATTTTTTCAGGTGCTTCTTAGCCATTTGGTATTCCTCAGTTGAGAATTCTTTGTTTAGCTCTGTACCCCATTTTTCAATAGGGTTATTTGATATTTCTGGAGTCCATCTTCTTGAGTTCTTTATATGTATTGGATATTAGTCCCCTATCTGATTTAGGATTGGTAAAGATCCTTTCCCAGTCAGTTGGTGGTTTTTTTTGTCTTATTGACAGTGTCTTTTGCCTTACGTCTACCTGGATCAAGGAACTGCACATAAAACCAGAGACACCGAAACTTATATAGGAGAAAGTGGGGAAAAACCTCGAAGATATGGGCACAGGGGAAAAAATTCCAAAACAGAACAGCAATGGCTTGTGCTGTAAGATCAAGAATCGGCAATGGGACCTCATAAAATTGCAAAGCTTCTGTAAGGTGTGTGGATTCATTTCTGGGTCTTTAATTCTATTCCATTGGTCTACCTGTCTGTCATTGTACCAGTGCCATGCAGTTTTTATCACAATTGCTCTGTAGTACAGCTTTAGGTCAGACATGGTGATTCCACTAGAGGTTCTTTTAACATTCAGAAGAGTTTTTGCTATCCTAGGTTTTTTTTTTTATTCCAGATGAATTTGCAAATTGCCCGTAATAATTCGTTGAAGAATTGAGTTGGAATTTTTATGGGGATTTCATTGAATCTGTAGATTGCTTTCGGCAGGATAGCCATTTTGACTCTATTAACCCTGCCAATCCATAAGCATGGGAGATCTTTCCATCTTCTGAGATCTTTCTTGATTTCTTTCTTCAGAGACTTGAAGTTCTTATCATACAGATCTTTCACTTCCTTAGTTAGAGTCACACCAAGGTGCTTTATATTATTTGTGCCTATTGTGAAGGGTGTTGTTTCCCTAATTTCTTTCTCAGCCTGTTTATCCTTTGTGTAAAGAAAGGCCACTGATTTGTTTGAGTTAATTTTATATCCAGCTACTTCACTGAAGTTGGTTATCAGGTTTAGGAGTTCTCTGGTGGAATTTTTTTCACTTATATATACTATCATATCTGCAAATAGTGATATTTTGACTTCTTCCTTTCCAATTTGTATCACCTTGACCTCCTTTTGTTGTCTAATTGCTCTGGCTAGGAGTCCAAGTACTATATTGAATAGGTAGGGAGAAAGTGGGCAGCCTTGTCTAGTCCCTGATCCTAGTGGGATTGCTACCAGCTTCTCACCATTTACTTTGATGTTGGCTATTGGTTTGCTGTATATTGCTTTTATCGTGTTTAGGTATAGACCTTGAATTCTTGATCTTTCCAAGATTTTTATCATGAAGGGATGTTGGATTTTGTCAAATGCTTTCTCAGCATCTAATGAGATGATCATGTGTTTTTTGTCTTTGAGTTTGTTTATATAGTGGACTACATTGATGGATTTCCATATATTAAACCATCCCTGCATCCCTGGAATGACGCCTCCTTGATCATGATAGATGATTGTTTTGATGTGTTCTTGGATTCGGTTAGCAAGAATTTTATTGAGTATATTTGCATCGATATTCATAAGGGAAATTGGTCTGAATTCTCTACCTTTGTTGGGTCTTTCTGTGGTTTAGGTATCAGAGTAATTGTGACTTCATAGAGTGAATTAGACAGAGTACCCTCTGCTTCTATTTTGTGGAATACTTTGAGGAGAATTGGAATTAGGTCTTCTTTGAAGGTCTGATAGAACTCTGCACTAAACCCATATTGTCCTGTGATTTTCTTGGTTGGGGGACTATTAATGACTGCATCTATTTCTTTAGGGGATATGGGACTGTTAAGTCATTATTCTGATCCTGATTAAACTTTGGTACCTGGTATCTGTCTAGAAATTTGTCCATTTCATCTAGGTTTTCCAGCTTTGATGAGTATAGCCTTTTGTAGTAGGATCTGATGATGTTTTGGATTTCCTCAGGTTCTGTTGTTATGTCTCCCTTTTCATTTCTGACTTAGATCCAGCTCCTAGTTTGGTTGATTCTTTGAATAGTTCTTTTTGTTTCCTCTTGGTTGATTTCAGCCCTGAGTTTATTTATTTCCTGCTGTCTACTCCTCTTGGGTGAATTTGCTTCCTTTTGTTCTAGAGCTTTTAGGTGTACTGTCAAGCTGCTAGTGTTTTCTCTCTCTAGGTTTTTTGTTTGTTTGTTTGTGTTTTTTTAAGGCACTCAGAGCTATGAGTTTTCCTCTGAGGAATGCTTTCATTGTGTCCCATAAGTTTGGGTATGTTGTGACTTCTTTTTCATTAAACTCTAAAAAGTCTTTAATTTCTTTAATTCTTCCTTGACCAAAGTATATTGAATAAAGTGTTCCTTAGCTTCCACATTAATGTTGGCTTTCGATTATTTATGTTGCTATTGAAGACCAGCCTTTGTCTGTTGTGATCTGATAGAATGCATGGGATAATTTCAATATTTTTATATCTGTTGAGGCCTGTTTTTTGACCAATTATATGGTCGATTTTGGAGAAGGTGTCATGAGGTGCTGAGAAAAAGGTATATCCTTTTGTTTTAGGATAAAATGTTCTGTAGATATCTGTTAAATCTATTTCTTTCATAACTTCTGTTAGTTTCAATGAGTCTCTGTTTAGTCTGTTTCCAGGATCTGTCCATTGATGAGAGTGGGATGTTGAAGTCTCCCAGTATTATTGTGTGAGGTGCAATATGTGCTTTGAGCTTTACTATAGTTTCTTTAATGAATGTTGATGGCCTTTCATTTGGACCATAGATATTCTGAATTGAGAGTTCATCTTAGAAGATTTTCCCTTTGATGAGTATGAAGTGCCCCTCCTTGTCTTTTTTGATGACTTTGGGTTGGAAGTCGATTTTATTAGATATTAGAATGGCTACTCCAGCTTTTTTCTTTGGACCGTTTGCTTGGAAATTTATAATTTCCCAGCCTTTCATTCTGAGGTATTGTCTGTCTTTTTCCCTGAGATGGGTTTCCTGTAAACAGCTAAAAGTTAGGTCCAGTTTATTTATCCAGTCTGTTAGTCTAGGTCTTTTTATTTGGGAATTGAGTCCATTGATATTAAGAGATATTAAGGGAAAGTAATTGTTGCTTCCTGTTATTTTTATTGTTAGAGTTGGGGTTCTGTTCTTGTGGCTGTCTTCTTTTAGGTTTGTTGAAGGATTACTTTCTTGCTTTTTCTAGGGTGTAATTTCTGTCCTTGTGTTGGTGTTTTCTCTTTATTATCCTTTGAAGGGCTGGATTCCTGGGAAGATATTGTGTGAATTTGTTTTTGTCATGGAATACTTTGGTTTCTCCATCTATGGTAATTGAGAGTTTTGCTGGTTATAGTAGTCTAGCCTGGCATTTGTCTTCTCTTAGGGTCTGTATAACATCTGTGCAGGATCTTCTGGCTTTCATAGTCTCTGGTGAGAAGTCTGGTGTAATTCTAATAGGTCTTTCTTTATATGTTACTTGACATTTTCCCCTTACTGATTTTAATATTCTATCTTTACTTATTGCATTTGTTGTTTATTATTGATTGTTATGTTATGTATTGATTATATATGTATTGATTATTATTGTTAATTAGTATGTTTCGGGAGGAATTTCTTTTCTGGTCCAGTCTATTTGGAGTTATGTAGGCTTCTTGTATGTTCATGGGCATCTCTTTCTTTAGGCTAGGGGAGCTTTCTTCTATAATTTTGTTGAAGATTTTTACTGGCGCTTTAAGTTGAAAATCTTCTTTCTCATCTATACCTATTATCCTTAAGTTTGGTCTTCTCATTGTGTCTTGGATTTTCTGGATATTTTAGGTTAGGATCTTTTTGCATTTTGCATTTTTATTGATTATTGTGCCGATGTTCTCTATGGAATCTTCTGCACCTCAGATTCTCTCTTCCATCTGTTGCATTCTGTTGCTGATGCTAGCATCTATGGTTCCTGATTTCTTTCCTAAGGTTTCTATCTCCAGAGTTGTCTCCCTTTGGGTTTTCTTCATTGCTTCTACTTCCATTTTTAGATCTTAGATGGTTTTTTTCAATTCCATCACCTTTTTGGTTGTGTTTTCCTGTAATTCTTTAAGGGATTTTTGTGTTTCCTCTTTAAGGTCTTCCACGTGTTTAGCAGTGTTTTCCTATAATTCCTTGAGGGATTTTTATGCTTCCTCTTTAAGGGCTTCTACCTGTTTAGCAGTGTTCTCCTGTATTTCTTTACGTGTGTTATTAATGCCCTCTTAAAATCCTCTACCAGCATCATGAGATATGATTTTAAATCTGAATCTTGCTTTTCAGGTGTGTTGGGGTATCCAGGACTCGCTGTGATGAGCGTTCTGGGTTCTGATGATGCCCAGTGGTCCTCGTTTCTGTTAGTAAAATTCTTTCGTTTGCCTTTTGCCATCTGGTAATCTGTGGTGTTAGAAGTTCTAGCTGTCTCTTGCTGGAGCTTGTTCCTCTTATGATTCTTTAGCCTCTATCAGCACTCCTGGAAGACCAACTCTCACTTGAGTCCCAGTGGTCAGAGCACTCTCTGCAGGCAAGCTCTCTTGCAGGGAAGGTGCACAGAAGTCTGGAGTTCAGATCCACCTCCTGATTCCTGGGGTCAGAGCCCTCCCTGGAGGCTATCTCTCCTTTGGCAGGGAAGGTGTCCAGGGGTCTGGGTGTCAGCTTTGTCTCCTGGCTGAGGATGAAGACCGGAAGGGACCCTGTCCAAGAAGCTTTGTTGCTTCTGCCGCCCACGTACTCTCCTGCATAGACTGGTCTCAGTGATCCCAAGATTCTGGGTGTGATAGGGCCTGCCTTTGGTTTTTTGACCCCATTGCTGCTAGCACAAGACCCTCTGGGTTTTTTGGAAGTGATTTTAAGTTTCACTCACCAGTGATCTCAAGGTCCCAGGTGTGCTAGGGTGCCTGCAGCGTGGAGAGTCCTCTTGGGACCTTGGGACCCTCTGCCGAGATCGCACCCAAAATGGTGCAGGAGATTGGTTATTTTCTTAACTCAAGCTAGAATCACATAGGAAGAGAACTTTCTTTGAGAAAGTGCCCCCACCAGATTTGTGTTTATCTAAATCCGTGGGATCATTTTCTTCAGTAATGGTGGATGTGAATGGAATCAGCCCATTGTGTACAGTGACACCACTGGGCTGATAATTTTGAGAGACATAAGAAAGGATGCTGAGGAGTCTGAGACAGTTGAACACATTGCTTTCCCATAGAATCTGAGTTCAGTACCCAGTGACTAGATGGAACCTGAAGAGACCACCTTCAGTAGTTAGAACACCAACCTACCTTTAAAACTTTTAACTCAGAATTGTTCCTCTCTAAAAGAAATGCAGGGACAAAAATGAAGCAAAGACTGAAGGAATGGACAGCCAGTAACAAATCCAATACATCTCATGGGAGGGCGTCAAACTCTGACACTATTATTGATGCATTGTGCTGGCAGATAGGAGCCTATCATGGTTGTCCTCTGAGAGGTTCTACTAGCAGCTGACTGAGACAGATGCTGATACTCACAGTCAATCATTGGACTGAGGTTAGGGACCCCCATAGAAGAGTTAGGGAAAGGATTGAAGGAGCTGAAGGGGATGGCAGCCCCATAGGAAGACCAATAGTGTCAACTAATCCATACCCCTGGGCTCTCAGAGTCTAAGCCAACATCCAAAGAACGTACATACATGGACTGGTCCAAGACCACCACCACATATGTAGTAGAGGACTGCCTTGTCTAGTTTCTGTGGGAGATGTACCTAAGCCTGTAGAGACTTGATGCCCCTGGGAAGGGGCAAGTCCGAAGGGGGTGCACCATCATAGAGGTGAAGGGAAGGGGGAAGGGGGCAAGAAGTCTGGGAGGGGGTACCTGGAGGAGCAGCAACATTTGGGATTTAATTAAATAAAATAATTAAAAAACAAAGGGTGCTGAGGATTCTGAGGAAATCGAACATAAAGCTTTTTCATAGGATCTGAGATCAGAACCCAGGATCTACATCATGTCAGAGCAGATTCAGTTGTAGAGAGGAAATATTTAAGAATGATTCCCCTATAGTCTGTTTCACTGCTTGCTTCCAGATTCCCCCACTGATTTAGCTCCTACCTTGGCTTCCTTCACAAAGGATCTGTAACAGGGGTGATAATGAAGAAGACAGAGATACTCTGGGATCATACAGAAGTAGGTTAGAACCCAGAGCTGCCTTGACAAAAGACCTTGGAGAAGCCTCTTAACTGTTGTGAACTAAAGCTTTTCCTTTCCACTAGTATGTTTCTCAGCTGTGGCATGCTGACAAACTAGACTGGATACTGTCATGCTCCATATTAATAATGTTTGGTCACTACTGGACCACACGTCCAATAAAAGTCTTATAGAACTATAATGGGGCTGAAAAAGCTTTATCACCTAGTAATGTAATGATGTAGTATGACATGGTACTGGTGTGGTTTTGGTATATGAAAGTATATATACAGAATTACGTATGGTCCCTAATACCTGTTTTACCTGTGATATTGGCCAATCGTTAATGTTAACTTGATAAGTGTGTAATTACCTAGAAGTTGAGAGATGGGAGGATAGACCTTGAATGTGTATTGCCATGGGCTACCCCAGCCAGATATGGGGATCCCTGGGATGAGGGTCCTTGAAGGCTAAGTGGGTAAGGATTTGGCAGTGACAAACAAAAACAAACACAGAGGCAGTTTGAATCTGAGTGTATTTTGCAGCTCTCAAGCAAGGGTTTTTATACATAAAGAAACAAGTAATACAACTCTTAGAAAATGTGTTTAGTGAAGCAATCATGGATAGGACAGATATCATCATTGTCATTTGGCACAGTAAAGCTCAAAAATCATCCAAGGCTAGTGGCATATTTCCAAGAGCAGGTTAATATATTTTTTATGGTCAATTATTATATAACACCTAGTACCTGATTTTTTTGTGAATCTTCAAGGTATAAATTTAAACTATTTTAATTCTTTTTTAGTTAAGGCTTTCTTTACCATATACCAAAGCCCACTTCTGATGACACACGTGTAGCCATATGAAATTTGATTGCTGGGAAAGATTTTATCTATTATAATACTATTTTGTGGTTTTGTAAATGATTTATGAAGTAAAGCACTGGTTTTCCCAGAGATCATGTCATGGCAAGCGATCCCATCTCAAGGGATGGTTTCTTAACCATTCTTGTCACTTAAAATCTTAGCCTAGGCTATGAGGAATATCTCATAAATAAGAAAAAGAATAGAAGAAGATAAAACAGATAAGTTGCCATGAGAACTACAGCTCAATATTTTTTTCTGGCCAAGAGTTCCACAACCAGCTCCAGGAGGCCTCCTTCCTTTGAAGTTTTTACCTCAGTCTGTGGAACTTGTGGCAGTGTATGGTACCTGTCAGTGGGCTGGGGTCTCAGATTGAATGAAAAGGAGAAAGCTAGCTGAGAACTAGCATCGATCCCTCCCTGCTTCCTGACTGCAGATGCCTGTGATCAACTTCGCCACTCCTTTCAGCCAGAATAAAGCCTTCCTTCCTTAAGTTGCCTTTAACAGGGTCTTTATCACAGCAAGGGCAAAATAACTAATAAAAGTGAAAGAAACACTTTTATAACTACTTGAGAGTATGTGTTTTTTCTTAGAGGTTCACAGTAAATATACAATATACAACAGCTTCATACATATCTGATTGAGAGAAGCCATGTGGGATGATTGAACTTTATTGTTGGGTTTGTATAACTTACACTGTGATGAACTCATCTGTAGACAAATGTCTTGAGCAAGTTCCCCCTGCCACCACCACCCACTCCCAACAATAGACAATGCCTGACTATAATTCTTTGTAGAGAATAGTGTCCTGGGTATATGGCAACTTTAGAACATTCCAGACGCCAATTGTATTCAGAAACACACACACACACCCAGTGGCTGAGGAAGAGGAATGATCTGGTTTCTGCAAGCTGCAAGACCAGGCTACAGAGGAGAATCTCCCTATAATTCACAACCGCTACACATCTGGCCTAGCTGCTGTGGCCATTCTGCTTGCCCAGATCCGGGACTCCTCTACATGTGTTCATGGCATGTTGACTCTTGAGGTTATGTTTTCTTAAGACTAAGAACCGATGGGAACCTTCTAAGTCTGAATTGGCTTCCTCCAGACAAAACCAATAGAACACAATCATCCCTGGACCTCTCAACTGGTTCTAGAAATTTCCTCAATGTCATATTTTGCAGATACTCAAATGTCTTTCCATTTTGCTTCCTTCTTGCTATTCTTCCTTTTCCTCCTCCACTTTAAAGCAAGAATTGTAACACTCAACTACATCCTCATACCTTTTTGAGAACTTAATATATAATCTAGGCTAGCAATTCTGCCTCACGCTCTCAAGTGTTGGGATGACATTTATGCCATCAACTCAAGCTTTAAGTCCATGTTATAAAGTGGTGTATTTGCATAGAACCTATTTACACTGTCTACTATGTTTTAAATGATTTCTCTATTACTTGTGACATCCACCACCTTATAGATGCTATAAGTATTTGTTATACTGTATTACCCAAGAAATCAAGATTTTTTTTCTTTAGTCTCTACATGTTCAATACAGACTCAACTTTTTCCCTACATATTTTTGATCCAAGGTTGAATACACAAGTGTAGATAGGAAGAACTGAACAGGGAATCTGAGGGATCTTGGTTTTGCATGTGTACACATTTGTGTGTGTGTGTGTGTGTGTGTGTGTGTGTGTGTGTGTGAATGTGTGTGTTTGTGTGTGCACATGTGAATATGTGTGTTTGTGTGTGCACATGTGAATGTGTGTGCATCGAAGGCAAAGGTAAACCTAGGGTGTCATCCCTCACTCCTGGTTTTTTGCCTTGTTTTGTTTTGTTTCATTTTTGTTTTTGTTTTTGTTTTTTCAGAATGTCTCAGCAGTTAGGCCAGGATGTCCACTTGTTTCTACCTCCCAGTTCTGGCATTACAAGCATGTGCAACCATGACAGTCTTTTTCGTTTTTAAATGTAGGTATTAGAGAACACAGGTTCTAATATTTGTATGACAGTTCTTTTTACCATTGAGCAACTCCCCAGCATACCAACCTCTCTTAATTTTTTTATTAGCTGTTTTTCTTATTTACATTTCAAATGTTATCCCTTTTCCAGGTCTCCCCTCCAGAAACCCTCTATCCCAGACTCCTTTCCCCTGTCTCTATGAGGGTGCTCCCCAACCCACACAACCACTCCCGCCTTCTCACCATGGCATTCCCCTACACTGGGGCAATGAACCCCCACAGAACCCACTGATGTCCAACAAGGCCATCTTCTACCACATAAGTGGCTGGAGTCATGGGTCCCTCCATGTGTGCTCTTTGGTTGGTGATCCAGTCCCTGGGTGCTACAGGGGGATCTGGCTGGTTGACACTGTTGCTCCACACATGGGGCTGCACATCCCCTCAGCTGCTTCAGCCCTTTTTCTAACTCCTCCAGTGGGGACCCCATTCTCACTCCAATGGTTGGCTGCGAGCATCCACCTCTATATTTGTCAGGCTTTAGCAGAGTGTCTCAGGAGACAGCCATTAACAGGCTCCTGTCAGCAAGTACTTCCTTGCAGCCACAATAGCAACCAGGTTTGGCAATTATATATGGGATAGATCCTCAGGTGGGGCAGTCTTTGGATGGCCTTTCATTCAGTCTCTGCTCCATACTTTGTCTCCATATGTCATCCTGTGAGAATAATGTTGCACCTTCTAAGAAGCACTGAAGCATCTACATTTTGGTCTTTCTTCTTTTTGGGCTTCATATGGTCTGTGAATTGAATCTTGGGTAGTCTGAGCTTTTGGGCTAATATCCACTTACAGTGAATACATACCATGTGAGTTACCTCACTCAGGATGATATTTTCAGGTTCCATCCATTTGCCTGCCAATTTCATGAAGTCACTGTTTTTAATAGCTGAGTAGTATTCCATTGTGTAAATGTACCACGTTTTCTGTATCCATTCCTCTGTAGAGGGAACTCTGCATTGTTTCTACCTTCACGTTATTATAAGTATGGCTGATATGAACACAATGGAGCATGTGTCTTTATTACATTTTGGAATACTTTCTTTTTTTCCATTTTTTATTAGGTATTTCGCTCATTTACATTTCCAATGCTATACCAAAAGTCCCCCATACCCACCCACCCCCACTCCCCTACCCACCCACTCCCCCTTTTTGGCCCTGGTGTTCCCCTGTACTGGGGCATATAAAGTTTGCATGTCCAATGGGCCTCTCTTTCCAGTGATGGCCGACTAGGCCATCTTTTGATACATATGCAGCTAGAGTCAAGAGCTCCGGGGTACTGGTTAGTTCATAATGTTGTTCCACCTATAGGGTTGCAGATCCCTTTAGCTCCTTGGCTACTTTCTCTAGCTCCTCCATTGGGAGCCCTGTGATCCATCCATTAGCTGACTGTGAGCATCCACTTCTGTGTTTGCTAGGCCCCGGCATAGTCTCACAAGAGACAGCTACATCTGGGTCCTTTCAATAAAATCTTGCTAGTGTATGCAATGGTGTCAGCATTTGGATGCTGATTATGGGGTGGATCCCTGGATATGGCAGTCTCTACATGGTCCATCCTTTCATCTCAGCTCCAAACTTTGTCTCTGTAACTCCTTCCATGAGTGTTTTGTTCCCAATTCTAAGGAGGGGCATAGTGTCCACACTTCAGTCTTCATTCTTCTTGATTTTCATGTGTTTAGCAAATTGTATCTTATATCTTCGGTATCCTAGGTTTAGGGCTAATATCCACTTATCAGTGAGTACATATTGTGTGAGTTCCTTTGTGAATGTGTTACCTCACTCAGGATGATGCCCTCCAGGTTCATCCATTTGGCTAGGAATTTCATAAATTCATTCTTTTTAATAGCTGAGTAGTACTCCATTGTGTAGATGTACCACATTTTCTGTATCCATTCCTCTGTTGAGGGGCATCTGGGTTCTTTCCAGCTTCTGGCTCGGAATACCTTCTTGATGTATGCCCACGAGTGGAATAGCTGGGTCCTCAGGTAATACTATGTCCAATTTTCTGAGGAACCACGAAACTGATTTCCAGAGTGGTTGTACCAGCTTGCAATCCCACCAGCAATGAAGGAGTGCTCCTCTTTCTCCACATCCTCATCAGCATCTGCTGTCACCTGAGTTTTTGATTTTAGCCATTCTGACTGATATGAGATGGAATCTCAGGGTCGTTTTGATTTGCATTTCCCAGATGACTAAGGACATTAAACATTTCTTTATGTGTTTCTGAGCCCTTCGAGTTTCCTCACTTGAGAATTCTGTTTAACCCTAGTCCTCATTTTTT
Organism: Mus musculus; assembly: GCF_000001635.26. NCBI lineage: Eukaryota > Metazoa > Chordata > Mammalia > Rodentia > Muridae > Mus > Mus musculus. The sequence continues at coordinate 69,348,204 of NC_000074.6, read as the reverse complement.
TTGTTTTTTGTTTTTTAATAGGGTTATTAGATTCTCTGGAGTCTACCTTCTAGAGTTTTTTTGCATATATTGGATATTAGTCCTCTATTGGATGTAGGATTGGTAAAGATCTTTTCCCAATCTTTTGGTTGCCATTTTGTCCTATTAGCAGTGTCCTTTGCCTTACAGAAGCTTTGCAATTTTATGAGGTCCCATTTGTCGATTCTTGATCTTAGAGCATAAGCCATTGGTGTTCTGTTCAGGAAATTTTCCCCTGTGCCCATGTGCTCGAGGCTCTTCCCCACTTTCTCTTCTATTGGATTCAGTGTATCTGGTTTTATGTGGAGGTCACTGATCCACTTGGACTTGAGCTTTGTACAGAGAGATAAGAATGGATCAATTTGCATTCTCCTACATGTTGACCACCAGTTGAGCCAGCACCATTTGTTGAAAATGCTTTCTTTTTTTGCACTGGGTGGTTTTAGCTCCTTTGTCAAAGATCAAGTGACCATAGGTGTGTGAGTTCATTTTTGGATCTTCAGTTCAATTCCATTGATCTACCTGTCTGTCACTATACCAATGCCATGCAGTTTTTATCACTGTTGCTACCCTGTTTTTGCTTTTGTTTTTATTATTATTATTATTACAGATTAATTTGAGAATTACTCTTTCTAACTCTTATAAAGAATTGAGTTGGAATTTTGATGGGGATTGCATTGAATCTGTAGATCGCTTTCAGCAAGATGGACATTTTTGCTATATTAATCCTGCTAATCCAGGAGCATGGGATTCTTTCCATCTTCTGAGGTCTTTTTAGATTTCTTTCTTCAGAGACTTGAAGTTCTTGTCATACAGACCTTTCACTTGTTTGGTTAGATTCACACAAGTTATACCCCGCCATCAAAAACAATGACTTCATGAAATTCACAGGCAAATGGGTGGAACTTGAGAATATCATCCTGAGTGAGGTGACTCAGTCACAATGGAACAAACATGGTATATACTCACTGATAAGTGGATATTAGCCCAAAAGTTGGGAATACCCAAGATACAATTCACAGACCATATGAAGCCTTAGAAGAAGGAAGACCAAAATGTGGATGCTTCAGAGCTTTTTAGAAGGGTGAACCAAATACTCACAGGAGGAAATATGGAGACAAAATGTGGAGCAGAGGGTGAAGGAAAGGCCATCCAGAGACTGCCCCACCTGAGGATCCATCCCATATACAGCCACCAAACCAGACATTATTGTGGATGTTGGGAAGTGCTTGCTGATAGAAGCCTGATATGGTTGTCTCTTGAGAGGCTCTGCCAGAGCCTGACAGATACAGACAAATTCAGAGGAGAAACAAATACAGAGGAGGAAGCTCTCAGCCAACCATTGGACTGAGCTCAGGGGTCCCCCATGGAGGAGTTGGAGAAGGGACTAAAGAAGCTGAGAGGGTTTGCAGCTCCATGGAGGGAGCAACAGTGTCAACAGGCCAGACTCCCTGGAGCTCCCATAGACTGGACCACCACCAAAATAATACACATGGAGCGACCCATGGTGCTGGCCACATATGTGGCAGAGGATGGCCTTGCTGGGCATCAGTGGGAGAAGAGGTCCTAGGACCTGAGGGTGTTCAGTGCCCCAGTGTAGGGGAATGCCTGGCTGGGTGGTGGAGCACCCTCATAGAGGCAGAGGGAGGGGGGATGGTATAGGAGGTTTCCAAAGGGGAGACCTGGAAAGGGGAAAGCATTTGAAATGTAAATAAAGAAAATATCCAGGGAAAAAACAAACAAAAACAATATTTTCAATAAAATAAAATAAAAGTTACAGAATTAAAATTATTAAAAAAAAAAAAAAAGCAAATTGGGTGGCAAGGAATGAGTGTTACAGATAGCATGCTATTTAGGAATTCTTTACCCTTGAAGTCTGGCAGGCTTTTTAGTTCTCTGAAAATTTGCAACCTTATGTGGGAACTAAGAGGGTGGGAAAAGGAGGGGGAAGGGAAGATAGCCCATGTCCGGCCAGAGTTCCTCCTATGCTCTGGGCACACGGACACGGGAGAGCTGCCAGACACTTTCCACTCAGCCCTGGGTGAGCATCTAAGCCACTGACCCTACTCGATGGGCGGTGGACAAGGGGCAGCCGTAGATACCAGGGTCCCCAGAGCAACACCCTCGGCTCTAGGGTTATGGGAGAGAGGGCTTAAGGAGAGAGGTTCCCACAAAGGCAAGAGTCCTTAGTCTGGGCCTTGACTGGAGAACATGAAGGCCTTCCATCGGGAGATTAGAAATGGCTCATTAGGAGAAAGCCTATCCCATTGTCCAAGCACAGTGGGCCTTGATGAACAGAGACAGCTTATGGCTTTAGAGCTTTATTTTAGAAAAGCAGGGAGAAAAAGAGAAGGTAAAAGAGAGAGAGAGAGACTGGCCATAGCCAAGAGGTGAGAAGGGAGAAAAGGAGAGAGAGAAGAAAGGCTAGAGTAAGAGGGAGAGAGGAAGAGGAAGAGAGAGGAAGAGAGTGAGAAGAGAGTAAGAGAGTAAGGAGAAAGTGAGGTGAGGCCAAGCAGCCCCTCTTATGGTGGGCTGTTATCTTTACTGTTGCTAGGTTACTGGGAGGAGTCTAGCCTGAAGGTCAAAAGCTTGGGACATTGTCTACATGACTACTAACCACGCTTCTCCTGTGGGGGCTGTGAGGGTGGTAACTTCTACAGGAGTCTTGAGTCCAGGAGATATGAGGGAATGCCTACCATGCCACGTAGGTGAATTATCACCACTGGGTCCTGGGGTTCAGCTCTCAATTCAACTGGAAACCAGACGGTCTGTGCATAGCCTAATGCCACACAACCTTAGACTTGAACCCTTGACTATAGGTCCTGTGTAAAAGTAACTTCATGAGGTTTCTACTTTTACAGAGGCACTGTTAGAGAGCTCAGGGAGGCTGTATCCAAAACTATCCTAATTAAATAGATAAGAACATGAAGACTGAGTAAAAGCAGTGGTAACTACTCATACCTGCCCACCAGCCCCTCTTTGTTGAGACTTGAAGCAGGGGCAGCTGCAAGTTTGGTAGATATTGTTCCAAGCTCCTGGTATTCTGGCTAGACTCCATCCCTACAGTAAACCTGGCAATAGCCAGGTATGCTCCTCCCCACAGTTACCTGGCAACAGCAGGGTAGCCCAGCCCACTATAAAAGGGTTTGCTCAGCCTCTCCTCTCTCTCTCTTAAGCACTTGTTCTCCTACTCTCACCTTTTGCTCCCCATTCTCCCCCTCCCTTCGCTCTTTTCTCCACATGCCCATGGCTGGCCTCTACTCTCTACTGCTTTCCCTCTCTCTCCCTGTCCCTCTCCCTCCCCATCTCTCTCCCTTTCTCTCTCCCTATCCCTCTCCTTCCCCCTCTCTCTCCCTCTCCTCTCCCTCCCCCTCCCCTCTCCCTCTCCCTCTCCCTTTCTACAGTAAAGCTCTAAAACCATGACCCATCTCTGCTCATCGAGATCCACCATGCAGGAGCAATGGATCAGGCTTCCCTTTAACAAGCCTCATGTCTAACCTCCTGCTGGGAGTGTGGGAACCACCCAGTGCCTTCTCCTCCTGCCCCTTTTCCCTTTGGCCTGGGGCAGACCAAACTGCTCCCAAGGCCCCCACCCATTCTCAGCTCTTCTGCAGTGTCCAGCGACATCCTGCAATGCCCAAGAGCTAGAACCTGTCATCTCTGGACTCCCCGAGGCCCAGGGATCCCAGACTGTTCCCTCTCTACCCCTGCAGACTGGGGTTCTGTGGCTTCCCACAACCAGATGCCCACCTGGGGGATGTAGAGAGTGTGTAGCAATCCCCCTTGTCCACCAGTCTAGAGCCGAGGAGTTCTGGCTGGACTCAGGTCATCTCTCCCACCTCCTTTACTTCACCCTGTGTGACACCCCACAAGGTGTGTGGCTACATTTCTAGGTCTTCAATTCTATTCCATTGATCTACCTGCCTGTCTGTACCAATACTACAGTTTTTATCACTATTTCCATGTAATACAGCTTAAGGTCAGAGATGGTGATTCTCCCAGATGTACTTTTATTGTTGAGAATATATTTCACTATCCTGGGTTTTTGTCATTCCAAATGAATTTGAGAAGTGCTCTTTCTAACTCTATAGAGGATTGGGTTGGAATTTTGATGGAGATTGCTTTCACAAGAGAACCATTTTTACTATATTAATCCTGCCAATCCATGAGTATGGGAAATATTTCCATCTTCTGAGGTCTTCTATGACTTATTTCTTCAGGGACTTAAAGTTCTTGTCATACAGATCTTTCAGTTGCTTGGTTAGAGTCACATTAAGATATTTTATATTATTTGTGAATATTGTGGAGGGTGTTGTTTCCCTAATTTCTTTCTCAGCCTATTTATCCTTTTACTAGGATTGGAGTGCTATATTGAATAGTCAGGGAGAGAGTGGGCAGCCTTGTCTTGTCCCTGGTTTTAATGGGATTGCTTTGAGTTTCTCTCCACTTAGTTTTATGTTAGCTATTGGTTTGCTGTATACTGATTTTGTTTTATTTGGGTATGGACCTTGAATTCCTGATCTCTCCAATACTTTTAACATGAAGGGGTGTTGTGTTTTGTCAAAGGCATCTAATGAGATGATCATGTGTGGTTTTTTTTTTCTTTGAACTTTGTTTATATAGTGAACTACATTGATGGGTTTTCCTATATTGTGCATTCTTGGGATGAAGCCTACTTGATAATGGTGATTGATTGTTTTGATGTGTTCTTGGATTCATTGGGCAAGAATTTTATTGAGTATTTTTATATGATATTCAGAAGGGAAATTGGTTTGAAGTTGTCTTTCTTTGGTGGGTCTTTTTCTGGTTTATGTATCAGAGTAACTGTGGCTTCATAGAACGAATTGGGTAGTGTTTCTTCTGTTTCAATTTTGTGAAATAGTTTAAGGAGTATTGGTATTAGGTCTTCTTTGAAGGTCTGATAGAATTCTGCACTAAACCAATGTTGTCCTGGGCTTTTATTGGTTGGAGACTTCTAATGACTGCTTCTATTTCTTTAGGGGTTATGGGACTGTTTAGATGGTTTATCTGATCCTGATTTAACTTTGGTACCTGGTATCTCTCTAGAAAATCTTCCATTTCGTCTAGATTTTCCAGCTTTGTTGAATATAGACTTTTGTAGTAGGATCTGATTATTTTTGGATTTCCTCAGTCTGTTGTTACATCTCTCTTTTCATTCTTAATTTTGCTAATTTGGATATTGTCTCTGTGCCTTCTAGTTAGTTTAGCTAAGGGTTTATCTATATTATTGACTTTCTCAAAGAAGCAGCTCCTTGTTTTGTTGATTCTTTGTATAGTTCTCTTTGTTTCTATTATTCTATTTGGTTGATTTCAGCTATTTGGTTAATTTCAGCCCTGAGTTTGATTATTTCCTGCCATCTACTCCTCTTGCCTGTATTTGCTTCTTTTCCTTGTAAAGCTTTCAAATGTGCTGTTAAGCTACTAGTGTATGATCTTTCCCGTTTCTTTTTGGAGGCATTCAGAGCTATGGGTTTTCCACTGCTTTCATTGTGTCCCATAAGTTTGGATATGTTGTGCCTTAATTTTCATTAAATTCTAAAAAGTCTCTAATTTCTTTCTTTATTTCTTTTCTGACCAAGTTATCATTGAGTAGTGTGTTTAGTTTATGTATGTGTGTACACTGTAGCTGTACATATAGTTGTGAACCTTCATGTGGTTGTTGTGAATTGAAGTTTAGGACCTCTGCTCTCTCCAGTCAACCCTGCTCGCTCAGGTCAGCACTGCTCACTCTGGCCCAAAGATTTATTTATTATTATACATAAGTACACTGTAGCTGTCTTCTTACACACCAGAAGAGGGAGTCAGATCTCGTTATGGGTGTTTGTAAGCCACTATATGGTTGCTAGGATTTGAACTCAGGACCTTCAGAAGAGCAGTCAGTGCTCTTACCCATTCTTGTATTTGTTGAGGTTTGTTTTGTGTCCAGTTATATGGTCAATTTTTGAGAAGGTAACATAAGGTGTTGAGAAGAAGGTATATTCTTTTGTTTTAGGGTGAATTGTTCTGTATGTATCTGTTAAATCCATTTGGTGCATAATCTCTATTAATTTTACTGTGTCTCTGTTTAGTTTCTGTTTCAATGACCTGTCTATTGGAGAGATGGCGCTGTTGAAGTCTCCCACTATTATTGGGTGAGGTTCAAAATGTTTTTTGAGCCTTAGTAAAGTTTTGTTTTGTTTTTTTTTTAACAAATATAGGGACCTTTCATTTTTCACATTGATGATCAGGCTTCATATTGGTGGATTTTTCCTTTGATAATTATGAATTTTCCTTTCCAATCTCTTTTGATTAATTTCAGTTTAAACTCTATGTTCCTGGATATTACAATGGCTATTCTAGCTTGTTTCCTGGGACTATTTTCTTGGAAAACTTTTTTCCAGCCTTTTACTCTGAGGTAATGTCTCTCTTTGTCATGGAAGTGTGTTTCTTGTATGCAGCAAAATGTTGTATCCTGTTTTCATATCCAGTCCTTTATCCTATGTCTTTATTTCAGAATTGAGTCCATTGATGGTAAGAGATATTAAAGACCAATGATTTTTACTTCCTGCTATTTTTGTTGTTGGAAGAGGTATTATGACTTTGTGTGATTCTTTTCTGTTCTTAGAGTTTGTTGTGAGCTGATTAACTTCTTGTGTTTTCTTGGATGTACTTACCCATCTTGTGTTGGAGTTTTGCTTCTAGAATCCTCTTTAGTGTTGGATTAGTATAATGACATTGTTTAAATTTGGTTTTGTCATGGAATATCTTGGTTTCTCCATCTGGGTTAATTGAGAGTTTTGCTAGGTATAATAGCCTGGGCTGGCATCTGTGGTCTCTTATGGTCTGCATGACATCTGTCCAGGATCTTCTGGCTTTCAATTCTGTTTAGAAGCTGGTATAATTCTGATCAGTCTGATTTTATATGTTACTTGACCTTTTTCCCTTACAGCTTTCAATGTTCTTGCTTTGTTCTGTGCATTTAGTGTTTTGATTATTATATGGCGAGAAGATCTTCTTTTCTGGTCCAAACTATTTGGTGTTCTGTAGGCTTCTTGTACATTTATGACCATCTATTTCTTCAGATTAGGGAAGTTTCTTCTATGATTTTTTTCTTTTTTATTATTAATCCTTTTTTTTTTTACAGTCCAGTTGTTATTCCCCTCCTGGTCTGCCTCTGACTGTTCCTCATCCCATACCTCTTCCCTGTCTCCAAAAAGATGTCCCGACTCCACCCACACCCACCCTACCAGACCTCCCCACTTCCTGGGGCCTTGAGTCTGGAGGGTTAGGTTCATCTTCTCTCACTGAGCCCAGACGAGGCAATCCTCTACTGTATATGTGTTGGGGGCCTCATATCAACTGGTGTATGCTGCCTGGTTGGTGGCTCAGTGTCTGAGAGATCTTGGTGGTCCAAGTAAGTTGAGACTGCTGGTCTTCCTATGGGGTTGTCATTCTCCTCAGCTTCTTCTAGCCTTTCCCTAATTCAACCACAGGGGTCCCTGGATTCTGACCATTAGTTGGGTGTAAGTATCTGCATGTGACTCTTTAAGCTGCATGTTGAGACTCTTGGAGGGCAGCCATGCTAGGCTCCTGTCTGAAAGCACACAATAACATCAGTAATAGTGTCAGGCCTTATAGCCTCCCTTGAGCTGGATCCCAATTTGGGCCTGGACCTTCTTTCCCTCAGTTTCTTCTCCACTTTTGTCCCTGAAGTTCTTTGAGACAGGAACAACTCTGGGTCAGAGTTTTTGACCATGGGATGGCAACCCAATCTCTCAAGTTGATGTCTTATCTTTCTACTGGAGCTGGACTCTACAAATTCCCTCTCCCCACTGTGGGACATTTCGTCTAAGGTCCCTCTCTTTGAGTGCTGAAAGTCTCTCACCTCCCAGGTCTCTGGTACATTCTAGAGGGTTCCCTACCTCCTATCTCCCAAGGTTTCCTGTTTCCATTCTTTCTGCTGGCCCAGTAATGTTGCCCCTCCACAATGCCTTTTCCCCCCTCCCGGTCCCCTCTCCCACACAGTTCCCTCCCTCCCTCCCTCCCTCCCTTCTTCTGCCCCTGTGATTGCTTTCTTCTCCTTCCCAACTGGGATTGAGGCATCCTCACTTGGGCCCTTCTACTTGTTAACCTTCTTGAGTTCTGTGGATTGTATCCTGGCTATTCTGTATTTCTTTGGGTAATATCCACTTATTAGTAAATACATATCATGCATGTCCTTTTGGGTCTGAGTTACCACACTCAGAATGATATTTTCTAATTCCATCCATTTGCCTGGAAAACTCAGGATGTCTTCACTTTTCATAGCTGAGTAGTATTCCATTGTGTAAATGAACCACATTTTCTGCATCCATTCTCAGACATCTGGGTTGTTTCCATCTTCTGGCTATGATAAGGCTGCTATGAATATAGTGGAACATGTGCCTGTATGGCATGATGGGGCATCTTTTGGGTATATTCCCAAGAGTGGTATTGCTGGGTCTTCAGGTAGATCTATTTCCAATCTTCTGAGGAACCTCCAGATTAATTTTTAGAGTGGCGTGCAATCCCACCAGCAATGGAGGAGTGTTCCTCTTTCTCCACATCCTTGCCAACATTTGCTGTCACCTGAGTTTTTGATCTTAGCCATTCTGATTGGTGTAAGGTGGAATCTCAGGGTTGTTTTGATTTGTATTTCTTTGATCACTAAGAACTTTGAACATTTCTTTAAATGCTTCTCAGACATTCGAGATTCCTCTGTTGTGAATTCTTTGTTTCCTTCTATACCCCACTTTTGATTAGGTTGTTTGATTTTTTGGTGGATAGCTTCTTCAGTTCTTTATATATTTTGGGTATTAGTTCTCTATCAGATATGAGGTTAGTGAAGGTTTTTTCCCCAATCCATAGGTTGCAAATTTGTCCAATTGGCTATGTCCTTTGCTTCACAGCATCTTTCTAGTTTCATGAGGTTCCATTTATCAATTCTTAATCTTAGAGTCTGAGCTACTGGAGACCTGTTTAGGAAATTTCCTCCCATGCCAATTTTTTGAGGTTCTTTCCCACTTTCTCTTTTATTAGATTCAGTGTATCTGGTTTTATGTTGAGGTCCTTGATCCACTTGGACTTGAGCTTTGTGCAAGGTGACAGGTATGGGTCTATTTTCATTTTTCTACATACAGCCTGCCAGTTAGACCAGCACCATTTATTGAAGATGCTTTCTTTTTCCCATTGTATTTTTTGGCTTCGTTGTCAAAGATCAAGTGTCTGTAAGTTTTATTTCTGGATCTCCAATTCTATTCCATTGATCAACCTGTCTGTCTCTGTTCCAATATCACGTAGTTTTTATCACTATTGCTCTGTAGTATAGCTTAAGGTCAGGGATGGTGATTCCTCCAGAAGTTCTTTTATTGTTAAGAATTTTTCCACTATTTTGGGTGTTTTGTTTTTCCAAATGAATTTGAGAATTGCTCTTTCCATGTCTTTGAAAAATTGTGTTGGAATTTTGATGGGGATTGCATTGAATCTGTAGATTGCTCTTGGTAAGATGGCCATTTTTACTATGTTAATTCTACCAATCCATGAGCATGGGAAATTTCTCTATTTTCTGAGGTCTTCAATTTCTTTCTGGAGAGACTTAATGTTCTTGTCATAGAGATTTTTCTCTTGTTTGGTTAGAGTTACCCCAAGATATTCTATATTATTTGTGGCCATTGTGAAGGGTATTGTTTCCCTGACTACTTTCTCAGCCTGTTTATCATTTGTATAAAGGAAGGCTACTTATTTATTTGAGTTTATTTTATATCCAGGCACCTTGTCAAAGTTTTGTCAGCTGTAGGAGTTCTCTGGTGGAGTTTTTGAGGTCACTTAGGATTACTATAATGTCATCTGTTAATAGTGATACCTTGACTTCTTCATTGCCAATTTGTATCCCCTTGATCTCTTTTGTCTTATTGCTCTAGCTAGAACTTAACGTACTATATTAAATAGACATAGGGAGAGTGGGCATCCTTTTCTTGTCCCTGATTTTAATGGGATTGCCTCAAGAATCTTTCTATTTAATATGATGTTGCCTGTTGGTTTGCTGTATATTGATTTTATTATGTCTAGGCATGAGCCTTGAATTCCTGGTCTCTCCAATACCTTTACCATGAATTGGTGTTATATTTTGTCAAATGCTTTTTCAGCATATAATGAGATGAGCATGTGATTTTTTTTTTCTCTCAGTTTGTTTCTATAGTGGATAACATTAATAAATTTTCACATATTGAACTAATCTTGCATCCCCGGGATAAAGCTTACTTGATTGTGGTGAATAATTATTTTAATGTGTTCTAGGATTCATTTAGTGAGAATTTTATTGAATATTTTTATATCAATATTCATAAGCAAAATTGGTCTGAAGTTCTCTTTCTTTTGTTGGGTCCTTATGTGGTTTATGTATCAGAGTAATTGTGACTTCATAGAATGAATTAGTGTTACTTCTGTTTCTATTTTATAGAAGAGTTTGAAGACTATTAGTATCAACTCTTCTTTGAATGTCTAGTAGAATTCTACACTAAAGCCATCTGGCCTTGGGCTTTTTTTAGTTGGGAGGTTGTTAATGACTTCTATTTCTTTAAGGGATATGGGCCTGTTTTGATAGTTTACCTGCTCTTGATGTACATGGTATCTATCTAGAAAGTCATCCATTTTATCGAGATTTTTCCATTTTTGTCAAATATAGACTTCTATAGTAGGATCTGATGATTTTTTTAATTTCCTCAGTTTCTCTTGTGATGTCTCCCTTTTCATTTCTGATTTTGTTAATTTGGATATGGTCTCTGGTCCCTTTAGTTAGTTTTGTTTAGGGAGTTTATCTATTTTGTTGATTTTTTTTTCAAATAATCAGTTTTTGGTTTTGTTGATTCTTTGTATAGTTCTCTTTGTTTATATTTGGTTGATTTCAGCTATTTAGTTGATTTTGGCCCTGAGTTTGACTATTTCTTGCCATCTACTCCTTTCATGTGTGTTTGGTTCTTTTTGTTTTAGAGCTCTCAGGTGTGCTCTTAAGTTGCTAGTGTATGATCTGTCCAATATCTTTAACAGGACACTTAGTGTTAAGAATTTTTTCTCTTATCACCTTTCATTGTATCTAATAAGTTTGGGTATGCTGTGTCATTATTTTCATTAAATTCCAGAAATCTTTTTAAAAAATTATTTCTTCTATGACCAAGTTATTATTGAGTTGAGAGCTGTTCAGTTTCCATGGCTATGTGGGTTTTCTGTTATTTCTGTTGTTATTGAAGACCAGTCTTTGGCCATGTTGATCTGATAGGATCTGGTCAATTTTGGAGAAAGTACGATAAGGTGCTGAAAAGACGGTATATTCTTTTGTTTTAAGGTTAAATGTTTTGTAGATTCCTGTTCAATCCATTTGGTTAATAACCTCTATTAGTTTCACTATGTCTCTGTTTAGTTTCTATCTCAATGATCTGTTCATTAGTGAGAGTGGGGTGTTGATGTCACCCACTATTACTGTGTAGGGTTTAATGTGTATTTTGAGCTTTAGTAAATTTTCTTCTACGAATGTGGGTACCTTTGCATTTGGGGCATAGCTGTTCAGAATTAAGACTTTCTCTTGGTGTATTTTTCCTTTATGAGTATGAAGTGTCCTTCCCCATCTCACTTGATAACTTTTGGTTAAAAGTCTATTTTATTGGATAGTAGGATGTCTACTCCCACTTGTTTCTTGGGACTATTTTCTTGGAAGTCTTTTTTCCAGTCTTTTACTCTGAGATAGTGTCTGTCTTTGTTATTGAGGTGTGTTTCTTCTATGCAGCAAAATTCTGGACACTGTTTGTGTAGCCAGTCTGTTAGCTTATGTCTTTTTTATTTCAGAATTGAGTCTGTTGATTTTGAGAGATATAACAGGCAAATGATTGTTAGTTCTTGTTATGATTGTTGTTGTTTGTTGTTGTAGGTGGCATTATGTGTATGTTATTCTGTCCTTTTGGTTTTGTTATGAGATGATCAATTTCTTGTTTTGTTTCCTTTGGTGTAGGTACCCTCCTTGTATTGATGTTTTCCTTCTAGAATCCTCTGTAGGACTCTATTGGTAGATAAATATTGTTTAAATTTGGTTTTGACATGGAATATCTTGGTTTCTCCATCTATGTTGATTAATAGTTTTGCTGTGTATAGTATCCTGGGCTGCCATTTATGTCCTTTTAGGGTCTGAATGACCTCTGTACAAGCTCTTCTGACTTTTAGTGTCTCTGTTGAGAAGTCTGGTGCAATTTGATAAGTCTGCCTTTATATCTTACTTGGCCTTTTTCCATTGCACCTTTTAATATTCTTTCTTTGTTCTGTGCACTTACTGTTTTAATTATTATCTGACAAGAGGGTTTTCTCTTCTGGTCCAATCTATTTGGTGTTCTACAGGCTTCTTATACATTTATGGCCATCTCTTTCTTTAGGTTGGGGACATTTCTTCTATGATTTTGTTGAAGATGTTTTCAGGTCCTTTGAGCTGGGAATCTTTGCTTTCCTCTCTCTATTCCTATTATTCTTAGGTTTGGTCTTTTCATTGTATCCTAGCTTTCCTGGGTGATTTGGCTTAGGAGTTTTCTATATTTTGAATTTTCTTTGACAGTTGTGTCAATCTCTTCTAAGGTATCTTCTACACCTGACATTCTCTCTTCTATCTCTTGTATTCTGTTGGTGATGCTTACATCTGTAATTCTTGACCTCTTTCCTAGGTTTTCCATTTTAAGGGTTGCCTCCATTTGTGTTTTCTTTTTTGTTTCTGCTTCTACTTTTAGGTCTTGGACCACTGTGTTCAATTTATTCATCTGTTTGATTGTGCTTTTCTATATTCTTTTAAGGGATTTGTTTCCTCTTTAAGGGCTTCTACATGTTTACCTGTGTCTTCTTGTATTTATTTCAGTGAGTTATTTATATCCTCCTTAAAGGACTCTATTATCTTCATGAGATAGCATTTTAAGTCAGCTTTCTGATTTTTAGGTGTGTTGGTATGTCCAGAGTTTGATGTGGTGAAGAACTGGGTCCTGATTATGCCAAAGTCCATTGGCTTCTGTCTATTATGTTCTTGCTCTGACCTCATGGCATCTGGCTATCCCTGGCAATAGCTAGTCTGGGTGTCTTTGTCTGGAGCCTGCTTCCTGTGTCCCTTGGTTGCTTCAGGGTTTCTGGAAGGCCTGTGGCCCTGGCTGTAGCAGACCTCCTGTGAGGTCTTCAGACTGTGCGGTCTTCAGAGGGGAATGTATGTTGGTGACCTGTTGCCCTGGCTGTACAGCTTTTCTGGGATGCCTGCAGACTGTGGGGTCTTTGGAGGAGCAGACAAGGTGCTGATCCTTTGCCCTGGCTGCAGCAGATCTCCTAGGAGGCCTTCAGACTGTTGAGTCTTCAGAAGAGCTGTCAGGCTGTTATCCTGCATATAGGTGTTCTCCTGGGAGGCCTTCAGACTGCAGACTGTGGGGTCTCTTGCCCTGTGTGCAGCAGAACTCCTGGAAGGACTCCAACTATGGTGTCTTTGGAGGAGCAGACAATCTGTCGATAGGTTGCCCTGCATGTAGAGGATCTCCTGGGTGGCCTTAAAACTGTGGCATCTTCAGAGAAGCAGACAAGCTGGTGATCTGCCCTGGCAGGAGGCACAGGCCAGAAGGGTTCTTCTATGATTTTTGTTGAAGAAGTTTTCTGTCCCTTTGAACTGGGATTCTTCACTGTCTTCTATTTCTATTATTCTTAAGTTTGGTCTTTTCATTGCATCCAAAATTTTCTGGATATTTTGTTTAGGAGCTTTTGAACTTTGTATTTTCTTTGTCTGATATGTCAATATCTTCTATGATACCTTCTACTCCTGAGATTCAATCTTCTATCTCTTGTATTCTGTTGGTGGTACTTGCAGCTGTAGTTCCTGATCTCTTTACCAGGTTTTTCATCTCCAGGGTTGCCTCCATTTGTGATTTCCTTCATTTTTCTTATTTCACTTTTTGGGTCTTGGACTATTTTGTTCAATTCCTTTACCTGCTTGGTTGTATCTTTCTGTATTTCTTTAAGGGTGTCTACCTGTTTGCCTTTGTTTTTCTGTACTACTTCTCCTCCTCCTCCTCCTCCTCCTCCTCCTCCTCTTCCTCCTCCTCCTCCTCCTTCTCCTCCTCCTCCTCCTCCTCCTCCTCCTCTTCCTCCTCCTCCTTCTTCTTCTTCTTCTTCTTCTTCTTCTTCTTCTTCTTCTTCTTCTTCTTCTTCTTCTTCTTCTTCTTCTTCTTCAGATTTATTTATTTATTATGTATATAACATTCTGCCTGTATGTATGCCTGCAGACCAGAAGAGGGCACCAGATCTCATTACAAATGGTTGTGAACCACCATGTGGTTTCTGGGAATTGAACTCAGGATCTCAGGAAGAACATCCAATGCTCTTAACCTCTGACCCATCTCTCCAGCCCTTTTCATTCTAATGCCTGTGACTGTGGCAGTTACTAGAACTGTTTGGCCAGGTAGACAGAAAGTGAACCACCCACAAAGTGATGAGAAAATATATAAAGTTGTTGACATATTTCGGTAAAGATGATGAATAAGGGCCAGGTAACAACTTTATATAAATGTGACTGTAGACATTATTGTTCTCCTAACACGATGATTATTTAAAGACTGATATTTGAATGAAGTGAGGAAAAACTTAAGCATGTTGTAAAGTGTCTAAAGAAGTTACAAAGAAGTTGATAAGAGATAAAACTTTCTTAAAGGCCATTTGTCCTAGAACATTGTAATGATTCCTGGTGTCCAAATGGATATTATTTTTGATGACAACATGGTTTGTTTAAGGTTGGAATATGACAGTGATAGCTATTCATTTTATTTATCAATGCAATGAAGAACTTTGCCATTAGGATAATAACCCCCATTTTTTCTTTTAAAGTTCACACAGATGGGTACAAAGCACATAAAACAAAGTTTCTCTTATTCCCTCACTGAGACATAAACATTAATGGCAATTGGCAGTGTCTACTACTGAACAACCACGAACTTGGTCTCACCTCAGTGTACTTGACATGTTAGCACAATCTCTGATCACTTTCTTTGTATAAACATTAATCTCACATACCTTTTGCAAACAAGTCAATGCTTACTTTCTATAGCTTGACTTATGAGGAAAACATCTTTATGTTCTGAACACAACATAATAACCACCTTCTAATGCACTGGCTGGTTGTGCTGGACTACAGATGTGCCCTATTTTTCCTTAATTTATTTTATGTGTATGGGTTTTTTGTCTGCATATATGCATATGTACTACATTCATGTCTGGTGCTTGCAGAGGTCAGAAGAGGGCATTGAACCCTCTAGACCTGGAATTACAGATGGTTGTAAAGCCTGTGTGTACTTGGAATCAAACCTGAATTCTCTAGAAGAGCAGCCATTTCTCTAAACTGTTGAATTCTCTCTAGTGCCTTGACATGTCATTTCAATGCTGCAGGTAGCAACTAATTTCTAAGATATTGCTCATCCATTTAAGAACAAAATAATGATTTCAATACAAATTAAAACACACACATACACGCACCCCACAACACAACATAGTCACAGAGGTTGTTGGCAAATGGGAGGTAATATGTAATTTCTTTTCTTTGGAATAGCTTCCTCTTGTAGCTTTTCATAACAAAGCATGTACTGTCTCTTGGAAGTGTGCCTGGTTAAAATTCAATTCATATAGTGAGAGATGCCTTGAGATTAGGATAAAATAAGTGTCTTTCTACAATGGAAGCTCTATCATTTGCCTTCATTGGTAACAGATTATTTTCTTTTTTAAGATTTATTTATTATTATATCCAAGTACACTGTAGCTGTCTTCAGATGCACCAGAAGTGGGCATCAGGTCTCATTATGGATGATTGTGAGCCACCATGTGGTTGCTGGGATTTGAACTCAGGACCTTCAGAAGAGCAGTCAGTGCTCTTAACCACTGAGCCATCTCTCCAGCCCAACAGATTATTTTCTAAATAAACCTATGAAGCAACAATTGTTGATAAGTATATCTCAAATCTGGAAAAACTATAATTATCAGATATCACTTTGAAATTTTTCACCTAAAAAATAACTTTCCCATTACATGTAGCAGTTAGACAGGATGTGACACTCAGGTTTCACTCAGAAGTCTGAAATAGAATTTACAACTGGAACACACTTCAGGAGTACAAGGTAGGTATAGATATGATGCTGAAACTTTGTTCTGTTCTTCAGGTTAAATACAAGGCAATTACATGCAATATAACAAAAATAAGAACATTCATAGAGCATGTGGTTAATATTTTGTGACACTGTATGTTGAAAACATATCACTGCCACTTAAGCTGTCACTATCTGAGTTAAAGAAAGATGTTGGTTAAATGAAAATGGCTCTTATACTCTTATATGTTTGAATAATTGTTTTCCAGTTGGCAGAACTCTTTCGGGGAGATTAGAGGTGTGGCCTTTTTGAAGGAGGTGTATCATGGTGCTAAGCTTATTCGCTATGAATGCCTCTGGCCATGCCCAGTGTATTCTCTACTTCCTACCTGAGGTTCACAATGTAGGCTCTCACTGCTTCTTGCTACCCTGTGTTTATTGAGCCAGCACCATCTCTATTTCTGGATCTGTAAGCCCTATTTACTGCTTTCTTTTATAAACTGCCTTGACCATGGTGTGTTGTATCACAGCAACAGAAAGGTAACTATATGGAAGTATTCTGTGGAAGATCAGAATACAGAAGTCTCCCCTTCCAAGTAGAGGAACCCAGGAAGGGGTGTGTTTTAAATGTAGCTCTAGAGCAGGTACCATGAATACCATGACACTGAGGGTAGAAGTAATCTCAAGATTGACAAGTGTAGACTGCCTTGAAAAAGCAACTGCATAAAAAACATTCTCCGCTCCCTCCTAAACAGAGTTAGCAATATTAAATTATTTATTTGTCAGCTCCCTCTTTTATAGAAGACTGGAATGCTAGCAATGATAATCCAAAGGCAAGATGATTAAATGTGTATGAGAATTTCTTTTTTGTTGTTGTTGCTGTTGGTTTTTGTTTTTTTGGTTTTTGGTTTTTGGTTTTTTGGTTTTTTCAAGACAGGGTTTCTCTTTGTAGCCCTGGCTGTCCCGGAACTCACTCTGTAGACCAGGCTGGCCTCGAACTCAGAAATCTGCCTGCCTGTGCCTCCCAAGTGCTGGGATTAAAGGCGTGTGCCACCACTGCCCGGCATATATGAGAATTTCTTAAAGAGTCAATATTATTTTACATTATATATTATGTAGTCTATGTATTATATATTATACATAATGAATCAAAATCAGATGAGGGTCTTTGTGAGATATTGTCTCAACCAAAAAATAAAATAAAATAAAAATTATAATCACTGTTTAAAAATGTGGTAGTCTTCTTGAGATTAGTATTATCATGAAATTGATTAAGTAGATTAAAATAACCTTGAACTCTTGGATATCAGATTGTCTTAGCCTCCTAAATGCTGGGATTAACAGCATGTGCTACCATGCTTGGCAATAGTCATTACTGAAAATGATTTTATGGGCACAAGTGACAGACAACTGAAATGACTGAAGAGGTTTTACACTCTCCCCATTCTCCTATGCTTCTTTTTATCTATTATTCAGTTTTGTTCTTCTTTCCCTTTCTGTGTGTGTGTGTGTGTGTGTGTGTGTGTGTGTGTGTTGGCTACTCACAGGCTTTCTTCAAAAACCACAGTGATCTTCCTGCCTCTGTGTCCTAAGTGCTGGGATCAAAAGAATGTAAAACCACACTCACCGTGAAAAATAATTTTTATGGTACAAGGTCCTCCTCCTCCCCCTCCCCTTTCCTGTACCTCTCTCCTTTCCCCCCTTCCCTCTTTTCTTCTTCCTACTCCTCCTCTTGTCCTCTTCCTCCTCTTCTTCCTCTGCCTCCACTTCCTCCTCCTTCTTCAGAAATAGAATTTCACTTGTATTTCATGTATATGGGAGTTTTGCCTGTTTATGTGACTTTGCCTCATTCCTGCTTGGTGAATTTATGGCTGCCTAGGAGGTGAACAGATTTTTTCAGATTCCCTGAAGCTGGAGTTAGGGATAGATGTGAGCTGCTGAGTGTGCTGGGAAGGAAACCTGGGTGCCCTCAGAAAATCGGCAGTGTTCTCAACTGCTCGTGTATTTTCCATCCCTAGGTTTCTAATCTTTATAATATTTGCTGTCCAAGACAGCCTAGGTCATTAGAGG